>NC_060122.1:291418526-291728091 GCF_021461395.2 Schistocerca americana
GTATAAATTTGAAAACTTAATAAACCACGGAATAATGTAGATAGAGCGGTAAAAATTGACACACATGCTTAGAATGACATGGGGTTTTATTAGAGCCAAAGAAAAAAAACCATATTGCTAGACGCGTGAAAGATCTCTTGCACGCGTCATTTGGTGACGATCGTGATCGTGTGCTCAGCCGCCAGTTCCGTCATGCTTGGCCTCCCAGGTCCCCAGACCTCAGTCCGTGCGACTATTGGCTTTGGGGTTACCTGAAGTCGCAAGTGTATCGTGATCGACCGACATCTCTAGGGATGCTGACAGACAACATCCGACGCCAGTGCCTCACCATAACTCCGGACATGCTTTACAGTGCTGTTCACAACATTATTCCTCGACTACAGCTATTGTTGAGGTATGATGGTGGACATATTGAGCATTTCCTGTAAAGAACATCATCTTTGCTCTGTCTTACTTTGTTATGCTAGTTATTGCTATTCTGATCAGATGAAGCGCCATCTGTCGGACATTTTTTGAACGTTTGTATTTTTTCGGTTCTAATAAAACCCCATGTCATTCCAAGCAAGTGTGTCAATTTGTACCTCCCTACCTACATTATTCCGTGATTTATTCAGTTTTCAAATTTATACTGAGTTTTTGATCACCCGGCAGATGTAGAATATTTTTAAAGCTGACATCTATAAGTACTGTACTGTGTTCAGCTGCTGACCTTTTTGCTGCTCGACGCACTTGCGGACGACGGCGAGCTCCTGTGCGATGTCCTCGTCAGGAACGGAGCCTCGGAGTCGCCGCAGTACGCGCTCTGCGTCCTCGTCGCGGCCGCGCATCGCGAAGAAGTAGGGCGACTCGGGCATCCAGACGAAGCAGGCGAGGAAGACGACGGGCACGGCGGCGCAGGCGATGGCCACCGCCTCGTAGGAGAGGTAGGGGCCCAGGCTGAAGGCCAGCAGCGAGCCCGCGCTCAGCATGAACTGGAAGAGCGTGCCCAGCGCGCCGCGCACGCGCGCCTCCGCCACCTCGCACACGTACATCGGGCCCACGCACATCACCGCGCCCACCCCCAGGCTCGCCACCAGCCGGGACGCGATCAGCATCGCCGCCGACTCGGCGAACAGCACCTGTCGGCCAACGAGGAAACTAATTTCTGCTAGAGTGTGTAATTGTACTTTAATTACGTAACCATTACGGCACCTCACCTCAGCCTCTCGATACCAGCAATATTCTACTATATTTCTGTAAAATAGCTAACATATTTCTGTGGCAACACTCAGATTTGATTTTATTAATGTAGAGGTACTTCGATACATCGATATGTATACAGGGTGTTACAAAAAGGTACGGCCAAACTTTCAGAAAACATTCCTCACACACAAAGAAAGAAAATATGTTATGTGGACATGTGTCCGGAAACGCGTATTTTCCATGTTAGAGCTCATTTTATTACTTCTCTTCAAATCACATTAATCATGGAATGGAAACACACAGCAACAGAACGTACCAGCGTGACTTCAAACACTTTGTTACAAAATGGCTCTGAGCACTATGGGATTTAACAGCTTTGGTCATCAGTCCCCACAATTTGTTACAAGAAATGTTCAAAAAAAATGGTTCAAATGGCTTTGAGCACTATGCGACTTAACTTCTGAGGTCATCAGTCGCCTAGAACTTAGAACTAATGAAACCTAACTAACCTAAGGATATCACACACATCCATGCCCGAGGCAGGATTCGAACCTGCGACCGTAGCGGTCGCTCGGCTCCAGACTGTAGCGCCCAGAACCGCACGGCCACTCCGGCCGCCGGAAATGTTCAAAATGCCCTCCGTTAGCGAGGATACATGCATCCAACCTCCGTCGCATGGAATCCCTGATGCTGATGCAGCCCTGGAGAATGGCGTATTGTATCACAGCCGTCCACAATACGAGCACGAAGAGTCTCTACATTTGGTACCGAGGTTGCGTAGAGAAGAGCTTTCAAATGCCCCCATAAATGAAAGCCAAGATGGTTGAGGTCAGGAGAGCGTGGAGGCCACGGAATTGGTCCGCCTCTACCAATCCATCGGTCACCGAATCTGTTGTTGAGAAGCGTACGAACACTTCGACTGAAATGTGCAGGAGCTCCATCGTGCATGAACCACATGTTGTGTCGTACTTGTAAAGGCACATGTTCTGTCAGCACAGGTAGAGTATCCCGTATGAAATCATGATAACGTGCTCCATTGAGCGTAGGTGGATGAACATGGGGCCCAATCAAGACATCACCAACAATGCCTGCCCAAACGTTCTAGTAGTGTAGAGCGACGAGTCTGATGTCAACACAAGCACCGAAGTCAACATTAACTTCCTTCAATTGGGCCAACTGGCGGTGAATCGAGGAAGTACAGTACATACTGACGAAACTAAAATGAGCTCTAACATAGAAATTAAGCGTTTCCGGACACATATCCACATAGCATCTTTTCTTTATTTGTGTGTGAGGAATGTTTCCTGAAAGTTCGGCCGTACCTTTTTGTAACACCCCGTATATCGCAATGATATTATTCTTATGTGTATTCGTTCTTTTGCCACTATGATCTTTGACGTACTTGTAACTCTGATTTTTGGGCGCGTATGCGGTTATTAGAGAGTCAAGCTTTGGTCGTCATGTTAAAGAGACGCAAATTGTAGTCAGTTTATGAAGTGTTTACTTTAACAGTGAGGAAGATATTTTCAAGTACTTTTTTATATTGTGAAGTGATGTTTTGGAACGAGTTACGTGATATTGCAACAAAAGTAATAAAAAAAAAAGTGTAAATTCGGAGTGCTGATTACTTTTTTACACTACCATTGTCCTAACTTCCAAAAGTTTAATCTTCAAGAATGGTTTATGAAACACATCTATAAAACTTTTGAATATCGCAGAATAACACCTAGGCCTCTTTGCATCCGAGCTTGGAATCATCACTACCTAGATTTTCGACGATTGAGTCATGAGTTCACAACGAGACCAGCGTGGGAAACACGAAAAGATGAGTGCCTAGTTTATCCATTATTTCAAGAAATGACTTTATTAACTGTGCTCTAATGACACCTGTCACATAATTTAACTTTGTTGTTGCCCGAAAATGCAATATTTAGCAGCGTGAGCAACACTACAATCACAGTTAATTTTTTACCTTTGTTGTGGTAGGGTTGTTAGAAGTGGCAGTCAGCGAATGGGATAACACTTTGCCCCTATTTCAAATTATGTTCTACACAGAATCCCCCAATGGATAGCGCAACTACCTAATAAGCAACAGCCCGAGGTTCGAATCCCAGCACTTGTACAAATTTTAATTAATTGCTTCATAATCATGTTTACTGATTGTTTTTTAGGTTAAGCACATGTAAGGCTGAACTCAAACAGCGGATTGTACATGGTTATTAATACGAGGGTCACTCCAAAACAAATGCACACTATTTTTGTAAAAATACAGTTTTCAGTCTGCATGTGTGAAAGTTTTACAGTGAGTAGATACATCCTTCTCGCTTGTTTTCGAACTTAGTTCAACCTGTTCCCGTGAGTGGCCCCGTCACAGAATGTCTTCAAGATGGCTGCTACACTTGACGTTCGTCAGAAGTAACGTGCTGCCATAGAATTCCTGTGCTGTGAAAACGAGACAGTGGGAAATATCCACAACAGGTTGAAAAAGGTGTATGGAGATGCTGCTGTCGATCGCAGTACAGTTAGTCGGTGGGCAAGCAGGTTACGTGATGAAAGCGGGCACGGCAATATTGAGGATTGTCCTCGCAGCGGCAGGCCTCGTACTGCACACACTCCAGACAATGTGCAGAGAGTTAACGAATTGGTGACTGCTGACAGACACATCACAGTGAACGAATTGTCACGCTACGTTGGGATAGGGGAAGGAAGTGTTTGCAGAATATTGAAAGTGCTGGCGTTAAAAAAGGTTTGTGCCAGGTGGCTTACCAGGATGTTGACAGCGACTCACAAAGAAACAAGAAAAACGGTATGCAGCGAACTTTTGGAACAGTACGAAAATGGTGACGGTGAATTTCTTGGAAGAATTGTGACAGGTGATGAAACATGGCTCCATCATTTTTCACCAGAGACGAAGAGACAATGAGGCAATCATTCGAGTGGCATCATGCAAATTCACCCAAGAAAAAAAATTCAAAACCACACCTTCTGCTGGAAAAGTTATGGTTTTCGATTCCGAAGGACTCTTGCTTGTGGACATTATGCCAAGTGGAACCACGATAACTTCTGATGCATATGTGACGACACTGAAGAAACTTCAAGCTCGACTGAGTCGTGTTCGACCACATCGGCAATAGCAGGATGTTTTGCTGTTGCACGACAATGCACGGCCACATGTCAGTCAAAAAACCATGGAAGCGATCACAAAACTCGGATGGACAACACTGAAACACCCGCCTTACAGTCCTGACGTTGCTCCATGTGACTATCTGTGGTGTGCATACTGTAAGACCTTCGGTACACACACCATCAGATTATTTGACTTGTCACTCTAACGAAGTAGGCGAGTGTCAGCAATATGTCTCGTGGTCTTATCGTGGCGTGTTTATCTTCTGCCGTTAGGTCAGGCGATAGAAATGCCGCTTGCATGCTTAGAGTAGCAGATTGACGGTGACCAACTTTAAACAGAATATGATTAATTTTCACACACATTTATTAAAATAATAAAAACATAGAAATTACGTAACTTGATTCTGGATGCTGTTTACAATTGACAATCTGAAGGTCCTTCGGTCTTGGTATGTTAATCTTATTCTCACATATCTCTGATACTTGACAAAGTGTCTATACATTTATCGCCGGCCAAAGTGGCCGTGCGGTTAAAGGCGCTGCAGTCTGGAACCGCAAGACCGCTACGGTCGCAGGTTCGAATCCTGCCTCGGGCATGGATGTTTGTGATGTCCTTAGGTTAGTTAGGTTTAACTAGTTCTAAGTTCTAGGGGACTAATGACCTCAGCAGTTGAGTCCCATAGTGCTCAGAGCCATTTGAACCATTTATACATTTATCTTCATGGCTATGTACAGAAATATGATAACCTTATTAGGCGCAGACTGAAATTTTCTATAGACTGTTACAGACTGGTGCAGACAAATGCAGACTAATGCAGACTGACTAATCGGAGGTCTGTACACTCGTTATAACACCTCGCGCGTTCAGGTATCACTGCGCGAGTGTGATCCGCGAGGAGAAAAGGTTCTACGTTAGCAGCAATCTCATTGGCTGCGTTACATATTAATACGCTGATCGGCGGAAGCAGAATTTGGTCCGTCTCTAAGGCAGCGCCATCTCGTAGTGCGGAGATGGATGAGCGCTGCGCCTGCACTGTTGTGCTTAGCGGAGCGCGCTCTAATGGGAAAGTTGTGTGCGCGCTGACTACGTGGAACTATGTACACAACACTATGATCTCTTTGGAAAACTGAAAGAGCCTCTTCGTGGAACAAGGTTTGAAGATGATGACTCCCTTGTACACGCTGCCAAACAGTGGCTCCAACAGGTTGGTCCAGAATTTTACCGTGCTGGTATAGAGGCGCTGGTTCCAAGACGGCGTAAGGCAGTTGAAAGGGATGGAAATTATGTGGAGAAATGAAAATATTGTTCCTAAAGGATGTATCTACACACTGTAAAACTTTCAAACATGTAGAATAAAAGATGGATTTTAAAAAAATAGTGTGCATTTCTTTTGGAGTAACCGTCGTAAATGAATGAAAATACCCAAATAACCATTTCCAGTAGAAACAGGGAGCCAACTCCTATGGCAAAATGTCCGTCTAAACAAAACACCGAGTCCAGCTTTTCAGTTTTTTGGATTGGCAACATTGCATGAGTGAGATGATGGGCGCCTGAAAGTGTCCGTGACCTATGGGGCAGCGTTCCAACAACCTATCATTCTAGCTCCGAAGAAGTGTATGAGTATAGTGCTACACAATCCCAAATCCAGATGCGCTGTACACTGAACGAAGTAGTAAAGGACGAGGCGTCAGTACTGACCATGAGCCAGGAGGCAAAGACGGGCACAGCGGAGGCGACGAGCAGCGTCTTGCGGCCGACGACGTCGACGACGAAGGGCACGAGCAGGACGGGGAGCGGCATCACCATGCTGGTGGCGGAGACCACCCACGAGGCCTCGTCCGCCGTCAGCGGCAGGTGCGAGCCGGGCTCGCGCAGCCGCGGCAGCATCGGCGACGTCCAGCCGGCCAGCATGCCGCAAGACAGGTACGACAGCGTCGCTGCGGGGACAGGTGAAGATGCAGTGGTATACGTGTAGTCCGCCTGTACAGCCCATCTCCCCTCTACGTAAACTGTTTTACAGCTAACTGCCATGCTATACCAGGATGCTAGACGGCTAGTGCTCTGTACGGAGGCAGCCAACCATGTTCTACATCTACATCTACGCTGACGTGACAAAAGTCATGAGACACCTCCTAACATCGTGTCGGACCTCCTTTTGCCCGGCATAGTGCAGCATATCAACGTGGCATGGATTTAAAGATTCGTACGAAGTCCCCTGCAGAAACATCGAGCCATGCTGCCTCTACAGGGTGGTCAGAAAATGTGTAAAATGCTTGTAGGGATGTTACAGGGCAGGTTGTACTGAGACATAAATGTTAAGAAAGAAATTCGATACGTTGCTCCGTTTCCGAGTTATTTAGCATTGAAATTAGCCAATCAGATCGTCGCGCGCGTAAATTCAAGTTTCAGCTAACGAGGCAAAGCACTCGTTGGGCAACACCGCCCCTGGCAGGCCGCTTGAATGCGAGCGCGCGACGCCCCAATTGGCTAAATTCTATGCTAAATAACTCGGAAACGGAGCAACGTATCGAATTTCTTTCTTAACATTTATGTCTCAGTACAACCTGCCCTGTAACATCCCTACAAGCATTTCACTCATTTTCTGACCACCCTGTATAGCCGTCCATAATTGCGAATGTATTGCTGGTGCAGGATCCTGTGCACGATCTGACCTCTAGGTTACGCCCCTTAAATGTTCGATGGGATTCGTGTCGGACGATGTGCGTGGCCAAATCATTCGTTTGAATTGTCCAGAATGTTCTTAAAACAAATCGCGAACAATTGTGACCTGGTGACAAGGCGCATTGTCTTCCGTAAAAATTCCATCGTTGTTTGGGAACATGAAGTCCAAAAATGGGTCAAATGGCTCTGAGCACTAAGGGACTTAACTTCTGAAGTCATCAGTCCCCTAGAACTTAGAACTACTTAAACCTGTCTAACGTAAGGACATCAGACACATCCATGCCCGAGGCAGGATTCGAACCTGCGACCGTAGCGGTCGCGCGTTTCAAGACCGAAGCGCCTAGAACCGCTTGGCCACTCCGGCCGGCAACATGAGGTCTAAGAACGGCTAAAAATGGTCTCCAAGTAGCCGAACATAACTATTTCCAGTCAATGATCGGTTAAGTTGGAGCAAAGTACCCAGTCGATTCCATGTAAAAGCAGCCCACACCGTTATGGAGCCACCACCAGCTTGCACAATGACTTGTTGTCAACTTGGGTCCATGTCTTCGTGGGGTCTACGCCACACTCCAGCCCTACCATCAGCTCTTACCAACTGAAATCGGAACTCATCTGACCAGGCCACGGTTTTCCAGCCGTCAAGGGTCCAACCGGTATGGTCACGAGCCCAGGAGAGATGCTGCAGGCGATGTGCTGTTAACAAAGGCACCCCCGTCGGTCTTTGTTGCCATAGCCCATTAACGCAACATTTCGCCACACTGTCCTAACGGATATGTTTCATCGTAAGTCCAACATTGCCGCTACTTTCGCTCGTTAAGTCAAGTACGTCATCCACTATGTTGTCCTTGGTCAAATGTAGTGCCTGAAATGTGGAATTCTCGGCACACTCTTGACACTGCGAATCTCGGAATATTGAATTTACTAACAATTTCCGAAATGGAATGTCCCATGAGTCTAGCTCCAACTACCATTCTGCATTTAAAATCTGCTAATTCCCGTCATGCGGCCATAATCACATCGGAGACCTTTTCACATGAATCACCTGAGTGCAAATGACAGCTCCACCAATTCATTGTCCATTTATACCTTGTGTACGCGATACTATTGTCATGTGTATATGTGCATATCGCTATCCGTCACCCCAGCGAAGACACCCCGCAAGCCACTGTACGGTGCATGGCGGGAGACACATCGTATCACTACTATTCCACTACTGTTCCATTTGCAAATGTAACAAGGTACAAACGACTGTATGAACCTTAATTTCTCTTATCTTGACTTTTCAACTTTTACGCGAAATGTTTGTTGAGGGCAGTAGAAACATTCTGCAGTCATCCGCAAGTGCCGTTTCCATAAATTTTCTCAATAGTGTTTCGCAAAAAAGACTGTTGAGTCCTCTCCGGCTATTCTCTTTTGAATTCACTAAGTGTCTCCGTAATAACAGTGTGTTGATCGAACCCACCGGTAACAAATCTAGCAGCACGCCTGTGAAGTGCTTCAGTGTCTTCGTCCAAATCGACGTGGCGGGAAACCTAAACAGTATAAGAGTGTTCAGGAATGGATCACACTAGTGTTCTATCCGCATTTTCCTTTATAAATAAGCTACATTTTTCTAAAATTCTCCACCGACCAGTGTGGCCAAGCGGTTCTAGGCGCTACAGTCTGGAAACACGCGACCGCTACGGTCGCAGGTTCGAATCCTGCCTCGGGCATGGATGTGTATGATGTCCTTGGGTTAGTTAAGTTTAAGTAGTTCTAAGTTCTAGGGGACTGATGACCTCAACAGTTAAGTCCCATAGTGCTCAGAGCCATTTTAACCATTTTTTTCTAAAATTCTCCCAACCACCCTAAGTCAACCATTCGCCTTTCCTACTACACTCCTTATGTGCTCATTCCACTTCATGTTGCTTTGCATCGTTACGCCTATCTATGCCGATATGACTTATCAATCAATACACCATCAGTACTGTATTCGAACATTGCTTCTTTGTTTTCCTGCTCGTCTGCACTAACTTGCATGTGTCTACATTTCCAGCTAGCTGTCATCCATCATATCAACAAGAAAGTCTGTAGAAGTCATCCCGTATCCTCCTTCAGTCTCAGAATGGCGACACTTTCCCGTACAAAACAATTCCATCAGCAAACAGTTGCAGAGTGCTGCTCACCTTATCCATCAGATCATTGTGTATATAGAGAATAAGAGCGATGCCAGAATTTTGATAACCACTACAAGTCCAGCAAGAAGAGGAGAGTGGACATTTGAAGCTCCTCATCATCCACGTTCTACCTCCATAAATGAGTTGTCAGTGCGGCAGAAAGTCTTGCGAGGGGTTGGGTTCGATTCCCAGCCAGGTTGGAATATTTTTCCGCACGGGAACTGGGTGTATAGTTGTCCTCATCATCATTTCATCCTAATCGACACGCAGGTCACTGAAGTGGCATCAGCTAAACAGATCTGCACGAGGGGATCGGTTTACCTGACAGGAGTCTCTAGCCACACACACGTTTCATTTTATCTATATCTACCTCTACAGGCTTAAAGCCACTTTTTGTACCAATGCCATTTTCCCACTTTCCTGTTACATTCGCGAATAGTTTGGGGGAAGAACGACTTTAGGTACCCTCCATATCACCTCTTACTTATTTTTTCTCCTCTTGCTTATTTCGCTACGTGTATGTGGGAGAAAGTACTGTAGTATATTTCCAGGCTCTTCTTTGAATATATCCTCCAGTAGCTGTTAACAGTAAGCGTCTCTGCGAGGCACAACGTATCTCGTATAGCGGCTCCCATTGGAGGTTGCTCAGCGTCTACATAACCAAATCGCGAGGAAAGCATCGCTCTTTATTGGATCTTGTCTATTTCCTCTATTAAGCTTACCAGGCAGGGGTTCCAGACTGAAATCCAACGCAGAAGAATCGATCGAACGTGAATTACAGTTCCTTACGATTCACCCAATGAATCTCAGCCTGGCCCCTATTTTACGTTCTATGCAGTCATTTTACTTCAGTCGCCTATATGGTTATTTTACAGTTTGATTTATCCCTAATATGACAATCCGTCTCTTCGGCTATTTATAAGCAATACTTTACATTTATTTACGTTCGTAGTTAAATGAGAATCAAATCACCGACCAAAAAAATGGTTCAAATGGCCCTGAGCACTATGGGACTTAACTTCTGAGGTCACCAGTCCCCTAGAACTTAGAACTACTTAAACCTAACTAACCTAAGGACATTACACACATCCATGCCCGAGGCAGGATTCGAACCTGCGACCGTAGCGGTCGCGCGGTTCTAGACTGTAGCGCCTACAACCGCTCGACCACCCCGGCCGGCAATACACCGATCGTGATGCTCTGCAGGTCTTTCAAAAGCTTGCTGCAATCTTCATGCATTAGACTCTTCTTTTCGGCAACTAGACTGAAGAGCCAAAGAAACTGGTACGCCTGCCTAATGTCGTATAGGGTCTCCACGAGCACGCAGAAGTGCCCCAACATGAAGTGGCATGGACTCGACTAATGTCTGAAGTAGAGCTGGAGGAAATTCACATCACGTATCCTGCAGGGTTGTCCATAAATCCTTAAGAGTACGAGGGGTTCTGTGCCTCGTGATGACTGGGTGTTGTGTGCTGTCCTTAGGTTAGTTAGGTTTAAGTAGTTCTAAGTTCTAGGGGACTGATGACCATAGATGTTAAGTCCCATAATGCTCAGAGGCATTTGAACCATTTTAAGTACAAGGGGTTGGAGATCTCTTCTGAATAGCACGTTGCAAGTCATCCCAGATATGCTCAATAATGTTCGCGTCTGGTGAGTCTGGTGGTCAGCTCAAGTGTTTAAACTCAGAAGAGTGTTCCTAGAGCCACTCGGTAACAATTCTGGACGTGTGGGGTGTCGCATTGTCCTGCTGGAATTGCCCAAGTCCGTCGGAATGTACAATTGACATTAATGGATGCAGGTGATCAGACACGGTGCTTACGTACGTGTCACCTGTCAGAGTCGTATCTAGACGTATCAGGGGTCCTATGTCACTCCAGCTGCACACGCCCCACACCATTACAGAGCCTCCACCAGCTTGAACAGTCCCTTTCTGGCAAGTAGGGTCCATGGATTCATGAGCTTGTCTCTATACCCGTAGACTCGATACAATCTGAAACGATACTCGTCCGACCAGACAACATGTTTCCAATCATAAACAGTCCAACGTCGGCATTGACGCGACCAGATGAGGCGTAAAGCATTGTCTCCTGCAGTCATCGACGGTACACGAGTGGCATTTGGCTCCGAAAGCCCATATCGATGATGTTTCGTTGAATGGTTCGCACACTGACACTTGTTGATGGCACAGAACTGAAATTTGCAGCAATTCGCGGAAAAGTTGCACTTCTTTCACGTTGAACGATTCTCTTCAGTCGTCGTTGGTCCCGTTCTTGCAGGATCTTTTTCCGGCCGCAGCGATGTCGGAGATTTGATGTTTTACCGGAATCCTGATATTCACGGTATACTCGTGAAATGGTCGTACGGGAAAATCCCCACTTCATCGCTACCTCGGAGATGCTCGTGCGCCCGTCTATAACGCAATGTTCAAACTCAGTTAAATCTTTATAATCTGCCATTGTAGAAGCAGTAACCGATCCAACGACTGCACCTGTAACTTGGTATCATATATAGGCGTTGCCGACCGCAGCCCCGTATTCTGCCTGCTTACATATCTGAATACACATGCCTATACCAGTTTCCTTGGCGTTTCAGCGTACATCTCCCGCGAACCGTCTCACGGACCTTCTGACGCCATCCACTAGATAATTTAAATACCTTACAAGCAGCTACATAACCCACTCACATCAGGGACTTGCACGTTTTTCTTTTTACGGAATGTATCAATGTTCGCGGATTAATAATGGTCAAGCTGTCAGTGACAGAAAACGCGTGTCAGTAGACAAAGTGAAAACCATGATTTGACCGACTAAAACCTTACTGATATTACGCATACACAACCCCGTATTTAGATAACGTTATATCCATTTTTCGTCCCCGCCCCCCCCCCCCCCCCCCAACAACAAACTTAGTCAATTTTGAAAAACATTTAGCAACAAAATTATAAACACAGTATTTAAAATAAGTATATATATATATATATATATGGAATTATGGTAATTGATTATTATATCAACAAAGAATATCATCAGTTCAATGGTTTCCTCTTGCCTTATTATCGGCAAACACATTTATCACATTTTCAAAGTCCAGTTTCACAGTCAGATCATTTTCTATTGCTAATACAGCCAAGTGATTCAAACCACCTTGAGTCTGAGAAGCACGCAAGTAGCTCTTAACCCTTCCAAGAACTGAGGAGGATCGTTCAGCAGAGCAGTTCGTTGCTGCTGCGGTCAAATAAATTTGCACAGCGATACTGATTTTTGGATAAATATCAAAGAGATATTTCTCTGTTAGCATTTTATTTAAGACTGGTAACGAAGGACCATTCTCATATCTACAACTCAAAAGGAAGCTTTTGAGATGGGCACATTGTGTTCCAAAAGAATCCTCTATGTCCCCTGAGTAAATATGCTGCAGCTGTTTTTCAGTACTATACATTTCATCAGAGTCCATTTCCATCAAACTGATTAAGAAAAAGAACTTTTCAGGAAACTCTTTGTAGACACCAAGGCAGTTTTTGAGCTCTGCGGATAGTCTATTCAATATAATTATATAAGTGGTCTTCAGTACGTCACCTTCGGATTTGCAAACCACTGTTTCATTTTCTGACCCAGAGTCTGAGTCAGCAAAGAATTTCTTTCGTTTCTTCACGGGTTTTTCTTGAGTTTCATTGACTCGCAGAAGATGTTGCATGGTCTCCAATTTTCTCTCTGTCAGCTTTTTGTACGCTTCAAAAGACTTAGTCATCTCATCAATGAAAGTCAGAAGTGAAGTATAAAGTTCCACTACTGCAGATATGTCGTCTTCTTCCGGCTGTAGTGCTGTACTCACTGCACTGAAACGTTCCAGAATACTCCCCCGTATTGCAGCCAAAAATGCAATATTTTTAGAGTTAAGCTCTTTACAATATCCCTGTAGCTTCTGATTCAATAACAGTCTTTTCTGTGACAGTCTTCCCCATAATATTGATAATTTCTTCATAAGTGCTAAATGGTAAATATGAGGTGTTTCCTTTACCCTGTTTCCCATTTTTAGTTATATGAGTTGCTAAGAATCGATCAAATTCAGCTATCAGCTCTAAACACATTGCCATTCCTTAAGGAACCAAACTGTTCTTCATTTTCACGAAATGGCAATCCCCTTGAGCAAAGTTTTTTCACTACAACCAGAGCCTTCTCAAATACTTTCAGCTGTAGATAGTATTTCCCCTTTGTCTGAAACTTATGGCGATGTGCACTGGAATTTTCATGTTCAGTCACCCTTTGATTAGCCTGTTCCCAATGACTAAAGCCACTTGTAGCGTACTGGGATGAATCCCCAAACACTTTAAATGGTGCACAGTAAAGTGATCCCTGACTGGGTGAGTAAATCAAGTAATTGCGTTGCACAATGTCTCCATTCAACAATTTCCTTTCAAACAAATCCTTAAACATAAATCCTCGTTTATCAGAATATGCACGCTCTGACTTCACAGAATCACAGCTTCTATTCTGATTAAATCCGTATTGTACTACGTGGTCTCGTGTTTTGTCACTGATTTCCCAAAAGAAAGGATCT
The DNA here is from genome assembly GCF_021461395.2 of Schistocerca americana. NCBI lineage: Eukaryota > Metazoa > Arthropoda > Insecta > Orthoptera > Acrididae > Schistocerca > Schistocerca americana. Next base: position 291,432,231 of record NC_060122.1, read on the forward strand.
TTATCAACAGTAAAATCTGATGAAACTTCCCCTTGCCCCAACTGGATTCTAACATTTTCATTACAAAGAAGAAAACTTCTCTTGTCGAATCGATTACATGTTATTACCTCAACAACTCCATTATTTTATAGCATTCAGGAAAGTAATTTTCAGATGCTTACCAGTAAACGCTGCGATGTACTGCAGTGTTCCAGTGAAGGGCAGCCTCATCTTTTCTGAAAGGAAAAAAAATAGTGTTACATTTTTTTTCTCGGAATGAGAAGGAGTAATAACCTAAAAAACACCACGGTAGATCTGCTGCACGTCACGGGTAAAATGATGTGTGAATCCTGGATCCTTCCTGGTCATGCTGACAAAGTTTTACGAATTTATTTGTTAAAGTACAGACAGTGGAAATTAAAATGTCCTGTTGTGCCTCTCCTGCTCCGAGTCGGCCTTTTTGACATCCTACCCTCTTAAAGTCTTCCACTTGTCCTTTAGTCTCTTGCGTTTTTTTTTTGTTTTTTTTTATTTTAACTTAGTTAGACCCATGCATTGGAATTCTCGTCTAGCCATTCCTGCTGTGCCATTTCGCACTTCCTGTGAGTTTCATTTTGTGGTGTCATCGAAAGAGGCCACTCGTACGCTTGCCGTCAAAAAGCCCGCCAGCTCGAACGTCAGAATCTGCTGACCCCGAGGGGTGGCGCCAGCGTTTCAGTACACGCAAACCAGACGCAGCACGTCCCCAGTCAGGGCAGACTACACAACACTAGCGCCCCCTCCGGCGCTGGCATAAAGGAGGTCGACGATAGCGCAAGGGGCTGGTTCGTCAGCGCAGATCGTCGCCTCGTTTCGACAGCTCAGCTCCGTGGGAGAGCGGCTGTTAGGTGTGCGAGAACCACAGCAGCTAGAAAGTCAGTTTACAGTTGAGTTGACAAAAGACGTTATTCAGGGATTGGAAACACTTGTTACCTTCTGCATGACAGCTTATCAAAAGAAAAGTAAACGCGTTTGATTACTGCCTACTGATATCTTGTATTGTGCCCAGCTACCCACGTCTGTCTCCCGCTTCCTAGTCGACGTATTACTGTCGTGACCACCCGAGATCAATACATTTTTTAGACGTCTGTACTCGCTTTTGCCTGATTCATTTGCTTTATTACTCGTCAGAGTAGTCCGAGCGTCATTGACCCCATAACTTGCCTGGATGACGTTGCAGTAAGATTGACTGGACCCTAGGCGCGAGCACCAGTTCCTCGGCCGTCGTAAAGTCGTCTACGCAGTGGTAGCAGCAATAGGTTTATTTAGCAGAATTCACGCAGCATAAGACGTCATGTTGATGACGTGCGGTGCCTCCAGGCGGCAGAGCCCACCAGCGCAGCGGTGCGCTCGTGGAGCACGGACGTCAGAGGTCAGACTCGCTTGCGTCAGAGGCCTTGCGGCTTGAGCTGCATCAGACCGGCTCACCAGCAGCAAAGGCGAGGAAGCGACGAACGCTAACAGCCGGCAGCAGGAAATCAGGAACTAGGCGCCCCCAAGAGCGGACTGCGAACCGAGGACCCCTTGACGGAGTCCAGGAGTTGGCTGAGTTAGCCCGCAGCAGGCAGCAGCGTCAAGGCGCCAGTTCAGGACCCGCCAGCATCAAGACTAGGGGCTGCCCATAGACCAGCGGCTAGATGTAGATGAGGCTAGGTGTCAATTATTTATACTATCTCCACCAGGGCTTTCTATGAAAAGGCGCCGCTTTCAGTCATGTACGGGCCCAGGCAGTCGGCTTCTCGAGGTAACCAAGCTATCCAATGTGCCAGGCTGGTGGCTTGCATCGCACTACTTCAGCCATACCATACTGTGGCCCTGTCTGCAGAATTTGGAGACAGCAGGCTGGCTCGTCTGGTTACAGGGTGCGAATGAAATGTGATGGTCCAACAGCTACGTTTTTATAATTTTCCTTTCGTCAATTACATTCAGTATCTCATGTGTTATCCAAGAGTTCGCAATGGGCTTTGTCTTTTTGCTTATTTGATCTTCTGTCTCCTTAATTATTTCATTTCCCAAGGCCGCCCATTCGTCATCTGTTGTGTTCTTGCACCTTTTTCAGTCAGTCGTTGTGTAATGTTCCCTTCTAGTCTCAACAACCTGTGGTTTTTTCAACTTATCTAAGTCCCACGTTCTTAGGTTCATACACATCTACAGTTAAGTCGGTTTTAATCTGCAGTCGAAAACTAATTAATTATAGTCAGATTTTACTCCTCCTTATTACTGTTTAAAATGTGGTTTCGAAATCTTTATCTTACCATTATACAGAGTGTAACGAGTATAAGCGCAAATATTTTTATTGTGGTACCTTAATATTTATACACGTCAGTGTGTTGGTTGTTTTTTCTCTGTGTTCCAGCAAGCACGTCACATCATTTACTACCTGATGTTTTCTGCATGATCGTAACTGCACCACTAAACAGACTATCCCTGTCAGTATAGACAAACCATTTTGGGTTCAGGAGTCCACGCTTCAACACTTGACATGTTGCACAGGGGAAAATAAGCATTAACGGCTTGCTCTTGCCACATGTACTCTTGAAGGTACTAGCCAAACTAAAAACATAAGACTCACAAAGCTATAATCATTAGTGTGCAAATGACTTAAATACTGACGCAATGTTGTTCAGTACACCGTCATAGAAATATCGGCACTTATGCCCCTTACACCTTTTGTAATCAATGCGGAACCTTCCAGTGTCTCCAGATCTCTTCTCTGGGTACAAACTGTGTTTGTGGTGATTAATTTACGCTGCGCGCAAAATTCTACCATCTGACATCCTGTTTTTCATTTCCATACGCTGCGTGCAGGATTCAACCAGCTGACTTCCTGTTTCATTTATTTCCCTTCCTCTACCTCCCTGTCCCCCAGTTCACTTTCTCGTACTATTTTTCCTTCTCTTACTTTTGCTATTACCGAATTCCAGTACCCACCTGAATTAAATTTTCGTCTCCATTAACTATCTGAATAATTTTTTTATGTCAATATACATTCTTTCAATCTCCTCATCTGCGGAACTATATGGCATATAAACTTGTAATGCTGATGTAGATGTTCGCTTTGCATGTAACTTTGTTATGATAACGTGTCACCATGCTGTTCATAGCAACTTACCGGCATTCCTATTTTCTTAATCACAATTAAGCCTACTCCTACCTGATTTAGTGTTTATAACTCTGTACTCACTTGACCAGAAGTCTTCTTCTCCTCATCGCGTTTCGCAGATTCCCACTTTATCGAACTTCAGCCTATCCATTTCCGCTTTTAAATCCTCTAATCTACCTAGACAATAAAATATGAAACATTCCAAGCACTCTGACCCATAAAATGCCGCTTTTGTATTTCCCCATCATGACATCTTCCTGAGTAGTTCCCGTCTGCAGATCCTAATTGGGGACCATTTTACCTCCAGTATATTTTACTTAAGACTATCCCATCCTTAAACCAAACAGAGAGCTGCATACCCTCGGAAAAGGACTGTAGTTTCTCCTTGCTTTCAGCCGTTCGCAGTAGCAGCACAGCAACATCATGTTGGCTATGTTACAAGGCTCAATCATCCAGACTGTTGCCCAACAACTATTGAAAAGGCTGCTGGCCCTCTTCAGGACCTACGGGTTAGTACGGCTTCTCCACAGATACTCAGGTAATTTTCCTTCGTTGGGAGATGGAACGGAGTTCTCCCAGCCTCGTGATGCCAACTGATGAGTTGCTTGACAGAGTAGTAACGGCTCGAGGTCGAGAAAATAGACAACGGGAGAGCGGCGAGCTCACCAAACACCACTCCATACCACATCGAATGACGTCGTTGGAAGCGACTGACACAACGGGCGGTCGCTACCTGTGCTGCCACCAGAGCCGATGGACGGAATTTAGAGAGAGTACTACTTGTCTCAACCAGTATCGTTACTGAAAGGAATAAAAATATAATGTATTCGTTTTCTATGAAAATCTATGTTTATAGCTTATCTTTGGTCTTAATACATACAAAATATTGGTCTAGTACTGAGAAAAAATTGTTATTACATTTCACAGTTTCGGCATGTATGTGAGCGTATGTATTTCAGAGACACATGAAAACGATATTCTGAGTAAAGTAATATCGCTCTGAAGCGAAAGGAATTTTTTTTTTTTTTTTTTTTTTTTTTTGAGGTTTCAGCGAAAGAGAACTATCTGTTAGGAATCTATACTTTCGCTCTCTGAATGATGGAAGTACTCTTCTTAGTAACAGTGTCTCGTCTAGCACGATCAAAGAAATTTTATAAGGTATAATCCATTCTAATGATAAACATTGCAGATAATGATGAAACCTGAGTTAACACGATGACTCAGTATTATTTCCGCTTTTTTGTGGTGCTAATATTTGTTAGACCAACTCACACTTAGATATAAATTAAGAGTGAAAATTAGGTCGATTTGACGGACATCGACATCACAACAAGCGTTGCAATTGTGGTTCACCTAGTTGCGCACACAAATAAAGATACAGTGGATTTCAAATATATTTTACTGAGTCTGTCATTCTTCCTGTGATCTGAAAAGAGAAAGAAAGCTTGGGCTGCAACATCCTGTCAACAGCGAGGCCATTGGTTCGAATAGGACAACTTTTTGCAATGAGCAGTAGTTCCATGCGTTCATTTTTGTAATGCTGGTACAGGTTTGGTACCCCAGCTCACTATGGATTATATTATGTAGATGAGACATTTCGGGTGTCTGGTTGATTTGTAACTATCTGCTGTTATTTACTTATCTGTATGTCAGACATCGCTATTCGTTTGGATACTTTCGCAAGTGTCTGAAAAAATCAAAATATTCCACTTAAATAACGTAGAAAATGGGGAGGATTTTGCATCTATGTTATTTTCTGCAGATACTTCCTCACAGCTTTGCTTTAGCAAAGTCCTCGAAAGATCCTGAAATTTGTGGTCTGAAGCAGATTGTTTACAGGCCTGTGGATTGATGAATTTTTCAAAACTAGCTCTTATTATTTGGCAGCAATGGATAGAGAGTTCAAGATCTATTACAGGTATATCACAGTGTTTCCTACACGTATATGTGTAACCGCACGATTAATTTGCTGGTGGTGAAAGATCTGTTGGCCAACTATAACGTGTCAGAATATCTTAAGGATGTTTTGAGAGAGCTACCGATTTCGTCAATGACAGTGGCTGTTTTTTTTTTTTTTTTTTTTTTTTTTTTGTATGTGCTATTGGCACTTCGTTATTAGTACCTGATATTTCCAATTATACATTCATCATAAACCTAAATACTGTTATAAAAACTAAATTCCGCCCGAACCGGCCGTGAACGCCCAATGGTTACCGACCGGCTGCCGTGTCATCCTCAGCCCACAGGGGTCACTGGATGCGCATGTGGAGGGGCATAAGGTCAGCACGCCCCTCTCCCAACCGTATGTCAGTTTACGAAACCGGAGCCGCTACTTCTCAATCAAGTAGCTTCTCAGTTTGCCTCACAAGGGCTGAGTGCACCCCGCTTGCCAACAGCGCTCGGCAGACCGAATGGTCATCCATGATTGGTTTTAAACTGCGGTCCTTTTCTGTAACATTCTCCTTCCTGCGAGAAAGTCTTCCAATAACAGATTGCACTTTCACACCGGGATATACCACATACTAAATTTGTTTCTGTCTTCTTCTACAGGGTGTTACAAAAAGGTACGGCCAAACTTTCAGGAAACATTCCTCACACACAAATAAAGAAAAGATGTTATGTGGACATGTGTCCGGAAACGCTTAATTTCCATGTTAGAGCTCAATTTAGTTTCGTCAGTATGTACTGCACTTCCTTGATTCACCGCCACATGTGTGTGCTGACGAGAATCCGCACGCAATTGTACAATCACGCCATCAACACAGATTTTCTGTGTACGTTTGGGCAGGCATTGTTGGTGATGTCTTGATTGGGCTCCATGTTCTTCCACCTACGCTCAATGGAGCACGTTATCATGATTTCATACGGGATACTCTACCTGTGCCGCTAGAACATGTGCCTTTACAAGTACGACACAACATGTGGTTCATGCACGATGGAGCTCCTGCACATTTCAGTCGAAGTGTTCGTACGCTTCTCAACAACAGATTCGGTGACCGATGGATTGGCAGAGACGGACCAATTCCATGGCCTCCACGCTCTCCTGACCTCAACCCTCTTTGACTTTCATTTATGGGGGCATTTGAAAGCTCTTGTCTACGCAACCCCGGTACCAAATGTAGAGACTCTTCGTGTTCGTATTGTGGACGGCTGTGATACAATACGCCATTCTCCAGGGCTGCACAGCGCATCAGGGATTCCATGCGACGGAGGGTGGATGCATGTATCCTCGCTAACGGAGGACATTTTGAACATTTCCTGTAACAAAGTGTTTGAAGTCACGCTGGTACGTTCTGTTGCTGTGTGTTTCCAGTCAATGATTACTGTGATTTGAAGAGAAGTAATAAAATGAGCTCTAACATGGAAAGTAAGCGTTTCCGGACACATGTCCACATAACATCTTTTCTTTCTTTGTGTGAGAGGAATGTTTCCTGACAGTTTGGCCGTACCTTTTTGTAACACCCTGTATAGATTACTGAACTGCTTATTTACTGAAGTTCGACCAGCTGCAATTTTTGTTTTGTTCACATCATGTTTTGATGAAAGTCCGTTAGATCTGTTCATAGATTCAAACATGCATGTGAAATGAATAAAGGTAAGCATCAAAGGCGAGTCAAATAAGGTTCAAATGGTTCAAATGGCTCTAAGCACTATGGGACTTATCTTCTGAGGTCATCAGTCCCCTAGAACTTAGAACTACGTAAACCTAACTAACCTAAGGACATCACACACATCCATGCCCGAGGCAGGATTCGAACCTGCGACCGTAGCGGTCGTGCGGTTTCAGACTGTAGCGCCTAGAACCGCTCGGCCACTCTGAGTCAAATAAGGCAATCGGATTCTTTTGTAGACTACCTTCCTCAGGAGCTGTAGAGGTAAAGCACTTCACTGGACATTATCGAGTTTTGTACAGTAATGAACACAAGCCATCACTGATGCTGCAGGCGACACCGCTGATCAGCGTAAGCTGCTACATGATTACTAACGCTGGACTCAGGTGCACAGCACAGAGGCAAACAGCGAATTAGCCGCTTAGATGTAACTGTTTGCCTCAGCACGTTGTTTCTCATCGACTGTGACCACAGAGTGCGTCGCTCATGCCCGCATGCACCAATCGATTGGAATGTACGTAGTTTCGACACTCGACTCTCGTATAGTATGGTTGTGGGCGCCAGTTCACATCAAGCTGTCAGGTATTAAAGTTTCATTTTGTTTCCTTAAATCACTTGAAGCAAATTTAAGAGTTTCTCAGAACTATACGTACTTGCCTGCAGTGAGTTATACGCGGCCCATACTTGTAAAAAAAAAAAAAAAAAAAAAAAAAAATACACACAGAACCCTATCAGATTCACTGTCTTATATCACTTTAAGAGTGGTTCATTAATAAAGATGATAGGCACTGCAAGTTTGAGCTTGTTTTCGGTCTCTAATGGCTGCTACCATCACAAACACGTTGTTGTTGTTGTGGTCTTCTTTCCTGAGACTGGTTTGATGCAGTTCTCCATGCTACTCTATCCTGTGCAAGCTTCTTCATCTCCCAGTACTTATTGCAACCCACATCCTTCTGAATCTGCTTAGTGTATTCATCTCTTGGTCTCCCTCTACGACTTTTACTCTTCACGCTGCCCTCCAATGCTAAATTTGTGATCCCTTGATGCCTCAGAACATGTCCTACTAACCGGTCCCTTCTTTTTGTCAAGTTGTGCCACATACTCCTCATCTCCCTGATTCTATTCAATACTTCATCATTAGTTATGTGGTCTACCCATCTAATCTTCAGCATTCTTCTGTAGCACCACATTTCGAAAGCTTCTATTCTCTTCCTGTCTAAACTATTTATCGTCCACGTTTCACATCCATACATGGCTACACTCCATACAAATACTTTCAGAAACGACTTCCTAACACTTAAATCAATACTTGATGTTAACAAATTTCTCTTCTTCAGAAACGCTTTCCTTGCCATTGCCAGTCTACAATTTATATCCTCTCTACTTCGACCATCATCAGTTATTTTGCTCCACAAATAGCAAAACTCCTTTACTACTTTAAGTGCCCATTTCCTAATCTAATTCCCTCAGCATCACCCGACTACATTCCATTATCCTTGTTTTGCTTTTGTTGATGTTCATCCTATACCCTCCTTTCAAGACACTGTCCATTCCGTTCAACTGCTCTTCCAAGTCCTTTGCTGTCTCTCACAGAATTACAATGTCATCGGCGAACCTCAAAGTTTTTATTTCTTCTCCATGGATTTTAATACCTACTCCGAACCTTTCTTTTGTTTCCTTCACTGCTTGCTCAATATACAGATTGAACAACGTCGGGGAGAGGCTACAACCCTGTCTCACTCCCTTCCCAGCCACTGCTTACCTTTCATGTCCATCGACTGTTATAACTACCATGTGGTTTCTGTACAAATTGTAAATAGCCTTTCCCTCCCTGTATTTTACCCCTGCCACATTCAGAATTTGAAAGAGAGTATTCCAGTCAACATTGTCAAAAGCCTTCTCTAAGTCTACAAATGCTAGAAACTTAGGTTTGCCTTTCCTTAATCTTTCTTCTAAGATAAGTCGTAGGGTCAGTATTGCCTCACGTGTTCCAAATTTTCTATGGAGTCCAAACTGATCTTCCCCGAGGTCGGCTTCTACCAGTTTTTCCATTCGTCTGTAAAGAATTCGCGTTAGTATTCTGCAGCTGTGACTTATTAAACTGATAGTTCGGTAATTTTCACATCTGTCAACACCTGCTTTCTTTGGGATTGGAATTATTATATTCTTCTTGAAGTCCGAGGGAATTTCGCCTGTCTCATGCATCTTGCTCACCAGACGGTAGAGTTTTGTCAGGACTGGCTCTCCCTTGGCTGTCAGTAGCTATAATGGAATGTTGTCTACTCCTGGGGCCTTGTTTCGACTTAGGTCTTTCAGTGCTCTGTCAAACTCTTCACGCAGTATCATACCTCCCATTTCATCTTCATCTTATACGTTCGAAAAACCTTTCGTACACTCTTATCTGAAGAACGTAATAAACAGGCAAGAACACTGGCCACAATCACCAATCATAAGCCCTGCACGATACGTTGCGAAGGTGCTGAACCTATTGTAGCCAAGCAATTTTATAATCCAGAGTTTGCAGAAAGAAAACCTCTACGTGTAGTTCTCAAAAAAATGGTTCAAATGGCTCTGAGCACTATGGGAATCAACTGCTGAGGTCATTAGTCCTCTAGAACTTAGAACTAGTTAAACCTAACTAACCTAAGGACATCACACACATCCATGCCCGAGGCAGGAGTCGAACCTGCGACCGTAGCGGTCTTGTGGTTCCAGACTGCAGCGCCTTTAACCGCACGGCTACTTCGGCCGGCTGTAGTTCTCATCGAAGTGTTAATTTCGCATCCTCTTGGATATGACCGACGTTAACACGCTGCTCAGTGATTGCCTTGTAGCGAAAGCCGTTTCGCGCCACAAGGCAGTCTTTCTTCATCGTGACAGTCTTCATCTCCTTGCCCCGAAGAGTATGGTGTACCCTGATGGGCATGATCATTTGCGCAATCGCAAAGATTTTGTCGCTAGTATTTGCACTTCATCTGAACCCATTTTGTTAATCTGACACGTCTTTGCGCCACATTTTACAACCACGTAAAAGAGAAACTGCAGGCTGCTGCTCCTGGCCCAGTTTCTTCCAGTGCTATCGACACGTTACGGACAGCACTAGCACAGTAGAAAATTAATTTTGGCTGTGTGGGACTGTAATTCATGCAGATTACTGAAAATCAGGATAATTCGCGAAGTTAAAAAATAAGTGACGTTTATTAAATACTATAAAAACACACAATACATTTACTTTCAAGTAAATGCAAAAACTGTAAATTATATTCATTTATTGTGAGCTGATATTAGTGAAAACAACACTCGACCAGTAAGTTTCTTTTGAGCCAGGCTCGTCTTACGTTTACGTGCAGCACGATCACGCAGGCGTTTCACAAGCCTTATTTCGGCCACGGTAGTTTCCATCCGACGTTTAAAATGAATAATTATTGACTCGCCCATGTGCGCGTCAGTGACTTTAGGTTGAGCGCCAACTTCGTTAGCTCATCTATCATCACTACTGTCATTGCCTGCAGAGGAGCAAACGGCGCTAAATTTCTCTTCAGAAATCACACCGTCATACGCGTTGAAACTCACCAATGCTGGCCACCTTAGAGTCATTGCGTCACTTCCTACAGTGTATTCACAGTTGTTTCTTTATTTTATTAACAATGCGAAGTAAAGTTTAGTAATTTTGTTCAAATCATCTATTAGATACACATTTTAGCTATTTCGCTTTGTGAAGTAACATGTAATTTGTATATTGTAAATACTGTCGTTGTGAAGTTCTTCTTTTTTTGTGGTCCTGGAAGTTAAATTTCGCTAGAACTAGCTAAACTGAAATCCAAATACTCCCGTTTTATCTAGAATGAGGAAGAGTGAAAATATATATTATGTGAACGCAAAATTAGTTTGTCTTGAAAGAGAGATTTGTCTACGGTGTGGAATCGTTTTCTTGTAGTAAAGCGTAGTCAACGCTGGAAAAGTAACTGATCGATTGAACTGTGGATCTATCAACGGCGCGGCACTCTTATCAACCACTGCAATTGCATACATTGTCGGTAAGAGTTCTGTTACATTTCCCTTTCTTAACGTCCGCGTGGCTGAGCGCGAATTGTTGTATTAACGTTATTAGAGGCAAAAACCGCCTTGTCGTAATGTCATGAACACGTATGGCTGAACGTCTTCGCATTTTTGCAAACGGTCCAACGAATTCCGAGTGGTCGACATTGTCACCAGTTTTTTTTTATTAAGTGTGCAAACTGCGTCTGTGGAATCACAAATCACTGCCCACAGTGCATCGAACTTTTCATCTTGGAACACTGATACCTTCTTCTTCTCTGTTGTGATCTTATCAGTAGCAACAAACGATGGCAATACTGTATTGTCCAAAGCTAATTTTTTAACTGGCATCATGTCAGCATCTGTGTATGACGGTTGACTGAATTTAAATTTAATAGTTGCCACAGCCGATTGTTGCTGCTGTGATTTCCGGGCCCTCCAATTCCGTACAATTTCTGTACAAAAAAATAACGATCCGCATGAGCGACGAACCTGGATTAATGCGGCCTGGATAAAGGAGGTTCCACTGCAGCACATCTTTTAGTGCGGTAGATGTAAATGTATGCCATTGTTGGTTGGGATACCCCAATAAGTGGTTTCAGTCCTCTGTCAGAGAGTACGTTCTTTCGTCGTGCACACTGACCCCTTTCCTGGCGGATATGTGAGAGCTGTTTCGTATCCACTGAGGTGACAAAGGTCATGCGATACCTCCCCATACTGTGCCGGCCTGCCTTTCGCCCGAAGTATAGCAGCAACTCGACGTGGCGTGGACTCAACAAAGCCCCCTACAGAAATATTGAGCCATGCTGCCTTTTGTCCACAACTGCGAAAGCGTTGCCGCGGCACAATTTATTGCACGAACTTAACTCTCGATTATGTCCCATAAATGTTCGATGGGATCCATGTCGGACGATCTGGTTGGTCAAATCATTAGCTCGAATAGTCCAGAACATTCTTCAAAGTAATCGTGAATAATTGTAGCCCCGTGACATAGGGCATCGTCATCCATAAAAATCCCATGGTTGCTTGGGAACATGAATGGCTGCAAATGGTCTCCAAGTAGCCCAACAATCGTTTCCAGTCAAGCATCGGTTCAATTGGACCAGAGTCCGCCACCGTAGCTGAGTGGACAGCGCGTCGGCTTGTCATACCGGGGGGCCCGGGTTCGATTCCCGGCTGGGTTGGAGATTTTCTCCGCTCAGGGACTGGGTGTTTGCGTCGTCTTCATCATCATTTCATTCTCATAAACGCACAAGTCGCCGGAGTGGCGTCACGTCCGAAAACTTGCACCAGGGGGCCAGGTCTACCCGCCGGGACACCCTCGCCACGCGACGTTTCATTTCATTTGGACCAGAGGACCCAGTCCATTCCAAGTAAACACAGCGCACATCGTTGTGGACCCACTACCAGCTTGCACGGTGTCTTGTTGACGACCTGGGTCGATGGTTTATGGGGTCTGCGCCACACTCTAACTCTACCACCGGCTCCTACTAACTGTAATTGGAACTCATTTGACCAGACATCGGTTTTGCAGTCGTCTATGGTCCAACCGATAACGCTACGATCCCAGAAAAGGCGCTGCAGGCAATGTCGTGCTTTTAGCACAGGCAACCGCGTCAGTCGTCTGCTGCCTTATCCGATAAACGCCAAATTTCGCCGCACTGTCCTAACGGATACGTTCGCGGTACGTCTCACATTATTTTCTGCAATTATTTCACGCAATGCTGGTTGTCAGTTAGCCCTGACAACTCTACGTTAACTCCGTTTTCCACGGTCTTAAATTTAAGGCTATCGGCAACTACGTTGTCCACGGTGAGGGGTAACGCTTGAAATGTGGTATTTTCGGCGTACTCTTGACTCTGTGAATCTCGGAATACTGAATTCCGTAGCGATTTCCGAAGTGGAATGTCCTGTGCGTCCAGCTCCAACTACCATTCCGCATTCAAAGTCTGTTCATTCTCGTCGTGCGGCCATAATGAGGTCGGAAGCCTTTTTACGTGAATCACCTGGTTACAAATGACAGCTCCGCCAATGCACTGCCCTTTTATACCATGTGTACGCGATACCACCGCCATCTGTATCTTTGCATATTGCTATCCCACAACTTTTGTCACCTCAAATGGTTCAATAGCTCTAAGCGCTATGGGACTTAACATCTGAGGTCATCAGACCCCTAAACTTAGAAATACTTAAACCTAACTAACCTAAGGACATCACACACATCCATGCCCGAGGCAGGCTTCGAACCCGTGACCGTAGCAGTCGCGCGGTTCCGGACTGAAGCGCCTAGAACCGCTCGGTCACCGCGGCCGGCCGTCATCTCAGTGTATGCATTTATAGAGTGTAGGTGAGCGTAATGGATCTGTGTTTGTATGATGTTTATGTTGTATGTGTATTTGTGGAATGCAGGTGAGTGTAACGGACGCTGTGGGGTGTAGTGTTCTGTTTGTATTGTAAGACGATGGTGATGAGAAGTGAGAGAGTGCAACCTGGTGCCGACGCATAGCCTAGTCTTCTCCAATAGCACCAAGGGGGTTGCCGAGCTTAACGCCTCTTTCCGACAGACGGATCACCATCAAAAGTGTCACATGCCTTCACTTCATGTCACACTGGAGAGGGGTTAGATATTTAGTCCAGGACGTACGACACCACCGCTCTTCCCCTTGCCGACCAAATACTGACATGTGAAGATTTGATCCGCTTCCCCTGCAAAGCGCCGCCGGCAGAACTGTCTTGCCTGGCACAGCGCCACAACCGAGAGAGGCGATTCCGTTAACGCGGTAATAGCGCTGTGGGAAGCTGTTGGCAAGGCTGTGCGCTTCAGCGGCAATTCGCCTGCAAAGGTCTCGCGCCGTGTGCTCGCGCCTTGCGCAACGCTACGTATAAAGGCGCCGAGCGCGACCTTCAGCCGTTGCGCACCTGCCACCTGTTGCACGTGACAGCGTCCGCAGCTGAGCGGTCACGTGCCGCACCATCTCCACGCGGGTACATCCTCACATTTCCACTTCTTTAGCGAGGCGGCTTCTCGGCTAAGGAACTTTCTTATACGTAATTCCCGGCCACTCTACGTGTTTATCTCTCTGGTTTAGTCTAGCCTGGAGCAGAGGAACTAGCTTTTCCCTATTCCGCCTGAGTTGGATTGTTGTCTTAACCTATTAGACCGTTTTTCCCGTGGCAGCAGGGGCTTTCCTGCACCTGTTGGGAAATAAAATTACAAGAAGTCCTGGCGGGAAGCAGTATTTTCCAGTGGGTATACTACAAGCAGAAGTGAGATATGAGCAATGCAAATATTTGCAGTTTGCTTCTGTAGCTGATTGACTGAAAATCGTGGGTGTTTTAAAAACATTCAACAGCTGTTGGAAGCTCATTTGTTCGAAGTGTTCGCCGGCAGCCTGCAACGTTTATGCTGCGTTGTGAGTTATAATTTAATTTCAGTACAAAGTGAAAGCCGATCGTTGAACAATGCTTTTCAACCTCCGGCGAGGTGCAAAGATACTGCTCTCACGTTCTCGTCTGCTAAAACAAGCTACAGTCTTTGGCTATCTATTGAAGGTAATATACGAGGTGTGCTCAAAGAACACGGCGAATAGTTTTATTTTCAAAATACTGGTCGGCTGTCAGTAGGACTCGAGCACTCAGGTTTCCGTACAAACTTAATGTTATATGTATACATACAGGGCTATTACAAATGATTGAAGCGATTTCATAAATTCACTGTAGCTCCATTCATTGACATATGGTCACGACACGCTGCAGATACGTAGAAAAACTCAAAAGTTTTGTTCGGCTGAAGCCGCACTTCAGGTTTCTGCCGCCAGAGCGCAGTGAGACAAAATGGCGACAGGAGCCGAGAAAGCGTATGTCGAGCTTGAAATGCACTCACATCACTCAGACATAACAGTGCAACACACTTCAGGACCAAGTTCAACAAAGATCCACCAACTGCTAACTCCATTCGGCGATGATATGCGCAGTTTAAAGCTTCTGGATGCTTCTGTAAGGGGAAATCAACGGGTCGGCCTGCAGTGAGCGAAGAAACGGTTGAACGCGTGCGGGCAAGTTTCACGCGTAGCCCGCGGAAGTCGACGAATAAAGCAAGCGGGGAGCTAAACGTACCACAGCCGACGGTTTGGAAAATCTTACGGAAAAGGCTAAAGCAGAAGCCTTACCGTTTACAATTGCTACAAGCCCTGACACCCGATGACAAAGTCAAACGCTTTGAATTTTCGGCGCGGTTGCAACAGCTCATGAAAGAGGATGCGTTCAGTGCGAAACTTGTTTTCAGTGATGAAGCATCATTTTTTCTTAATGGCGAAGTGAACAGACACAATGTGCGAATCTGGGCGGTAGAGAATCCTCACGCATTCATGCAGCAAATTCGCAATTCACCAAAAGTTAACGTGCTTTGTGCAATCTCACGGTTTAAAGTTTACGGCCCCTTTTTCTTCTGCGAAAAAAACGTTACAGGACACGTGTATCTGGACATGCTGGAAAATTGGCTCATGCCACAACTGGAGACCGACAGCGCCGACTTCATCTTTCAACAGGATGGTGCTCCACCGCACTTCCATCATGATGCTCGGCATTTCTTAAACAGGAGATTGGAAAACCGATGGATCGGTCGTGGTGGAGATCATGATCAGCAATTCATGTCATGGCCTCCACGCTCTCCCGACTTAACCCCATGCGATTTCTTTCTGTGGCGTTATGTGAAAGATTCAGTGTTTAAACCTCCTCTACCAAGATACGTGCCAGAACTGCGAGCTCGCATCAACGATGCTTTCGAACTCATTGATGGGGACATGCTGCGCCGAGTGTGAGAGGAACTTGATTATCGACTTGATGTCTGCCGAATCACTAAAGGGGCACATATCGAACATTTGTGAATGCCTAAAAAACTTTTTGAGTTTTTGTACGTGTGTGCAAAGCATTGTGAAAATATCTCAAATAATAAATATATTGTAGAGCTGTGAAATCGCTTCAATCATTTGAATAACCCTGTATATGTTCACCCATCCCGGGAATCGAGAATCTCCACGATTAACAAGTCCCAGATTTTTTCATTCACTTGTGCTGTGAAATCTTGCTTCTTGTCGACTCCCACGATTTTAGGTCATCGGGAACCACCCTACAGGTGTTGATGAGTGAGCTTTCGAGTATCAAAATATGTGACATAAATAGCCGTATCTTTTGGCTGCATTAGCTTAGAAGCTTAAAATTTTGACACCTCAAATGGCCATGGACCTTAATATGCCACATAAATTTGAACTTGATACCTAGACAGACTAACAACAAAGCGATCTCATAAGGGTCCGTTTTTACAGATTGAGGCACGAAACTCCAAAAAGTAATAAGCTTACATGGAATATGATTTAATCTCCCTGAAAGTACTGTCCCTGGCTAGCATCGCTCTTATCCCAACGTTGAATCCACGATTGGAAGCATTGCTGTAAGGCTTCTTTAGAAAGTGCGTTCAGCTGCTCTTGTCATTGCCAGGAGTGGTGTCAAAACGATTTCCTTTAAGCAAAATTTTAATTTTCGGCAGGAGCCAGAGGTCGCATTGTGCTAAATCTGGTGAGTAAGGAGGATGTGGACGGACAGAAACAATTTTTCCGGGCAAAAACTCGCGAAACAAAAGCGAGGTATGGCGCGGCGAGTTGCTGTGGTGAAGAAGGAAGCCACTGGCCCATTTTTCTGATCTCTTTATTTCTACATGGTTTGCAAACGTTGTAGTACGCCCTTGTAAAATGAAGTGTTTACAGACGTCTCCTCTACAACAGGCTTTGATCGCACTATGTCCTCGATATTGGCATTTTATTGCATCTTGAAACATAATGTTCAGAAGTTGTCCGAAATCCATGATGTGCGGCGGAGCCGGCCGGAGTGGCCGAGCGGTTCTAGGCGCTACAGCCTGGAGCCGCGCGACCGCTACGGTCGCAGGTTCGAATCCTGCCCCAGGCATGGATGTGTGTGATGTCCTTAGGTTAGTCAGGTTTAAGTAGTTCTAAGTTCTAGGGGACTGATGACCTCAGAAGTTAAGTCCCATAGTGCTCAGAGCCATTTGAACCATT
Source organism: Schistocerca americana (assembly GCF_021461395.2). Classification (NCBI taxonomy): domain Eukaryota; kingdom Metazoa; phylum Arthropoda; class Insecta; order Orthoptera; family Acrididae; genus Schistocerca; species Schistocerca americana. The sequence goes on from NC_060122.1 coordinate 291,449,072, forward strand.
TTGTGCGGCGGACACGGTAAACAAAACCTCATTCTGGCGTCTCTGGACGCTGACTGAGGAGTCAGAACAAACTCCAACATGACTCCGTCTGTCTCAACGGATCAGGCTATCGGAAAAAAATTCTTTCACCGTAGTTTTTGATCACACCTCACATCTATACACTTTGCGTTGGAGGAATAGCTGACTGACCAATCAAGTGTCACCGCACAAGAGTTTGCAGGAAGCGTGCCCAAGTAGACTGTGAGACAAAGCATTCTGTAGTCGGCTTTCCGCTTCTGCGAGCTGTTTTTGGGCTGTCTTTTTTTCCGGAGTCGCTGGGACTAAGAGCATCGCGAGGACAATGCCTGCACTCATACAGTGTTTGGTATGGTGTTTCTTTTCGATGGCCATTTCCATGCTGCAACATAGAGAACTTACGATGGGACCGGTGTTAACAGATGCAGCTTGATCTAATATGTCGTTACAGACTTTTCAGTTTCATAGATGTGCCTGCCTATGTATCCAAGATTAAGATCCGCTTTTCAAAGAGAGAAGTTTCTTCTGCGTTGAAGGATCAATATTAGTATTTCATTTATTCATCCGTGAATGTAGAGCATGGCATATTTTACCTTACTACGTGAATTTTAGATTCAATAGGTTTTCCTTTTGTCCTGATTTTTATGTTTGTGAATTTGTACCTCACGTGGTCCGTTGGAGGGCGAATATAATCGTCACATTGCAGTTTCTTACTGAATTATAGTGTAATGGCATGAAGTTAGTCTAAATTTCATTTGATTTATTTTCACTCCACAATAATTTATGAAATTTATAACGTATTATGGATTTTTCCCATGTGGTTTTCTATTCATACTTAAATTGGTAGTAGATGTGAGCACAAGCCATTAAATGTATTTTACCTTCAGCGGAATCATTATTCAAAAAATTTGCCTGCAGAATACAAATTTTCCAATTTTTTGCGTGCATTTAGGTAGTATAAGGTAAATTAGTGCTTCCATGTACCTCGAGACTTCATGCCTACTCTGAATATGTTTGGAATGATAACTGTGTAATGACTGCTGCCACACTGTAAGAAAGTCAATCAGTTTCCTACATTGCCACTCTGCGCGCAGTGATTGTGATCTTTGTCGCATACGACGAACAATCATGGAAAGTATAGCTGTGACCCTGTATTAACTTTTTGTCTAAAAAGTTTTTGATAGGCTCTCGGAAGACGTAACGTAATGATTTGTACGATAAAACACTTACTTACTATTGTTCCGATGCTCGTTATGAAAGGTGTGATGTAATCTTATCTCTGTAGTAAATTGAGTACTATGTAGTTTCTGCTTTCATTCGAGTAGACCGTCAGCCTTCCTTGGATCTGATGATTATAAATGAATTATTTATGGCAAACAGCAATTTTCATTACTGTATGTGTGAAAGGCTTAATTATCTCTCTGTGTGGAAGATACATATTAAAGTAAGCGCTGTTTACTATCTTCTCTGGTGTGAATTCCAATAATGAACTCTAGCGTTCGTAATAATTAGCGACATAGTTATAACCTGCACTTAGTTCTTCTAATTTTAGCCCAATAGCTTAATCGTAGTATTGTGGAACATGGAGATTCTCATTAATATTTTCTGCCATCTCCAGATGAGACAGGTCCGATATAGCATTTAAGCATTCCTCTCGTAAAGTAAACAGACACTTACTTTAACAGTATTGCAGTTTCTTTTGTGAATAGCCTCTAAGATCTACAAGGTGAGGGCTTAACATTCTCATAGCGTGTGTCCTTTCTATAAGGAAGGACACAAAGGCACTTTAAATTTTGTGAAGAAATTACAAAGTTTTATTACAATGTTGCGTTCAGATAAATATAAGTTCAGGCTATCTACTTCTGAACATATCAATCCAGTCCAAGTCAGATAACTTTAATATTAGTTCTTTGATAAAAACTGTGTAAAAAGGGGAATATTTTCATAGCATTTTCCCCCCAGGTCGTATCAGTTACATACTCAATTTAGTTCAAAAAGTAGTAGGAGGCTCTCAAGAGTTACACTGACTGCTATATCAGTGTGCATCAACAGAGAAAGATAAGTTCCCACTGATCTATAACAGATACTCATGACTCTTGGACCTGAACTTTAGGAACGTTTCAGTTGCTATGAGGCTGTACCCCTGACCGATGGCAGACTGCAGAACTCTTGTAAGAGCTGGAGGCAATACCTGTTACTTCAAGTGATGATAGCTAATATATAACTTTACTAAAACTCAAACTGACCATACTGGAATCGCTACTCATACTGACAATTCACATTTGTAACTCTGTTTACTAGAAAGTAACTTTCGGAAAGTAAGCAGATACGTCCTATTAACGTTAAGAAGGTCGGCTGAGATGTCCGATGTTTGCTGGAAACGTTTCCTGCTCGAGCAAGCGGGAAATTGTTCGGCGCCGTCATAAAACAGTCTAGCTCGGTGCTGGGTGATGTTAACACGTAAGTTGTTATGGAACGAACAAGTTACCGTTTCTTAGTGTAGCGCCTCAGCAAGGTGCGCTGCTGTTGGGTTTGCTGATGTCAGATTCTGTGTGTCACGAAACCAAAGGATGTGGTGTAAACGGGACAATGAAGTAAATGGCTCATCACACACACACACACACACACACACACACACACACACACACACACACACACACACAGGACACATCTTAGTTGTCAGAGAGTCCCCATTTTAACACAGCACTTTTACTTCGGCCAATTCCCACACGAAGACGGTTAAGTGATCCTCACGCCGGCCGAGACAGGCTGTTTCACGGGTGATCCAGTCACATTTATCTCTCTCCTTCCAGCGATGAAGGCTCTCTTCTGCCTTTGGCTTCACCAGTGGAGCGTTTCTTGAGATAAAGCTTTTGCTGCTAAGAACACGTTGAGCAACAGGTTTGTGGTGTCACCTCCAGACACCACACTTGCTAGGTGGTAGCTTTAAATTGTCGGCATCTCAATCAGCTGCGCCTCTGTCGTCGCACGGGTTCTGCCGCTCCCCGTCTGCTTTCAGCGAGTGCTAGTAAGTCTCTCGAGACCTGCCGTGTGGTGGCGCTCGGTCTGCGATCACTGACAGTGGCGACACGCGGATCCGACATGTACTAATGGACCGCGGCCGATTTAAAGCTACCACCTAGCAAGTGTGGTGTCTGGCGGTGACACCACATTCCTCCCCCGCAAATCAGCGATGGTGCCGTCCGGTCAGCGCCCTGAGGACCCATCTACTGGCTCGCCTCATCCCCAGGTGTTACCGACGCTGCCTTCCAATTTGCCCCATGGCGACGCGCCGCCGCCGCCGCCGCCTGTTCTCCCGCCGGCGCCGCCCGCAGTGGACGCGTCGCTGCAACCGCCTGGCGCCTCCCTGGGTCACGCGCCGCCGATCGCTTCCCGTGACCAGCTGTCCTCCGACATGGAACTCTTGCCCGCTCCGGACCAGGTGTCGTCTTCGCCAGTCGGGTGCCCCGACGCAATGGAGGTCGACCCTTCGGCCCCTCCTGTCTCTCTACGGGCGCATACACCGCATGTTGGCGTGCACCCTGGACTAGGTTTTCAGGCGTTTCCTAGCTCCCCTCGGACCGAATGGCCGGGTGCGGGTGGCACAGCCTCGCCTGTTGTTAGGCTCCCCACCTCATCGCATACGCCAACATGGGGTCTTCCCCACGGCGGGCGGAAGCCTTATAACACGACCGTTCGCCGATTTGCGGGGGAGGAATGTGGTGTCACCGCCAGACACCACACTTGCTAGGTGGTAGCTTTAAATCGGCCGCGGTCCATTAGTACATGTCGGATCCGCGTGTCGCCACTGTCAGTGATCGCAGACCGAGCGCCACCACACGGCAGGTCTCGAGAGACTTACTAGCACTCGCTGAAAGCAGACGGGGAGCGGCAGAACCCGTGCGACGACAGAGGCGCAGCTGATTGACATGCCGACAATTTAAAGCTACCACCTAGCAAGTGTGGTGTCTGGAGGTGACACCACAAGGTTCATGCTCATGAAGTGGGTATCCTATTGAGTTTGCTCATTTAGGATTTGTCGGTTACCGTTTGATGTCGGGCGGTGCTATTCCGGTCAGAACCTGCATTTTCTCGTTTGGAACTGGTATCAAACATCCTGTCACCTGACGTCATGTTTGGTGAAGAGCAGAGTCAACCTGCTTCGAGTGGCAAGTTTGGGACCAAAGCCAACGTTCGACACACATGTGGGCTTGCTCCGCAACTTGTGTCTTTAACTTTTTTAGGAGATTGTTTTGTGCTGCGACCTTAATTCTGGCACTATCGCACAGCTCCTTGCATGTCTTACTCCTGTCTAGAATAACTGCGAGGTGCTGTGGGGCAGAGTTGTGACTGAGAGGAGTTAGTAGCCATGGGACTTTTAATTTGTAGTTGGCATGTTCATTGTGGTGGTGTAAACCGCTGAGTATAATTTTGCTAGGATCTGGCTTCAGGCTGTTGGCTTCTTAATATTCGCCTACGTTGTAAAGCGCAAAGAAGTTATGTGGCTGCTCTTTGGGGTACAAGTCAAATAATGTGGGAGCAACAACGCTTTCTTGAGGAAGACCATTTTTTTTGTTTTCCGCCACCAACTTTTGGTATTTCTGCAGAACGGTTCTGCAGTGATGTTCATAAAGCCGTGTTGCAAACCTTTGAGAGATATTTCCTGATGTAATTGTATCGTACGTCGCACACAGGTCGACAAAGGCAACACCAGTGACGAGATCTTTCTCATATGCTGGACAAGATCGAAAACCTGCCCTGCAAAAGATGGCCCAAGTCGGAAGCCGACTTTCTGTCTAACCATCTTATTTAATACGACTGCCCACATTAATAATGTGGAACCCGATTTTGTTAATCAAAAGCTTGAAAGCGAGAAATGGCACTTTGTTTGGAATATTTGTCACCATGAGCGTCTTGGATGCCTGCAAAAAGGAGATTAAATTCTAACTTCCTTGGCCTGAACACATGAGTGACATGTATTCCTTAACAGTATCTACGTTTTGGTCCAAAATGGCTCTGAGCTCTATGGGACTTAACATCTGAGGTCATCAGTCCCCTAGGCTTAGAACTACTTAAACCTAACTAACCTCAGGACATCACACACATACATGCCCGAGGCAGGATTCGAATCTGCGACCGTAGCAGCAGCGAGGTTCCGGACTGAAGCGCCCAGGAACCGCTAGGCCACAGCGGCCGGCTCACTAGTAGGGTAGTAGTCTATTCTAGATCACAATACATGGATGTCTTCGTATTCAAATGTACGGTAGTATAGGTTATTCTGTGTCACAGTACATGGGCAACTCTGTAATCGGAACTTAAAGCACGTGTTTTCAGATTACTAGCGGGAGATTTTGTTACACATAGTTTCCAGATGTAAGCCTTGTATGACAGTAGTAGCGATCCTCAAGGCAATGTTGAAAATGGTCTTGTTAGAAGCTGCGATTATGGTGAGAAATTCTAATGGGGACAATGAGACATCGATAGAATACATGAGGCAGGCAGACCTCTTCCAGTAACCGGAAAACCACCGAGAGCAGACTGTTACAAGGAGTCGCTTGAGCGGGATGTTGCAGTTTCTGTCTTAAGTAAGGCTGATTTGAAAGTGTTGTATTAATAGTTATGACACGAAATATATTAGCTGCTACTGGCTCACCATGTGCATTAGGAGGGCGACAGAAAATAAGTGTCCGAGAGGTGCAAGGATGAACATTCTATGAGATGCATGAAGTACACTCCACAAAATGGACACCGTAGACAGTCAAGAAATATACAAAACAAACCATTAACTTGCACCTCGAAAACCGAATGAAAAATGGCGCGCAAGAATGATAACAAAATTTCTCACCATCAGGTCGAAGGCGAACTCCTTGGCAGTTGCTAACCGTGCAGGAAGCTCAGCTAGATATTGACCGCACATTGGTGTAACGGGGTGATAAGAACTGGTAGAACGCGAAGGCATGCAACAGAATGCGAAACAGTCTGTCGTACAGCTTATCGTGAAATTGGCCATCCACTAAGGCGTAGCCGCAGGTAGTGCAGTAATGTGTTTTATAGACACACAAACAAACAAAAATCCAGAGGCTGAATTTGTCCAGTTGCTCCAGACAGTGGCGGATACATGTGGGGGGTGCGTGGGGCGCCCCCACCCCCATTGCGGGGCCGCCCGCATTGCCTCCTCTACTTTGAAGAAGAATCACTCTTTGTGATTGAAAAGAGACTAATGGCAGAGATTCTTCAATATAAGCAAACCAGCATAAACGCCCTTAATGATCGTGATCTGTTATGCAAGCGTTGTCTGCTTATCCTAGATCTGACTATCCTACTTTGTACACGCTGTACAAAATATTTGCTTGTCTACTTGCATCTATTGCTACCGTAGAAAGAAGTTTTTCAACACTGCGGCGTACAAAGATATGGCTGAGGTCCACTTAATGGTTTAGCTCTGTTGAACACTCACCCTGACATTGATTGTCCTATTGACAATGTAATTAACCAATTTGCCAGGAAGAATAGGCGCATAGAATTCATCATTTGAGGAAGAAAACCACAATTTAACTGTTTTATATGATAAGATGGCATTGTCTTTTATATGTGTATAATCAGTTTAAATAAAACTTTCTTAAACTTTGCATGTGATTTATTTTTTATTACGGTAAAAGTAAAGGTAGCTCAAGATATCTTTAGCACCCCTTCTTGAGGTTTTTCTGTATCCGCCACTGGCTCCAGGTGGTGTGAATTACAATGTCACACACTTTTGAGAAGGGATAGTTTGCTCTAAAGGAGTATAATTTTTGTACGCAGACCACGAATCAAGCAAAAACCAGTTATTTTGACCAACTATTAGTCAAAAGCAGTGGTACATCCAATTTCCAGGGTTCCTAGCATATGCATTTCCTCTTCAAATCCAGATTGGTCGTAGCTGAAAACGAATTCTTTACTGCACTTACTGGACGATAGGATAAGTTTGTTTATCTCACCCACAAATTTTCGGGCCGATTCCGTAGTTGCTATACAGCGTCAAGTTGGCGCTTTGTTTGAAATTTTGTTATCTTACGTCTTTCAATGCTATAGCACTGCTTGAAGTAATGGAGCCATCCACTCCTTCCCTTGAAATCACTGTAACATGTGTCGCGCGCAATTTGATGTGCACAACGTTGTAGGTCACTATTATGCACACCTTGTAAATTGAATCTAGCGTCCTTGAAACGCGCAGACACCAGTTTTTTTGTAAAAAGTGCGCATTGTCCTCCCCTAAATACCTGTAGTTTTTCTTATGCACTACATAACCATATTGCTGCGGAGTTACCCGAAATATGTTCATACTTGTTTTTTTACTGTGCTGTGGATGAGCTTCCTTGTGCGTAATGATATTTAGTACCCGCTCCTTGGACAACTGTTGTCCGTTACTACGTTTCACTGCAGACGGGATTCGTGAGTCTCTATCCGACAAGGATGTTAAACAACATGGCTCGATCCATGTTTCAGTATCACATTCACTTGTTAAGCACGTATCGTCAACACTATACTTCTCACGTACATTGTCTGGACAGTCGAGCGTAGACTCACACATTCCACCAACTCATCTTGCAGAAACGTTAATATTTCATCTGCCACTTCATGCTCACTCTGCGAAATCGCTTGGGTTTCTTCCTGACCAAGTGTCAACTGCGGCAATTGTTGTTGTAGATACAATGCAAAGTATGCTCTGCTTATCTTAGCAATTGCTCTGCTTTATATCAACACCATTAGCACTGTACCACTGTTGTGAGTTACTCGTCGACTAAGCAGTTCGGCTACGCTTCGTAGCCTCATGCTGTGCTCACCATTGGATGCTTACAGCCCACCGTGTTGCACATATTGTGGTTGCATGGTAAACAATGTGTGGGGCGTCGAATGCCGTAAACGTCATGGTCTTTTGCGACCTTCCACTCGAGGGATCCCCTGTTAGGATTTATTCTCGCAGCTTATCCGACGTACCCCTCCGTCTGCAGTTTCACATAGGGACCAATTTGCGGAGTTCCGATGCTGTGAAGTGTCGTGGTAGGAAGATTCCACTTCTTTTTACACGTGCAGGAGTTTGCCAGCACCGTCCCAGGCGTAGGAGGTAAGTCACGGGTCCTCTGGATGGATGCAGTCCATAAAAGTGTTCAACATCTCTGAACTCAGCAGTTACGATTCTAAATGATCAAGAAAATTATTTTTATACTGCGGAAAGAATTCGAGCTTGCATCACATGTATAGCCATGGTATTCCGCTAAGTCGTTTTCTGGTTTTCTAGGCGAACATTGTGATGTAGTGAAAATAAACGTCTTGTGTGACAGCTAACTGTCCCTGTGTGACTGTAGACCTCGTATCTTTGAACTATTGCTCTGTTTTGTATATATCGAGATTAACGGTAGATGCTGCTAGGAGGCTAACCAGAGGCGCCGTATTGACGGTTAGCGGTGTGCTCTTTCCCGTCCAGTGGTCGGATTACAAAACATTTTTGAATTCTGTTAAACTGATGGTTTTGGGTCACTGACGGAATATGGCACAGCCTCGCGGATCGAAACGCAGAAGGCGAAACTTACGACTATTTTGTAAGTGTAGCAGTGCAGGAAACTGGACCAGTTCTGCCAATAAAGGCTTCCTCGTAAATCTTCGCAGCAGTTCGTCTCTTGCCCCAGGAGCGCAACGATTCCGGCCGCAACTACGAATTGGACTTAGCACGACCCCATGGCATCTCCGAGCAAGAAGCGAAACAATGTTGCGACGGAGGTACATTTCACGTGAGTTCCTCGATCATATGTCGATGGGAATCAAGGAACGTGTCGTGCAAGTGAGAACACCGCATTGTAATTTCCCATACTGGAGGCTGCAGACGGTACGTAGGTTACAACACAGCACAAATGAATAATGATATGTGAACAGCATGTTGCGTTAGTCTAAACACCAGGAGCAGGCGCGACTCGTAGTTAAAGGCTCTGAGACGGAGCTAGCCCGGAAGATATGTTCAAATACAGGGTGTTTCAAATAAAGAATATGCCTCTGTAACTTACAAAATAATAGGTGAAAGAAATATTTATTGAGACAGATGAACATAAGAAATGTTGCACTTTCTGCAGAGTTATGAACATAATTTAATGATTTGTTTTTCGGAGAGTTGCAGCAACGAGATACAATACTTTAAACAGAAAATTAGTTTTTTCTATTATATAGCTGATTTATTGAAACCGGCAGTGTACAAATAAGCTTAAATCAAATTTATATCACATTTAGTTTTGGAGCTACTAACTTTCCAAGTGTCAGTAGTGGATGCAGCTTGCTGTACGTAATACTGGGCTGTGTGCAGGTGGGTGTTCTGATGGCGGAATGTTGATGGAAGTGAGTTGTTCAAATGTGTGCCCATGCTTCTGAATGCATAACACAACATGCTTTCCAAACTACCTGCGGACAAGATTTAGAGTGGCCACTATCACAGAGTGACAAGCTTCCTCGATGGACCATTTTAAGTCATCTGAAGCTTTGGGTTCAGTTACATTAACACGATCGTTCAGATACCCCCACAAAAATAAATCTGCTAGTGTTAAATCGGGCGACCACGCGGGCCGTTCCTGAGGACCACGGCGCCCCAACCATCTTCGAGACAATTTATTGCTCAGTTCTTCCGCAACTTCACGCACAGAACAGCTGGGTGACCATTGCGCTGCATCCACATACAGCCTCTAACGTCTAGTCGGACATTTTCAAGGAGAGCACCTGAATTGTCAACGACAAAAGCTCGATACACCTCACCTGTCAGTGTACCAGCGAAGTGATGTGTACCGATGATTTCATGCACAAGGATTCCACAGCACACATTAAGGGACCACCTCCGTTGACATCAACAGGATCTACCTACTTAGGATTTCCTGTGGCCCAGTAATGGATGTTATGATCGTTCACTGCACCAAAATTTGAGAACGTGGATTCATTGGAGAACGTAACACTTAGTAAGGCGTCCAGACTGAAATTAACCTTGTCCCATTCACAAAAGCAACTCTCCGATTGAAATCATTCCCAAGCAGCTCCTGTGTCAGCGACAGCTTGTACGGGTGGCCCTGTACTATATGCCACGCGGATGTAAGGCTGATACCAGTGACTGCAGCAACGTCTCGTAATCTGACATGAGAATCGTGGTGTATTGCAGCTAAAACAAACACCTCCATCTCTTAACTTCTTGCAGGTCTTTTTCTGTTACAACCACGCCTTCTCATACTACTTATTTACTTGAAGTCGTTGTTCAGCACGTAAGAACGTAATGGCCGCCAGAGCTCTTCGACCAGGATATCTCACGACATACAACTTAGCTGCTTCATTGGCATCGTATCAGCTTTCGCTGAGCATCAGCAACATGTAATTTTAATCGCTGATTCTGTATACCATGTTTATTTGATGTCAGTATTTGTTTGTGAGGTCCGACCTGCAGCGTATACGGTGTAAGTCTTATTGATATTTTTAATAATATCAGGCATCTGATATATCGATATTTAATATAGCCATTACCAGCGCTCGATATATCAAAGAGAACAATCGATATACCTACGGAGATAGTACCGACTTACCGGCCTATAAGAATATCCGCTGCACATTGTAAATACACTGCCGGTTTTAGAGGTGTATATTTAAATACTGATTTATTTTTAGATATTCTGTACATCACCAAGCAAGCAGCCCCCTTATCCCCCTTGGAGCAAGAATTGAGAGGAAAACGATGCAGCTTCACATGTTAACAGCATGTAAGTGGAAAAATGAAAGATATCCGATGGGTATGTCGTTCGATTACGTCACGTATAGCATTTGTCCAGAATACTTGATGTCGACTTCCCTGTTTTATCATTTCTGCCGACACCAGCTACCTAGCAGTTGTAATGTCAAAGCTGCCTGGTGAAGTTAAAACGTTGCAGTTTCTATTAGTAGCGCCGATCGCCGGTTACGTCAGCATTTCCCCTCACATGTCTCCTCCCACCGCAAAGACCAAACTCGTAATTTAGATTTTTGTTCATCATTTTCAGCAACTGTTTCTGAAGAATGTCGATGTGAAGGTTAGGTTAGGTTAGTGTTGTTTAACGTCCCGTCGACAACGAGGTCATTAGAGACGGAGCGCTAGCTCGGGTTAGGGAAGGATGGGGAAGGAAATCGGCCGTGCCCTTTGAAAGGAACCATCCCAACATTTGCCTGAAACGATTTAGGGAAATCACGGAAAACCTAAATCAGGATGGCTGGAGACGGGATTGAACCGTCGTCCTCCCCCGAATGCGAGTCCAGTGTGCTAACCACTGCGCCACCTCGCTCGGTCCGATGTGAAGATATAGCACACTAGTTGCGTTAAAAAAAACGTAACTGGTGTGCTATTTCTTCACATCTGTAAACTTGTTATTCTGTTTACATAGCCAGCCCCCCCCCCCCCTCCAAACCTCCCGCAAGCCCCACCGCAGTGTAATCGGACTTCTTTGCGCCACCTATAATTGCTACACACAGTCAAAGAGAAAGACTGAACATGATGATACCTCAAAAAGTAGTAAGATTCCTTCACACAGTGAGGGTAAAATTACGTTCTACTACAATTTCAAAATCACAATTCCAAATATTTACCGGAAATTGCGGAAAAAATATAATACAAAATAAAAATATCGGGACTCGATATTGACATTTCGGTGTCGATATACCGGTGAAAGAAATGCCGCTGATATAGGTCGATATTTTATGGAAAAATATCAATACATCGATATATTTTTAACAGCCCTAACACGATGATGACATGTGACAGTCGGTAGTCTAACCGAACATGACTCTAATACCGCATCGAGGAAGCTTGTCGCTCTGTGGCACCGGCGATGTTATATCTCGTCCACAGGTCGTTTAGAAGGCGCACTGCGTTGTGCATTCAGGAATATGTGCACACATTTTAACATCTCGCTTACGTCAATAATCTGCTACCAGAACATCCATCTGCACGCAGCCAAGCATTCTGTACAGCATATTGCATCCATCCCTAGAAATTTGAAGGTTTCTAGCCCCCCAAACTAAATTTGATAGAAATGTGGTTGAAATTGATCTGTACACTACTGGTTTAAATACATCAACTATATGATAGAAGAAAACTAATATTCTATTTAAAAAATTGCAAATCGTTGCTCTAACTCTGTGTCTCCCTTAAATATTCCTGCCACATATTATTCTGTAAGTTTCAGACGCATACACTCTACCTGGGACATCCTGTATATTTTTCAGTAATCGATTACAGAATTTGAATTATCAGGACGCGTTTAGAATATTTCCCACACAAATTTAAATATAGACATCAACGTTTTTGGAGCTGTTGGCACTGAGTGATGTTTATCGAATGGGTAGTAGTTAGACTTAAGGTTGCGCCTTGAAATGACGATTAGCTCCATGTAGCCGAGGTCCGTGGGCGTGGCCGCTTCTGAGTACAGCTCTTATGAGCATCCTGAAGGCTCTATTCACTAGCCGAACGATATTCTACCAACCTCTACATGACTTTCACGACCCACCGCTGCAGCGCAGCAAACTTCTGTTTTCCGGTCTTTTGACCTAGTCACTCATAACACCTCTTCATTTTCCACCTCATTTTTATTTTCCTCTTCGAAACCTAACTCTGAATCACTATCATATTTGCTTCAATAATTCTGATCAAGACCTGAGTCATCGTTGAAGCTGAACTCACTCTCTACTTCACCAAGCATGGACTAAACACATTCAGCGAGTTTAGGATCGGATACTTCTATTTCATTACAAGAAGGTAACGCCATTCAGTTTAGGACGGAAGAAAATACTTCGTTAGAAAAATCTCATACTCGGTATGGTAGGGTCAGTCTGGTCCCAACTGAAAGAAAAATTGGTGTACTATCAAAAACTTTACTACAGGAATTGTTACAAAATAATGTATGTGTAAGAAATATTTAATTTCCACAAATTAAAGACCTGACTGATGAAAATCAACTGTAATATAACATCAAACACTAATTTCATTTTCCTCTGATAGTCGCCTTTGTAAGAATTACATCTGCAACCATGTAACTATAGATATGAAAAATTGGTGTACTATCAAAAACTTTACTACAGGAATTGTTATAAATATAATGTATGTGTAAGAAATATTTAATTTCCACAAATTAAAGACCTGACTGATGAAAGTCAATTGTAATATAACATCAAACACTACTTTCATTTTCCTCTGCTAGTCGCCTTTGTAAGAATTACATCTGCAACCGTGTAACTATAGATATGAAAAATTGGTGTACTATCAAAAACTTTACTACAGGAATTGTTATAAAATAATGTATGTGTAAGAAATATTTAATTTCCACAAATTAAAGACCTGACTGATGAAAATCAACTGTAATATAACATCAAACACTACTTTCAATTTCCTCCGCTAGTCGCCTTTGTAAGAATTACATCTGCAACTGTGTAACTATAGATATGAACTGCCTGTTATCCAAAACATTAATGGTACTTGCCATTTTTGTAGGTTTAGGTGCTAAAAATTCGCATATGCCATCCTGGATATTTGCGCTACGAGATGCTACCCTCTCTTGTCACGGCCTACTCGCACGCTGGGCAGTAAAGTCTGTGTGTACTGCGTTTACAAGCTGTGAAGCAAAATGACTAACTTTAACAATTTTTTAAAAATACTTGTAGAGCAACTTAGCGGCTAAAATTTTTACTGTGCATTTCTTTCGTTGTATTCTTCTTCCATAAAATTTTCTTAGGTTGGGTTTCGACATGTAGGATTGGGCAATTCCCTTATGAGACCTGTAGTGCTACAGTGTTACAAAATTCCAGTCCACATGACCCCATCATACCAGTTACGGGTCAATATAACAAACATCAGCCTAGGTTTGTATTTCTTCCACCCCACCATTTACAAAGATCCACGTCATTAGTCATCAGATGTAGAAATTCTGTGACGACAGCACAAGTCTCGTATTCCTTTTGGAACGTAAAAGTCCTTTTATCGCTCTAGTGCTCAGTTTGTTTCATACTTTGATCTTCATTCTCTTTATCGCTCAAAATATTCTTTCCGCACTAGCTGACAAATGGGGTAAGCACAACAGCGAGATCATCATGGCTGATAACTTGGGGAACGTAGGTGTACCATATCCCCATCTCAGCTTACGGACAGCATTCCAGAATTCGGCCGGATCTGTACTCTTCGATCCTACCTCTGTATTTCTCAATAGCCTTCATTCAGTGTCAATTTCTTGAATGTCATTTTTAATTAAACTTGGGAACTTACTTACAGGACAGGCAACAGTCAGAATTTTCTTGTCTCTAACATTATCGCTGAAAAGAAACCGTTTGCATAACTGTTGAGCACTCTCAAAAAAAGGTCTAAACGTCGAAGTTTAAAGTTCTTCAATTGGTCACAAGTCAGACCTGTATTTTTATGTGTTCAACGAAACGTTTGTTCCTAAATACAGTTCATAAAGCGATTTAAAGTAAGTGGGATACTGCCTTTCTTTCAAGAGGGTTGCTTCTGAATAATTTTTATTCATGTAGCATTCTAAAACCATTTTCAAAGTCACCTCAACGACAACATACATGATGTTGATTTGACGAGAGTCTGATTGCATTTTAAGATTAAGTGTATTGAAGCCAGGCAGCACAAAATCCAAAAAATTAAGACAGTATCTTATAGTATTATCATTTAATTTATACAGAATTGTGTCGTTTGTCAGGAGTTTGTCGTTAGCCACAGCATCGATAAAAAACAGTTTCAGAGTGTCATATTGCTCAAGAAGCACGGATACAACCTCATGTAAAGAGAGCCTGCGCGTCTGGCTGGGATGAATTAGTCAATGCGGTTTCACTTTTACAAAGTTCTGAAACTCTTTCAGTTTACCAATACTCTCAGGACTACAATGGAAATAATTATATACATCGCTCGATAGGTCTTCTATGCCTCTAGGAACGGTTAAGCAAGCGTAGCAAGCGCATAATGCAAATGAATGGCAAATGTATTTCATCACGAACTGCTCTGGAATATCTTGCTTAAATAAAGTGGATAAGGAATGACGGGCTCCTAACATAGCATTCTCTCCATCCGATGCGAAACCAACCATATTCTCTTTGCAGGGAATATAACTGTCAGAGAAGACAGTTCCAGATATATTGTATTATTAGTAGCGTAAGTAAATTGAATCACACCTAGAAAGGCATCAGTAATTTCATTTCCCTCACTCAGAACACGTGTTGCCAAACACATATCTTTTATGCGCCCCTTATCGATTGATTCATCAACAATTCGACTGAATTTATTTGTCTTAAGCGTGTCCATTAGTTTCACGAAACTTGCCTTACTTATAACATTATTTATGGTTCCAGTTGCTCTTATTCTGCCACAATGAATATATTTTGCGACTTATGAATCAGGACACATTGCTTGGGTGAGTTTCGGTAAATGTTCGTTAACCCAAAGTGATAATTTACATTCTGCAACACAACTAGCAGGACGAATTTCACTGGTCTTAACTGTGTCATGTAATCTTGAGCTGTCACCAACTAATGACATATCGATAAGTTAGTTTGCCTTTACTGGGCGTCACAATTACATACTTCTTAGCACTCGCGTGCTTTATTATGCCACTTTTCCCAGAGGTAATTTTTAGGTCACAATTACATGCACAGCAGTATGCACTATAAGGATCTTTCTTGCTGCTTGTGAGCCAACCACTAAAGATTGTTTCTTTTTCCTATTGGCGACTACACACTGAAGAGCCAAAGAAACTGATAACCTGCCTAATACCGTGCAGGGCCCACGTGAGCACGCAGAAGTTCCGCAACACGACGTGGCATGGACTCGACTAACGTCTGAAATAGTGCTGGAGGGAAGCGACAGCATGAATCCTGCAGGGCTGTCCATCAATCCAGAAGACTACGTGGGGATGGAGATCTCTTATGAAAAGCACGTTGCAAGGCATCCCAGATATGCTCAATAATGTGCATGTCTGGGAAGTTTTGTGGCCATCGGAAGTGTTTAATTTCAGAAGAGTGTTTCTAGAGCTACTTTGTAGCACCTCAGGACAGGTGGGGCATCGCATTATCCTGCTGGAATTGCCCAAGCCCGTCGCAATGCACAATGGACATGAATGGACGCCGGTGATCAGACAGGATGCTTATGTACGTGCCACCTGTCAGAGTCGTATCTAGACGTATCTAGGATCCCACATCTCTCCAACTGTACACGCCCCACACCATTACAAAGCCACCACCAGCTTGAACCATCCCCTGCTGACACACAGGGTCCATAGTTCACGAGGTTCTCTCCATACCCCTACATGTCCATCCGCTCAATAGAATTTGAAACGAAACTCGTCCGACCAGGCAACATATTTCCAGTCATCAACAGTGTTGACGGGCCCAGGCGAGGCGTAAAGCTTTGTGTCGAGCACTCATCAAGGGTACACGAGAGGGTCTTCGGCTCCGAAAGCTCATATCGATGATGTTTCGTTGAATGGCTCGCACGCTGACACTTGTTGATGGCCCAGCACTGAAACATGCATGGCCGCAGCTCGTGGTCGTGCGGTAGCGTTCTCGCTTCCCACGCCCGGGTTCCCGGGTTCGATTCCCGGCGGCGTCAGGGATTTTCTCTGCTTCATGATGACTGGGTGTTGTGTGATGTCCTTAGGTTAGTTAGGTTTAAGTAGTTCTAAGTTCTAGGGGACTGATGACCATAGATGTTAAGTCCCATAGCGCTCAGAGCCATCTGAACCATTTTTTGGAAATATGCAGCAATTTGTGGGAGGGTTGCACATCTGTCACGTTGGACCGTTCTCTTTAGTCGTCGTTGCTCCTGTTCTTGTAGGATCTTTTTCCGGCCACAGTGATGTCGCGGATTTGATGTTTTACCTGATTCCTGATATTCAAGGTACACTCGCGAATAAAGGCCGTAAGGGAAAATCCCCCCTTCGTCGCTACCTCGGAGATGCTGTCTCTCATCGCTCGTGCGCCGACTATAACACCACTTTCAAATCCACTTAAATCTTGATAACCTGCCATTGTAGCGGCAGTAACCGATCTAACAACTGCGCCAGACACTTAGTAACCGATCTAACAAATGCACCGGACACTTGTCTTATACACGTAAGCGTTTCCGACCGCACGCCGTATTCTGCCTGTTTACGTATCTCTGTATTTGAATACGCATGCCTATACCATTTTATTTTTATTTATTTATTTATTTATTTATATTTTGGCGCGTCAGTGTACTTCGTAGCATACACTCCTGGAAATTGAAATAAGAACACCGTGAATTCATTGTCCCAGGAAGGGGAAACTTTATTGACACATTCCTGGGGTCAGATACATCACATGATCACACTGACAGAACCACAGGCACATAGACACAGGCAACAGAGCATGCACAATGTCGGTACTAGTGCAGTGTATATCCACCTTTCGCAGCAATGCAGGCTGCTATTCTCCCATGGAGACGATCGTAGAGATGCTGGATGTAGTCCTGTGGAACGGCTTGCCATGCCATTTCCACCTGGCGCCTCAGTTGGACCAGCGTTCGTGCTGGACGTGCAGACCGCGTGAGACGACGCCTCATCCAGTCCCAAACATGCTCAATGGGGGACAGATCCGGAGATCTTGCTGGCCAGGGTAGTTGACTTACACCTTCTAGAGCACGTTGGGTGGCACGGGATACATGCGGACGTGCATTGTCCTGTTGGAACAGCAAGTTCCCTTGCCGGTCTTGGAATGGTAGAACGATGGGTTCGATGACGGTTTGGATGTACCGTGCACTATTCAGTGTCCCCTCGACGATCACCAGTGGTGTACGGCCAGTGTAGGAGATCGCTCCCCACACCACGATGCCGGGTGTTGGCCCTGTGTGCCTCGGTCGTATGCAGTCCTGATTGTGGCGCTCACCTGCACGGCGCCAAACACGCATACGACCATCATTGGCACCAAGGCAGAAGCGACTCTCATCGCTGAAGACGACACGTCTCCATTCGTCCCTCCATTCACGCCTGTCGCGACACCACTGGAGGCGGGCTGCACGCTGTTGGGGCGTGAGCGGAAGACGGCCTAACGGTGTGCGGGACCGTAGCCCAGCTTCATGGAGACGGTTGCGAATGGTCCTCGCCGATACCCCAGGAGCAACAGTGTCCCTAATTTGCTGGGAAGTGGCGGTGCGGTCCCCTACGGCACTGCGTAGGATCCTACGGTCTTGGCGTGCATCCGTGCGTCGCTGCAGTCCGGTCCCAGGTCGACGGGCACGTGCACCTTCCGCCGACCACTGGCGACAACATCGATGTACTGTGGAGACCTAACGCCCCACGTGTTGAGCAATTCGGCGGTACGTCCACCCGGCCTCCCGCATGCCCACTATACGCCCTCGCTCAAAGTCCGTCAACTGCACATACGGTTCACGTCCACGCTGTCGCGGCATGCTACCAGTGTTAAAGACTGCGATGGAGCTCCGAATGCCACGGCAAACTGTGTGACACTGACGGCGGCGGTGCACAAATCCTGCGCAGCTAGCGCCATTCGACGGCCAACACCGCGGTTCCTGGTGTGTCCGCTGTGCCGTGCGTGTGATCATTGCTTGTACAGCCCTCTCGCAGTGTCCGGAGCAAGTATGGTGGGTCTGACACACCGGTGTCAATGTGTTCTTTTTTCCATTTCCAGGAGTGTATTTTACCTTTTTGGGCGCTATCACCACATATTCAGATTGCGACTTCGAACTCATATCTAAACAAGCACATCAGCCACTACTTTGCAGACAATTATGGTGTCACCTGATAACAGTCATTCACCGCTTAGACCTGTGATAATTGTTCGATTCCTTGCACAAGCTTTGTTGTTCGTATGCTCTTTTGTTGAATCGGCAAAACTGAGTACATGAGCTGGGCAGTGTTTGTTTTTCTTGGCTTCGCCAGCCATTGCGTCCAAACAGTACAGTAGTATTACAGCGGGAGTAATTGTTAACGCTATGTCTCGTTATGATCGAAGTAATAGGAATGTGTTATGTAGCAGCATATACTGTCGACGAAGGAATATCGGAAAATTTCGGAAGATTCGCTCAAAACTTCAGGAAGATCGGAAACTTTCGAAATTTCTGGGATAATTAAAAAAATCGGGAAGTCTTCCGAAAATTCGGAGGACCTGTCAACACTGCTGCAACGAAAGGGAATCAACAGAGTGGATCAATCTTTGCTATCGAATCTTTGTCTCTGTATATCTTCATTATTCTTTGATGCGTCATTAATCGACGTTTAATAGTAACGTTTTGATAGAGCTAAATATAGATTTTATTTTCGGAGTTCGAAGTTCTATCCGCTGTAGGAAAGGTATTCTAAAGTAATAAACGTCTCGCCAGAGTGCACTAGAATACGATAACAACGTGGCACCATCTAGTGAGACCTTCACGAATGGTCGGAAGAAATAAACGCGCGAAACGTGCAGTTAAGTTCACTTACTAAGAGTTCACTTCTTGCTAACAGCGTTTGCAGGATAAAACATGTTATTAGCGAGTTCCTTTTTCCGAGTGTATTGTGCCTGAGTTCTTGTGAGTTGTATTTTCGTGCATATTACTGTAGTATATCGCTAGTCTGAAAACAGCACAACAGGAATTCAGTGTGCAGTTTGTTAGAAAAAAATTTTGAACATGAGCTTCTTATGAAACTGAAGGAACTTTGAGCGCCGAGACAAATCTCATCATATCAAGAAGAAGAACAATGCAAAGCGAGGTAACAGTAGGCCTGTATATGTCATTTCAATAAAGCAATATATAGTAACATTTTTAGCCACCTACGTCACATTTCCTGATAATTCAGCACAACGAAAGATACTAAAAATGACGCATTTTGGAGAGATTTTTAATATAGCATATCACTTAAAATGTATATTTTTGTAATACACAAGTGTATTCGCAATACGAAAACCAAGTAATACAGCATGGTAGCCTTGCAAATACCTAAATCAATATGGAGACTGCTCGATTTGGTTCTGTCAGCCAAACATATGACCTGTTACGTCATGGAACATCACTGATTCGTTGCGTCGGCTCCTACTACATCTTAATAAAACAGGCACTTCTATTTCGTATTTATTCGCCAATGCGCTAAGTCAAATACTAGGGGGTCGTTTTGTCCAGAAACAAAAGTATACATTTCACTTCACTTCACTTCTTACCTTAAATTACTGTTTTGATAATGTACGGCCAATACCAGGCTCTTGACTCTCAATAAGTATGTCTTTCCTGGATGGGAATATACGTAATGTCCGAGTACAGGTTGTGACACATGGACGACGACGTATGGAAGATTGGATCTGGCTGTGATTCTTGCACCATAGCCGAAGTTGTTAAGGCGACCGCTCGCATTAAGCGGGAATTCCCGGTTTCGAGCTCTGGTCCGGCACAAATTTTCACTGTAATCATTCCAGTATACAGCCGATGATGGTTCACATTCGGAATTACGAACACATTTCCTCATATACAATGGTACAGCGATCCTATCTCTGCTCTTTTCCCAAATATAGTGTAGTCTTATCGACTTTTATTACCAATGGATGGTCGTGCCTGCTAAGCTGCGTGACCTAGATACAAACTTGGCTGTCTTTCTCAGCGTATAGCTTTGGACTCGGGTATAGAAACTAAATTAACACTTCGAGCGCTGTTTCGAAGTAAACTGTACGATCTTTCTGATGTTAACCTTTGTACCTGTCTGAATATTAATTAGGCTATCGTACTTCTTCCAGAGCGCTAAGTGAAATACTAGGGAGTCGTTTTGTCCAGAAGCAAAGGTACACGTTGGACTTCTTACCTTAAATTACCGTTTTGATAATTAATGTTTCCCATTAAAGCACGTGTTAGTATTTACCAGGCGCCAGGAACCGATACAAAATCAACTTCAGAACTTTCTTCCTGAAAATTAATAATTCCACCCTCTAATATCTGTCACCAGGCTGAAGCGACGTATTTTGATAGTGAGTCTCCTCATAAAATCTGGAATAGTTAATGAATACATATTTGTACCGCAATATGCACCAGAATGAAACTAATAAGATGTTAACAGATTTCCTAGTCAAACATTACTTTATGAACTTTGCAAAGAAAAAGAATTAGTTTTTGTCATCAGGCTCATTTTATTTCAGTGTTGAAAATTTTTACTAAAATTGCGTTTCTCCACTTTTTCCGTTTTGAACGACACAAACATTGCATTAAATGCAATTAGTGTTTCACTTAATTTATAAAATTTATGGTAGGATTTAAGCAATGTAAATTATAGGTACTTGAAATAATGTGGTAACACTTTTTGGAATAAACTGTCAATATATTAATCCAAAAGCACTTTCATCACGGTTTATGTTAACGCACGTCTGCCCTTCTTTTACAGGAATAATAAGGAAGTAAATTGTTAGTACCTTGCCATGTCAAGAGCCGTGCAGTTGATAATATGGTGCAAAAATGCTTCCGCAGATTCTTCAAGTCTCATATTATTTAGATAGGTGAAACACACTATAATGTCTACCTGTTTGAATCGTTGTTGAAGTAAGATGTTGTAATTGTTGTAACACCACATTTTAGCTCGGAAATCTCGTGCATCCACGGCTATAGTTAATATGAGATGACATATTATTGCAGAAGCACTAATTATGGCCTTCCTACATAAACTGGACCATTGTTTACACAAAATATTAAAATCTTGTAGAGTGCACCATTATGTGACCTCACTCAGCCACTGAAAGCTGGCTCTCTACCATTGCAGTCCGTCGCTGTACCACTCGTTTCCAGAAAGAGAAACGACACGGCCAACCTACCTAACCTGTATCAACACTGTCTACTGGTTCACGACCTCCAGTGACAATAAAAGCTCTTCTTCCGAACTGTTTTCGAACAGCTTCAATCTGTATATGCTCATCTTCCGTACTAGTTATTTTGCAGCTGAGGAATCAATTGTCTTTCAGAGAATAGTTTTCAGTTTATTACAGTAGACAAATCTTGCTTTTAAACGTGTCGCTGATAGAGGAGTACAGAATACATGGACAGGAAGTCTTTTCTGTTTGTCGTGTGTTTCTACAGTGCTGCTGCATCCTCTGCATGATGGTTACTTCCCAAATCAGTGAAATCCACCTAATTGCCTTCATTCTGAACTTTCATCGCATTATTAGAAAGTTTTGGAAGTAAATAAAACCCAGACCTGGGTTTCAAAATACAGCAACGGGAGACCAATTGTATTAAATGGACATCGTTATTTCTGGTCTCAGAAATGACATCATATCGACAATAAAATTTTGTTTGATCCCCTGCGTGGTCCCGCCTACTGCCGTAAATGGTTCTGTGTTATGCACCTGATTCACTCTGGCGTCTCTCTAATTATTGTTATAGAAATTATTTTTTCTCAATGGTCATTTTCCGTTTTTCAAAGCAGTGTAGTAATATCTATATTCTTGATAAATATAGTGAGAACACTTCCTGTAGGAACTCCTTACGCTCTAAGAACACTGCGTCTTTAATAAACAGTAAAAAATAGTTTTTTTTACGATAATGTTCAGAACGGTCTCTCAGACATTGTAATTTGATGATAGAGCTTTTTCGTTGATGTAGTCAGTATTACATATGCGTGTCGTAATCCCAAAAATAAGCTTACATGAATAACCATCACGTGAAGGGTACATGCAATATGCTAGAAAAGCGGATTTCTCTTGTTACATAGCTCATATTATGCATTTAGAATCGGTAGTTATACATATTTTTGTACGAACTTTCTTTTCAATCTAAGAGGAATGCCCTTTATATTTACGTGATACGCAGTCGGTTTGAGCTAAGAGCCATGTGTAGGACGTACGTCTGAAGGTAAAACTAAGGTTACTGCAATGGAGCGTAGATTAGTGCGAACACTGTGTTAATGCTCGTGCTGAAAACGGAACAGCAGGAGAAAGTTGCTGCTGGCGGGCGTTGGCAGCGCGTTCTCCTTTGCACAGCATGCCATTCCCACTTCACAAGCGGTGGTTCGACAGTGGTTGGAGAGAGCTTGCGAGTGTCCGTCACGCGAACTCAGTTGCAGGCACAGCCATCACTAGGTTTCGTTTTATACATAGGGTATTAGGGGACCGCGTTTTGCACTTGAATGAGATTGCTCACCCAGCAAGTGCGCCGCCCTTGAATACTTCTGTTATATTTGTATGTCTCATGGGAGAGAAAAGTATGATACAAACTTCAGCTGGTAGATACTACGACTTATCGTAGAAGACTGACAGATTAAAGAAAGGCAAACCGCAATTATAGCATTTTTATATTCAGAGAAAGTTTTCAGTAATGTAGACTGGAAGATACTGTTTGCAATTGGGAGCTGACAGGGATAAAATACAGTGAGTAAAATATAGCATTTTGATCAGTCTTTCAATATTGACAAGCTACACTTAATAACGTTATTACTGTAATCAACACTGACTTACGTACCAGTTCTAGTTTAAGATCTGAGGATGGTAGCTAGTAGAGTTGTATAACTACCACAGGCTGCTGCAGACTATTTAAGTAAGTGGAGACTGTTGTTGGTTTCCTAGTAGCTTTGGTCAGTTAACGCCGTACCCACATTACCTGTATGTTAGTTGTGTTGTATACCTATCAGGCGTTGCCTCCTATAGTCTGCTTTCTTTACATATGTGATCAGTGTCTTACTACACGTCCCTAAAAAGCAGAAGCAGTGAACCATCTAGAAACTGAATAAGGATACGTAAGTGGCTGGTTAACCTACGCAACATTTTTGTTCCTCTTAGTTATCCTCCTATCTGTCACTTAAAAATAGAAACTGTCAATGTTTCGTTCAAGTTTATTCGAAAACTGTTGGTTTGCGACGTGAAACATACATTTCTTACGTTTGTGCATTTCAACTGTACTTGCATCAAAAGTAACTGCTTTGGTTACATAAAAGCGTGGAAGTTACTCTATGAAATAATTTTTATTGCTAATAAGATGTAATTTACATCGTGTAGTACGCAGTGGACTAACACTGAATGGTGCGCGGTGGCTGTAATATTGGGACGAGCCCCCCCCCCCCCCCCCCAAAAAAAAAGAAGACAGAGAGAGAGAAGTCGTCGGCTCCCAATTTCTTTCTTGCACATTCACTTACGTTTCTTTCGCTACCAGGGCTGCCAATACTACCGGTAATCCTACCAGTTACTACGTCATATATGTAGCGTATCAAAACTACCGATACTTTTGGTGGAGTGCAACTCTAGTTGCTAGTCAACCGAAACCAGTAATCGTCAAAATGTAAACACATCTTGTCGAGGTCGAACTTAAACATAAAATAATCACCACAGATATAATGTATTGACTTCAATTGGACCTCTCCAATCCCGTCACTTTTATGACAACGTCAGGCCCAGCCGGCTACTGGCTCCGCCGTCTAATATGAGGAGTCTGCGTGCGGAACACGTGCGCGATTACTAAGCCGCAACCATCACCTAGATAACAAGAAGGTGACTAACGAGAATTATACACCGACACACAAGGACGCGTTTGCCAACTCTTTAGAATTTTTTAGATTTCTATATTGGAAAAAATAATAATAGTTTTGTGGTTCACGAAGGATCACACATTCCTGACTGGATATACATAACACATCACATCCACTCCACAGGGCCAATGGCGTGCCTCCTACACACGTGAAAGCAGCTAGTCTGTCTGTCGATTTTGCAACATCGAAACCGCTCCACGAAATTTCTGTTAACATTAGCGCTTCCAGTCGGTCAACCTGAGAACCAGAAATGCAGGTAGTTCACTTCAGTTCTTTGATAAATTGCTTTCCTCGCTACATAACTCCTCAGGAAGGACTTTTGATAAGTTTCTTTCCAACAGGTGGAGGAAAACAGGTGCCATCATGGGGAAGTCACTATATCTTAAGGTAGCCTACGACCACAGCCCATTAAGTAGAAATGCACAAAGACCAAAGAATCATCTACAGGCCAGAAAACGCGCCCTTCTCCCACAGTAGCCAAGAGACACAGACAAAAAATATGTGTTACAATCAGTTAAACAGAATGGATAGCGTCATGTAAAGCGGTTGTAAGGTAAATAACAATGAAAGTAAAACAAGAATAATGGAGTAAATCCGAATTAAACCAGGTGATGAACGGCGAATTACATTACGAAATTAGACGCTAGAAGTAGGAGGGTTCTCCTTCCTGTTTTGGGAGGAAAGTAACTGGCCATGACGTAAATAGAGAGGATATAAAATGCAGACTGCCAACAGCATGCTCAGAGGTGTAATTTTTTAACATTTAATACAAACTTAAGTTCTACAAAATGGATGATGATGATGAAAGGTTTAAAACGACCAGATTACTTAGTTGTCAGTCCCTCGATTCACAGAAAAATGACAGAAAAAGATTGAAACGAGAAAAAAGAGAGCGGTCAGATCCAGGTGCTGTGACCACGTCATCATGTGTGTGACAACAGCCTTACCAGGATAGTCAAAAGTGAGATAAAACCCAGTCAGATGAAAACTGTAGCTGCTTACTGAATGATTCACCATGAAGGATCACTATAGTCAGTACAACTAAAATGGCGACCTCTGCGATGTCAGCTGGGTGGAGTACTTCAAACTCTCTCTTAGATAAGACAGGTCGTCAAGTGTTTTACATTCCTGAATTATCTTCTCCCTGCTGAAAACTTAAAAAGTCGGTGAACGAAGGGGCTGTAATTCTGGGCAGTTTACACACGTAGAGGGCTGTTTGCAAGGGATGACCCCATTTTTTGTCGTTTCATATGCCCCACAAGTCGACTCATTAGTGAAGTTGGAGGACATGTGTCCAAACCTCTAGCAAATAAAGCATCTAATAGGAGGAGGAAAACGTGGCCCAACATTACAACTACGTACCCCAACCTTTACTTTCTCAGGTAAAACATTTCCACTGAAGGCTAGGATGAGAGCTCCAGTGCCCACCCTGTAATTCTTGGGCCCTCTTTCGATGTTATGAACAATGTGAACTCCACGCCATTCTAAGTTAGCACAGAATTCGGCTGTATGTAGCGTCAGGTCCAGATGTTAAATGACACCTCGAATCAAGTTGAGTTTATTATGAGGCGAGATAGTATCTGGTATATTCCCGAGCTTGCCACGGGCCTATGATTGGTTAGCATTCAATGTTTTGATCAACAAAGATCCATTTCTAATCTTGTTTATTGTAACAAATTCTCCAAAATGACCCTCAATATTTTCAACAAAAAACAGTGGTTTCATTGTTGAAAAAGATTCCCTGTCAGTTCCAGAGCATACCAAAAACTGGACGAACTGTTCATCTCCATATCTTCTCGCCAGCCTCACATCCCAAAGCGTGGCCAAAACCGGAAACACCTCGGGGTTGTAAGCCTCTGCATTAAACTCTTCCCTTTTACACTACTGGCCATTAAAATTGCTACACCACAAAGATGACGTGCTACAGATGCGAATGCAAATGATTAACTTTTCAGAGCCTTCACACAAGGTTGGTGCCGGTGGCGACACCTACAACGTGCTGACATGAGGAAAGTTTCCAACCCATTTCTCATACACAAACAGCAGTTGACCGGCGTTGCCTGGTGAAACGTTGTTGTAATGCCTCGTGTAAGGAGGAGAAATGCGTACCATCACGTTTCCGACTTTGATAAAGGTCGGATTGTAGCCTATCGCGATTGCGGTTTATCGTATCGCGACATTGCTGCTCGCGTTGGTCGAGATCAAATGACTGTTAGCAGAGTATGGAATCGGTGGGTTCAGGAGGATAATACTGAACGCCATACTGGATCTCAACGGCTTCGTATCATTAGCAGTCGAGATGACAGGCATCTTATCCGCATGGCTATAACGGATCTTGCAACCACGTCTCGATCCCTGAGTCAACAGATGGGGACGTTTACAAGACAACAACCATCTGAATGAACAGTTCGACGACGTTTGCAGCAGCATAGACTATCAGCTCGGAGACCATGGCTGCGATTACCCTTGACGCTGCATCAGAGACAAGAGCGCCTGCGATGGTGGAGTCGACGACGAACCTGGGTGCACGAATGAGAAAACGTCATTTTTTCGGATGAATCCAGGTTCTGTTTACAGCACCATGATGGTCGCATCCGTGTTTGGCGATATCGCGGTGAACGCACATTGGAAGCGTGTATCCGTCATCGCCATACTGGCGTATCACCCGGCGTGATGGTATGGCGTGCCATTGGTTACAAGGCTCAGTCACCTCTTCTTCGCATTGACGGCACTTTGAACAGTGGACGTTACATTTTAGATGTGTTACGACCCGTGGCTCTACCATTCATTCGATCCCTGCGAAACCCTACATTTCAGCAGAATAATGCACGACCGCATGTTGCAGGTCCTATACGGGCCTTTCTGGATACAGAAAACGTTCGACTGCTGCCCTGGCCAGCACATTCTCCAGATCTCTCACCAACTGAAAACGTCTGGTCAATGGTGGCCGAGCAACTGGCTCGTCACAATACGCCAGTCACTACTCTTGATAAACTGTGGTATCGTGTTGAAGCTGCATGGGCAGCTGTACCTGTACACGCCATCCAAGCTCTGTTTGACTCAATGCCCAGGTGTATCAAGGCCGTTATCACAGACAGAGGTTGTTGTTCTGGGTACTGATTTCTCAGGATCTATGCACCCAAATTGCGTGAAAATGAAATCACATGTCTGTTCTAGTATAATATATTTGTCGAATGAATACCCGTTTATCATCTGCATTTCTTCTTGGTGTAGCAATTTTAATGGCCAGTAGTGTATCTACTGAGATGGCCTTGTTGGCACTGCCACCGTTATGAATGACTGTTTCATTGCGGACCATACACCGTGGTGCCACTCCAATCTAAGACTCTCCCCATGGGCGTCATCCCGCAACAGAAAAGGCTACCTAGCGTATTATCTGTTGCCCCGAGTCCTTGTGCCCCGGACTGGATAGGCACCTACCTCCCGCCATACATGGGGAGGCTGCAGCTCTGGCATCAGCAGTGCGAGCCCCGAGATGGCAGGTGGCTACAACTGTGAGGGTACTTGACGACCCTCCCCCCCCCCCCCGCCCCCCCAAATTGGCTACCATACTGCATACTGGATTTCCGGTGCCAAACTTAAATCCATTTTTACATCTGGCACTCTACTCCTTTTCACTTTTGTCAGACATCAGCAGAAACACACTGTGAGTGCGTTAGCTTCAGTAGAATAAATGACTGAGGTTAGGAGTGGACCCTTATTCTATGACACAGCACATCGGTGTTTAGCTGTACTAAATTTGTTTTATTCCTGTTTTCTTGTTAAAGAAGCACATGGGTTTACATAGATTGTGACTTGACAATTTCAGGACAGTTACCAAGATAACGCATTATTTCCTGTTTAACAGAAATAACACTGAACACAACATAATCTAATTTAAATAAAAGGTTCTCTACAAGAGTTTTCTTAGACAGTGAACTTGGCCGACATTACTACAAATCATCCGATTCAGTACTATTTAGGATGAAAATCAAGTCTACGTAGGATGGTTAGCTTTGTGACAAGATGAGCAAAAGATTACTCAAGGCTGCTCTGGTTCACAGTTGATGCAAGCTGCTGAACGAACAATTTTGCGCCTCTGCCAGTGGCAATTACCTTTAGCTGCGATATGCTGTCAGCTGCATGGCTGCTCTCGCCCTCTGAAAAACCTATAAAAAGCTAATCAAAATTTTTAAAAATTTTATCAGTTGAAACTCTCCTATGTTTCTTGTTAGACGAGAAAACATACGCTCATCCCTATTCTGGAAAATATGGCGATAAACACATGCATAGATGGAGCAGCGTGTATGCTTCAATGCCCTCTCAGTTCTCACAAGAACAATTAACTACGTGGCTGTTTCATTTCTCACTATCGGAGCTCAACAACTCTTCAGCTAATTTCTAGCTGAATGTCAGCCAAAGTGAAAGCAGTGTTCACACAAAATTCCCCATTTGGCGTCATATAGAGCATGTTGCACCCTGTTCTACACTTGACGCTGGTTCAGAGGTGCCTCCGAAGTTTTTGGTATTGTGTCTTTCATAGCAAACTCTCCCCCACCTGTGTCCTTTCGTGCTTCACGTCACGGCTTTTTCAGACCAATGGGAGCGTCCCTTCCATCTTGTGGAAACAACCCCTGCCAATCGCAAAAGGCCTACCTTTAAACTGCATCGCAACATCGCCCCTTTCTCTCCTTCTGAGTTTATTTCAGCCAGTCGAACATTTTGTGCCTGCTCCCGATGCGTAAAAATTGCACGTGTACATCACAAGCGTACCACGGGCCTTTCACGTGATCAACTGTGTCGCTGGTCTGTTTGTATCCATCTGGAAGTTTTCTAAAGAATTTCTCTGTCGCAAGCAGCGCTGGGCTGCTACCTGCTCCCCTCACTGTACCGCCCGGCGCGTTCGTTGTCTCTCTTGCTGTGGGTCACCAACCCCTCTTAGAATCCTTCTGTTGTATGCAGACCGTGACGGCGCAACTTGTATCTGCCCCCAAACTAAAACGTTTCTTGCAGCAGCTTCTTTCACCTTTCACTCACTGACATGCAGAATTTGGGTTCGGTGTGTTAATACTGCCGAATCGAGTGTCATCGCTTTGCATTACATCTGTACATTTTTGATTGGCAAATCTGCTCACTACCATTGATGTCAGGTGACATATTCATCTACTTGTTACGATGTGTAACTTTTCATTAAGATGCGAAATTAACATTCTTTCAAGCTACCACCTTACAAATAATAGGTGCAGAAAATCACAATGCCCGAGGGATAGGTTATGCACTGTTTAAGGTTCCTTCCCCAAATGGTCGCACTTCTGTGAAATTTAGGAAAGTACACTCCTGGAAATTGAAATAAGAACACCGTGAATTCATTGTCCCAGGAAGGGGAAACTTTATTGACACATTTCTGGGGTCAGATACATCACATGATCACACTGACAGAACCACAGGCACATAGACACAGGCAACAGAGCATGCACAATGTCGGCACTAGTACAGTGTATATCCACCTTTCGCAGCAATGCAGGCTGCTATTCTCCCATGGCGACGATCGTAGAGATGCTGGATGTAGTCCTGTGGAACGGCTTGCCATGCCATTTCCACCTGGCGCCTCAGTTGGACCACCGTTCGTGCTGGACGTGCAGACCGCGTGAGACGACGCTTCATCCAGTCCCAAACATGCTCAATGGGGGACAGATCCGGAGATCTTGCTGGCCAGGGTAGTTGACTTACACCTTCTAGAGCACGTTGGGTGGCACGGGATACATGCGGACGTGCATTGTCCTGTTAGAACAGCAAGTTCCCTTGCCGGTCTACGAATGGTAGAACGATGGGTTCGATGACGGTTTGGATGTACCGTGCACTATTCAGTGTCCCCTCGACGATCACCAGTGGTGTACGGCCAGTGTAGGAGATCGCTCCCCACACCATGATGCTGGGTGTTGGCCCTGTGTGCCTCGGTCGTATGCAGTCCTGATTGTGGCGCTCACCTGCACGGCGCCAAACACGCATACGACCATCATTGGCACCAAGGCAGAAGCGACTCTCATCACTGAAGACGACACGTCTCCATTCGTCCCTCCATTCACGCCTGTCGCGACACCACTGGAGGCGGGCTGCACGATGTTGGGGCGTGAGGGGAAGACGGCCTAACGGTGTGCGGGACCGTAGCCCAGCTTCATGGAGACGGTTGCGAATGGTCCTCGCCGATACCCCAGGAGCAACAGTGTCCCTAATTTGCTGGGAAGTGGCGGTGCGGTCCCCTACGGCACTGCGTAGGATCCTACGGTCTTGGCGTGCATCCGTGCGTCGCTGCGGTCCGGTCCCAGGTCGACGGGCACGTGCACCTTCCGCCGACCACTGGCGACAACATCGATGTACTGTGGAGACCTCACGCCCCACGTGTTGAGCAATTCGGCGGTACGTCCACCCGGCCTCCCGCATGCCCACTATACGCCCTCGCTCAAAGTCCGTCAACTGCACATACGGTTCACGTCCACGCTGTCGCGGCATGCTACCAGTGTTAAAGACTGCGATGGAGCTCCGTATGCCACGGCAAACTGGCTGACACTGACGGCGGCGGTGTACAAATGCTGCGCAGCTAGCGCCATTCGACGGCCAACACCGCGGTTCCTGGTGTGTCCGCTGTGCCGTGCGTGTGATCATTGCTTGTACAGCCCTCTCGCAGTGTCCGGAGCAAGTATGGTGGGTCTGACACACCGGTGTCAATGTGTTCTTTTTTCCATTTCCAGGAGTGTAGATGTCAGACACTAAAAGGGAACCATAAACAATTTAGCCTGAAAGGTTGAGGGAAAGGTGCTGGAATAAGCTAAAACTGATGGGTGGCCGAATAATAACCTATTTGTCAAAGTAAGCATTGCTCCACATTCCTATTGGTACCCGCCAGAACCATACGGTCTTATTGCCCATCTCGCTGCGATTCGTACCAAGGTGGTTACTCCAGCTTTTGACAGGTGGTCACATTAATGTGACTGGACAGTGTATATCTTGCACTGAAAAGTGTGCTCCGCACTTTTTGGTGGTTTGCAAAGTAGAACTGCAGATGTGAATCACGTTCATGAAGTTTTCCATGGCTAGATCGGTCACGCCGCTGCTATTTTTCATAGCACTATACTGACAATAAAATAAACTATTCTTTTTTGTTGCACCTGAATTAAATTTTACTATCACTAACGGTAGAACGCGGAGAGTATCAAATGAAGAAACCAGGCATGGTCACAGTACGAAACTGAGCGAGTCGCTTGGGGCAGTTATACATTTTGATTCGAAAGCTGCAAGCAAATACTCGTAATTGTAGTCACGAGTAAAAATGTTTATACGATACAAATAATGATATTTAAAAGGATATGAGAATATGAACAACACGAAATGAAGGAAGGTAGTCATAGAAACAGTATGAAAAGGAAGGGTACAGAAAGCTTCGTAAATAGTGTCTGCAAGTTAAAGAAGGTAACTCAGTAGTACATAAGCTAAAGAGAATAAAGGTGTAAATTTAGGGTGTACAATCGGAACAGCGTAATTGAATGGTTGTTTGTTATTATATGTATATATTGTAAGTAGGCTGTTTATGTTTTCTTATTGGCAACGTTACGTAGCGCTCTGTGTGAGAATCACTGGCTGTGCTGTGTGCAGTCTGTGGCTAGTTTGCATTGTTGTCTGCCATTGTAGTGTTGGGCAGCGGCAGCTGGATGTGAACAGCGCGTAGCGTTGCACAGATGGAGGTGAGCCGCCAGCAGTGGTGGATGTGGGGAGAGAGATGGCGGAGTTTTGAAATTTGTCATGAACTGCTATATATATTATGGCTATTAAGGTAAATACATTGTTTGTTCTCTATTAAAATCTTTCATTTGCTAACTATGCCTATCAGTAGTTAGTGCCTTCCGTAGTTTGAATCTTTTATTTAGCTGGCAGTAGTGGCGCTCGCTGTACTGCAGTAGTTCGAGTAACGAAGATTTTTGTGAGGTAAGTGATTTGCGAAACGTATAGGTTAATGTTAGTTAAGGCCATTCTTTTGTAGGGATTTTTGAAAGTCAGATTGCGTTGCGCTAAAAAAATATTGTGTGTCAGTATAAGCACAGTCATGTATAATTGTTCAAAGGGGACGTTTCAATATCTTTTTACCATGTGTACTGATGTAATTTTCAGAAAAAGCCTTTAAGACCATATTTAGACGATCTGAGTTCCTTATTTGATGTAGTATTTTCTAGTGCTTCTTGAGGTTTATTTGTGAATATCACAGTTTATATTTGGCTAGCAGGCAGCGGCGCTGAATTGTGTACTGCATGCGTTTAATACTGAAGAAATATCGACGTTTAAGGTATTTCATCAAGTAGTTGCTTAACGCTTTACGGA
Source organism: Schistocerca americana (assembly GCF_021461395.2). Taxonomy (NCBI): domain Eukaryota; kingdom Metazoa; phylum Arthropoda; class Insecta; order Orthoptera; family Acrididae; genus Schistocerca; species Schistocerca americana. The sequence continues at coordinate 291,481,975 of NC_060122.1, forward strand.
TTCTGCCCACGTTTATTACATTTTGTTGCTGTGTTTTAATGCACGGCATATGAACACTTTGTTACTGGAGGCTAGCAAGTAGGCAGGATTGCAAGGCAGACTGTGACGCGCGAAATGATGACGCAGCGTGAGAACGGCCGGGCGAGAAGAGCCGTACCTAGCATACTGGAACGGAAAGTGTGGTGATTCACGTACGACGTTGGGAGCCAAGAAGCCACTCTTTTATTATTTATATTTACTGCTTGAATGTTAACATTCGGCTCCAACCGTGTTCATGACGTTACTTGCACGGAGAACTTGTTAATAATAATTTCAGTATCATTCACTTCATCCGGAAATTATAATTACAAATTTCAGTTATTGTCAGTGCTTATTGATGGAAAGGATGGACCAATGACAAGAGCGCCCTGAGAGGGCAGCCTTCAAATGCTAGGATAGCTCGCTACTAGTCTAAGATCGGTTCCCAAGGAGGTAATACATGAATACGTATATAAAAATCTGATCTCATGTAAAGACGGAACAGTTTGTGGAAACATTGCCTCGGGTGACTTGCTTGTACGTTGTTGTTTTAATCCAAGGCTGTCTTCGATCGATTTTCGAGGTGGCAACACGCGAAGTACAGTGTGAAATGCAACTCCTGTAAAGACGGAACTAATTGTCAAAGTTGCCTCGGCAAACATATTTGTGCGATCTGATGAGGATATCTGAGATGGTAGGAAACATTTTTGTGACTCTGCGGTGCTCGAGAACTACTGATAAATGACCGCGAATCTTGTTATGAATATTAACGACAGATTGGCTCTAGAAATCGCTTCACTAATAATGCGATTGGACAAACAAAACAAAATTAGTTAGCACTCTAACATTTTACGATTTTCATTATGCTTAGCTTTTAAAGCTATCCACTTGCCACATTATTATGCAGTGTTTTTGCACAAGCAATGGAGCTCGCTATAAACGGAGAAAAAAAATCATTTGTGGCAGCGTCTACGAGACTCGAGGTAAACAGGTTGACTACAACTGAGTTACGAGGAGTGGTGGTGAAGGGAGGGGGGGGCGGGGGGAAGACGGGGGCCGATGCACTGGACTTTCATATGTTAATCACACGTAACATCACTGTGTGTCCCCGTGTACATATTGTGGCAGACAATATTCGGTATTTCGCACATTCACTCTCCTATGTGTTGTGATAGTGTTTCAACCTGACGGGTGGTCTAAGCATGATATCTGCACTTAGCGGCTGTGCACCTTCATTTCAGGAACTGGAAAACGTCTCGTAGTCCTGGTCAGATCTTGAACTTGTAGATACTTTCCATTAAATTTGTCGAAAGTTCTTGTCGCTAGCTACGGAACCACGTCCATGGGACAGACGAATAAGGCTTGACTAGACTGTTGTGTTGTGGTTTTCAGTCCTGAGACTGGGTTGATGCAGCTCTCCATGCTATTCTATCCTGTGCAAGCTGCTTCATCTCCCAGTACGTACTGCTGCCTACATCCTTCTGAATCTGTTTAGTGTATTCATCTCTCGGTCTCCCTCTACGATTTTTACCCTCCACGCTGCCCTCCAGTACTAAATTGGAGATCCCTTGATGCCTCAGAACATGTCCTACCAACCCATCCCTTCTTCTGCTCAAGCAGTGCCACAAACTCCTCATCTCCCCAATTCTATTCAATACCTCCTCATTAGTTATGTGATCTACCTATCTAATCTTCTGCATTCTTCTGTAGCACCACATTTCGAAAGCTTCTATTCTCTTCTTGTCCAAACTATTTAACGTCCATGTTTCACTTCCATACATCGCTACACTCCATACAAATACTTTCGAAAACGACTTCCTCGCACTTAAATCTATACTCGATGTTAACAAATTCTTCTTCTTCAGAACCGCTTTCCTTGCCATTGCCAGTCTACATTTTATATCCTCTCTACTTCGACCATCATCAGTTATTTTGCTCCCCAAATAGCAAAACTCCTTTACTACTTTAAGTGTCTCATTTCCTAATCTAATTCCCTCAGCATCACCCGACTTAATTCGACTACATTCCATCATCCTCGTTTTGCTTTTGTTGATGTTCATCTTATAACCTCCTTTCATGACACTGTCCATTCCGTTCAACTGCTCTTCCAAGTCCTTTGCCGTCTCTGACAGCATTACAATGTCATCGGCGAACCTCAAAGCCGGCGCGGTGGTCTAGCGGTTCTAGGAGCGCAGTCCGGAACCGCGCGACTGCTACGGTCGCAGGTTCGAATCCTGCCTCGGGCATGGATGTGTGTGACGTTCTTAGGTTAGTTAGGTTTAAGTAGTTCTAAGTTCTAGGGGACTGATGACCACAGTAGTTAAGTCCCATAGTGCTCAGAGCCATTTGAACCATTTTTTTTTTTTTTTTGAATCTCAAAGTTTTTATTTCTTCTCCATCGATTTTAACACGTACTCCGAATTTTTCTTTTGTTTCCTTTACTGCTTGCTCAATATACAAATTGAATAACATCGGGGAGGGGCTACGAATTCTTCCGGAGACGACGTGTCACTGTCGGCCGGAGAGCCCGCTGTTCCTCCGCTCAGTACATGAATTTAAAAGACAAAGATAAGTGGCCGGCGTGGAATTCAATGCCGCCTGCTGGCGCTGCGCACACGTCACACGGTAAGGAGCAGGCACCAATGGCGAGTCATTCTAGCGATGGTACGGAATGTAAATGGGAAAATTCGCTGACGTACGCGACTTTCACAAAGGGCAGATTATTTATGTCCGGCGCCTGGGAGCGAGCACTCGGAAACAGCGAAGCTGGTCGACTGTTCGCGTGCTGCTTTCGTCAGCATCTGTAGAAAATGGTTGGATGACGGTGGAACAACGACTAGGAGACAAGATGTTCGACGTCCACGCCTCATCGCCGAACGTGGAGCAGGATATGTGGAGATCTACCGCAGACCTGGCACCACATTACAATGCTGATGCTTTCGGAGACCGCCGTTTAGAGTACGTAGTTGAACATGGGGCTCTTCAGCTCCCTATGTTTTCCAAAGTACCCACCGATGTTGTCGATCACGAATACATTGGGCACAGAATCATCGACGCTGGATCGTAAATAAATGGGACCGAATCGCCTGGTCTAATGACTCACGTTTGTTGTTATACCAGGTCGCGATGGTTGTGTCTAGGTAGGCCATGATACAGGACAGCGGCTGTTCGAAATACACACCACGCTACGAACGCAGGGCAATATTATGCTAGGTGGGAGAGAGAGGCTCTTACGGAGGAGGTTCAAATGGCTCTGAGCACTATGGGAGTTAACATCTGAGGTCATCAGTCCCCTAGAACTTAGAACTACTTAAACCTGACTAACCTAAGTACATCACACACATCCATGCCCGAGGCACGATTCGAACCTGCGACCGTAGCGGCCGCGCGGTTCTGTTCCAGACTGAAGCGCCTAGAACCGCTCGGCCACATCGGCCGGCTACGGAGGAGGGTAGGGGAGGGGGAGGCGGGGGGGGGGGGGCATTTACCTTCCTTGGGACCTGTGGTAGTAACTGAAGGCACCATGACAATTGAGGACAATGTAAACGTTATTGCGGACCACACGCGCCCCTTCACATTTGCCGGTCGTTGTGGCCGAGCGGTTCTAGACGCTTCAGTCCGGAACCGCGCTGCTGCTACGGGCGCAGGCTCGAATCCTGCCTCGGGCATGGATGTGTCTGATATCCTTAGGTTAGTTAGGTTTCAGTAGTTCTAAGTCTAGGGGACTGATGGCCTCAGATGCTAAGTCCCATAGTACTCAGAGCCATTTGAACCATTTGAACCTTCACATTTGATTTCTTCCCCGGTGACGGTGGGATCTTCTGACAGGATCATGGCCAGAATCACCAGACAGCTGTCTGAGCAGCATGATAGTGAAATGACGTTGATGACTTGAGCACGAAGTTTGCCTGAGCTGATCACGTTGGACAATATCTAGGACGCTATCGGGCGCCAGCTTTGCATCCATAAACCGTCGGCACGTAATTTACTTAAACTGCGTGAATTACGTGAATGGCATAATTATGTAGTGCCATATACGTCCGTAAACTGACAAAGGACTTCTCGAATCCATGCTACGCAGAACTGCTGCAGCATTGTGTTAAAAAGCTGGTCGTAATGTTTCCATTCATCAGTAAAGAGTATCACTCTGCAAAACTATTTGGTGTTTACAGCCGTTACTAACAGGCTATAACGATGTTGGGAGAGGCTTACATTCTGCGACAGCGTTTACGGCCCCTGGGCCGACGATGTGCAGAAGACAGCTGCGCGGCTAGTCTATCAGCACTCAGACTCTTTCCGCGTTCCGTAATGTGTGAATTTCCGTCGCATTTGTGTGTCCTATCGTGTTTTACGTGCGTGAAACTACGGTTGACCTTTTTCTGTATTATCCTATGTCTACTGTGAGTTTTTCCATAAAGGCAGACACACCTATAAGGCGCCAAGTGTTTTACAAACAGGCAAGATATCTTATTTTTAAAGCGTACTCGTTTTTCAAATGCGAGGCAGATCCGGGCGAGCCGGTCTGCGACGTTTTCAAGGTGGAGCAACGTAACGTAGTTGTTGTGTATGCATTTTCAGTCGAGTTGACAACCCAGCATTCCTTGTGAGCTGCGCGGCCAGAGGCCATTAACGTTGTCGTCGACGACAGTGGATTTGGCGGTGGTATTCCCCATTTCTATTGCAGTTCTTCTAGAAAGATTATTCCACATGAAACGAGTAGCCGAGTAACGGGAAACCATAATTTAAGCAGGAGATCGAGTCCCGGTCGGGCACACATTTTCAGCTGTCCCCGTTGACATATCAACGCCTGTATGCATCTATGGGTATTCATTTCATTGTAATTTCATTCTAACAAGCTGTATGGTCACCGATGGTATCTGTTCTTTCGGACATGTCCGAAAGAACAGATACCATCTTCATATACATAATGTAATAGTTCGCTAATGTATGTGGATTACAAACTATTGCATCATATGTCAAGAAAATAAAGATTAACGTCGTCCACTTTCTTGTAAGCACAAAAATTATATTCGTTTTATTCAAACATGTCCTACTACAAACAGGTGGCATACATATCAGTGTTACACACCCATCCATGAAAAGAAATCATAATGACACTCCTTATCTAGCAATGATCTTAAATGCGGCATACGAACTTGTGGTGAAAGACAATGCATACATAAGCTTTTTGAAATAAATTGCAGTTAGGAATCTTAATATCAGCCTACCTATAATAGCTCTCAGATATTGTGAAAAAGAATTTAACAGTGCACTTAAAGATCCAAATCGAAACAAGGCGCCTATAGTAGACAACATTCCCTCATACCATTGAGACCCTTGGGAGAGCAACCCATTACAAAATTATTGCTCCAGTTGTGCGGGATATAAGCGACAGGTGAAATACCTTCAGACTCCAAGAATAATCTAATAATTCCAATTCCGAAAAAAGCTGGTGCTGACAGATGTGGATACATCCGGTACATCACTTTAGTAAGTCATACTTTCAAAATAGTGATACGAATTATTTCTAAAAGAATGAAAAAAATTGGTAGAAGGCGAATCTCGGGGAAGATCAGTTTTGGTTCCCGAGAAATTTAGGAGCACGAGAAGCAGTACTGACCCTATGACTTAGAAGACTCCGCCTGCTTAGCTGCGTGGTTACGTGCTTACTTCCCATGCAGCGGGCCCGCGTTTGATTCCCGGCCGGGTTGGAGAGTCCGCAGCTCGTGGTCGTGCGGCAGCGTTCTCGCTTCCCACGCCCGGGTTCCCGGGTTCGATTCCCGGCGGGGTCAGGGATTTTCTCTGCCTCGTGATGACTGGGTGTTGTGTGATGTCCTTAGGTTAGTTAGGTTTAAGTAGTTCTAAGTTCTAGGGGACTGATGACCATAGATGTTAAGTCCCATAGTGCTCAGAGCCATTTGAACCGGGTTGGAGATTTTTCTCCGCTCGTGGACTGGGTGTTGTGATGTCCTCATCATCATTTCGTCTTCATCACCGGCACGCAAGTCGCCCAGTGTGGTGTCGACTGAAATAGGACTTGCACTCGACGGCCGGACTTCCCCGGATGGGGCCTCCCGGTTAACAATGCCACACGCTCATTTAATTTTTTGATCTTAGAAGATAGGTTAAAGAAAGATAAACCAACTTTTACAGCATTTGCAGGCTTAAAGAAAGCTTTCGACAATTTTGAGTGGAAAAACTCTGAAATTTGGAAAATAGTAAGGATAAAATGAAGGAAGCGAAAAGCTCTATACAGACTGCAATTACAAGAGCCGAAGGACGTGGAAAAGAAAGCAATAGTTGAGAAGGGAATGAGGCAAGGTTGTAGCCTATCCCCCATGTTATTCAATTTGTACGCTGATCAAGTAGTAAAGGAAACCAAGGAAAACTTCGGAGAAATAGTTAAAGTTCAGGGAGAGGAAAGAAAACCTTTGAGGTCTGCGATGGAATTGTAATTCTGACGGAGACAGAAAAGGACATAGAAGTGCAGCTGAACGAAATTGATTATATCTTGTAAAGACGTTATAAGATGGCCATCAACGGAAGAGAAGCAAAGGTAATGGAATGAAGTCGAATTGAAACAGGCGATGCTGAGGGAATAAGATTAGGAAATGATACACTAAATGTACTAAATAAGTTTTGCTATTTGAGTAGCACAATAACTGATAACGGCCAAAGTAGAGAGGATATAAAATGCAGACTGGTTATAGCAAGGAAAACATGTCTGAGAAAAAGGAATTTGTTAACTTCAAAAATAAAATTAAGTGTTAGGAAGTCGTTTCTGAAGCTGTTTGTCTGGATCGTAGGCTCTTACGAAAATGGCACGTGGACGGTAAGCAGTACAGACTATAAGAATAGAAGCTTTTGAGATGTCGTGCTATAGAAGAATGCTGAAGATTAGATTGGTGGATCTAGTACTTAACCAGGAGATATTGAATCATTCTGGAGAGAAGAGAAAGTTATGGCACAAAATGATTAAAAGAAGTAATCGATTAACGAGACAGATTCTGAGGCGTCAAAGAATTGTTGGCATGGTACTGGGGAGAAGTGTGTGTGGGAGGGGAGAGGGAGGGGGAGGGGATTAAAAATTGTTTAGGGAGAACACGGGATGAACAGAATACGCAAGTTGAGTTGCCGTAATTATTAGGGGATGAAGATGTTTGTACACGGTAGACTAAGTGGGCAGAGCTGCATCAAACCAGTCTTTGGACTAAAGACCACGTTAATAACATCGCGAAATGAACATTAACATAGGCGTGCTGGAAATTAATCCCGGATCTCAGGTGTTACATGACAGTAATTTTTGTCTTGCGTCTGCTGCTCTGCCTGACCTATCACCTCTGCCGAGTTGTGTCGTTGGCGGAACTTTTTTCTGAGCCATTACGCAGAGAAGTAGGAACACGTGATGTTACTTCATCATTGTATGTGCAGGCGCTAGTGTCTTATGACAGTATCTGGCGACGAATATCTGCTAGAAAAGAGTAATGTGGAGGATTAGCTATTCGTAGTCAACGCAATCAAGAGCGAAGGGAGGGAGGGAGAGAGAAGAGAGGGGGACGGAGGAGGGACGGAGGGAGAGTTCAACTGGACAGCTAAATCAGAGTAGCCAGATGGAAATCTAAGCATTGCTCTTTCTTAAGACAGGTTTGGTTTCTTAGTCCCTGTTCGGTAAGTGCTTCAAAAAGCAATGTGCCGTCCACTAGGGACCCAGATTTTTCGATTGTAGCACAAGTAAACAGACACGTCAGACATGTCTGCAAACAGCAAACCGTTTACACTCTTCAGTGTACTTCCGCGTATTGCTATAATAGAGTAGGAGAAAATGAAACTTGTTTCTGAATATTATGATTACTCAATAACATTTCTCAACATGCAGGGAGAAGAGAGATTCTCTTTGCTTAACTTGTTTTTTCCTTGAAGAGCAGAAGGAACGAAATTAACGACTGAGTAAGGCACAGAAGCATCACACAGCCTGCTACTCACTGACGGAGCAAAGGATTATACGGGAAGAATCAAATAGCTGACCACTTTCGAATAAAATCGAGCTGTTAAGTCAAAATAGCTCTGAGCACTATGGGACTTAACAGCTCAGGTCATCAGTCCCCTAGAACATAGAACTACTTAAACCTAATTAACCTAAGGACACCACACACATCCATGCCCGAGGCAGGATTCGCACCTGCGACCGTGGCGGTCGCGCGGTTCCAGAATGAAGCGCCTAGAACATCTCGGCCACTCCGGCCGGCGCTGTTAAGTCATATTCTCATCAATAGTCTGATTACGTGTAGTGGTGTAGCTGTGTATTAGTAGCAGTCATAGCTACCCTGCGCTTCAGTCTCCGATGGTACGCTTTTATAATGTTTTCCTGCATGATTTCAGTCGACACTAGACGACAATACTAATGTTTCCTTATAAACTTTGTGACGTTTATGTAATACCAGGCTGCTTCGCACGCATTTGCGTAGTAATACCATCAAACATATTTTTAAAGACACGTATAGGGTCTACTGAAGAATAAGTGTAGGAGTATTAATGAGTAGTTTCCCTTTCTATGTAGTTTGGACAAAAACAATTTGTTATGGTGACTGTCAAATAGCATTCTTTAATATGGTTCACAGACCGCAATATCCTCTAAACTTTTCACCTTTATTAATGCTTCTAAGGCATGGTCTTCTTCGAATGTACTTCTGACCAAAAAGCGATTCTATTACCTGGAGTCCAAGGTTTTTGTTAATAATATTTTTTTGCATTCTTGTGACGATTTTCTATAGAAACTTTCATCCTCTAATACATATTTCTTTATGTCTAACCGAGAAATGAAATACCAGTTTCGATGGATTTAGCTTTAAAAAGTTTTTAATAACAATAAACATTTTCTCAAAAATTTTCATCCACTATTTAACCCCCTTAGCGGCTGATTCAAAAACAGTGCAACATATGTTTTCTTTGCTTCCATCAGAGATGTGAAATACAAGTTCTCCTAGATTTAGCTTTAAAAAGGTTTTCATAATGAATAATTTCAAAAACTTTTCATACCCTATTACGCTCCCTTAGGGGGTTAAGTTTCAAAAAGACTGAAATACGTATTTTTTCACTTCCAGCCGATAAGTCAAATACCAGTTTTCAAAGATTTAATTTTAAAAACTGCTCTCAAAATGAAACATTTCATCCCCTCTTTAAACCTCTTAGCTGTTGAATTTCCAAAATAGTGAAATGTGTGCTTTCTTTTATTTTCATGCGAGAAGCCAAATACAAATTTTCATAGATTTAGCTTCAAAAATGCTTTCATAATGAAATATTTCCATAAAAATTTCCATCCCCTCTTTCACCGCCATAAGGATTGAATTTCCAAAAACAGTGTAACACGTATTTCTTTATTTCTAATCGGGAAGCCAAATTCAAATTTTAACAGATTTATCTTTAAAAATGCTTCAACAAAGAAATATTTTCAAAAAGACATTTCATCCCTTATTCCATTCACTTAGGGGTTGAATTTCCAAAGACGCTGAAACATGTGTTCTTTTTATTTCCAGTCGAGAAGTCAAATACCAATTTTCATAAATGTAGCTTTAAAAATACTTTAGTAGTTCTTTAATAATTATTTATTTTCAGAAATAAATTTTCACCCACTGTATTACCCAATTTGACGTTAATTTTCCAGACATACTGAAACATGCATTCTTTATTTCTGACACGAGAAACCAAATATCAATTTTCGTAGATCTAGCCTCAAAATTGTCTTAACATCGACATATGTTCAAAAAAACCTGTCATCCCCTATTTTACCCCATTGTCAGTAGAAGACAAGAAAAAAGAAACCTTCTTAAACAACGCCTACAGTATAAGATCAACATCCTTTCAAGTTTCTATTCTTAATAGCTCGGACAGGGCGATGATGAGTCAGTGAATAAGTCAGTTAGTCGGGACTTTGCTATCTACATATATGTTACTTCATATGTGAGTGTGACACCTTCCAACAAGAAAACGCAAGACCGCATGTTGCCTGCGCTATCTTACCTCGATACATTGTTGATATGGCCAGTAAGTTCTCGAGATTTCTTACTTAGTGAAAACACGTGGCCATGTGGTGCCTAGAGACTGCCCGACTTCGATTGATAAGCTGTATCCCATAGTTGAAGCAGAATGGAATGACGTACCCGTATCTGTCATGGAATAAAAGTTCGGCTCGATGTCCACATGGATTAAAGTCATTGTTGCCGCCAAATGTGACAGCTCGGTACCCTAAACTTTACTCCCTGCTCTCACATCACCTACAAGTTTAATAACACATTCTTCCTATTTACGCGCAATAAGTAAAATTTCGTGATTTTTCTTACCTTCCTGGTGCAGCAGTTTTAATGGCCAACAGTGTATGTCACTTGTGACAGGGTAACGCAATGGCTTCTATCGATTCTGTTCCCCCAGCAGCGCTGTTCCCACATACCTCGTGAGGAAACCGCTGGCAGTAGTGTTCTGAAATCATAGGCAGAAACACTAATGACAATGAAAATTTGAGTCAGGCGTGCTCAGATGGCATAGTGGTTAAGCCAACTGCTCGTGGTAAGAGGGAAATACAGGTTCGTGTCCTGATGTGGCACAAATTTTGGTAAAAGAACACCATCGATGTCCATGGCTGTTTGTTGTGTTGCTGATGTTGGTAATAACTTGCATAATAAACGATGGGAACTGAATACGATGACTTGTGAGTCTGTGGTCGACAGCCAGTCACAATGATCGTTCATAATTTCTTATGGTTGGTAAATAATGTTAGCTGGTATTTTGTTCTGTTAGATTAAGAATTTAACCAAATCTCAAAGTTTCGGATAAATCGGAAATGAGACAGAGAAGTAAGTTACTGTAACGACGAATGTACGAGGAGCGTTCAATAAGTATTTCTTTTACTTGTGCCTTTTTCCCGCAAGACGCAGGGTCGGCATGGTTAATCGGCTTTGGCAAGGTTAATTTAAGGGATGGCCGGATGCCCTTCCTACCACCACCCCGTACCCCCCCTGGGACGGAATTAGTGCACCCCAACTGTCTGCGTCCAGTGTAATCCATGGAATAGTGCAAATGTGTTCAGATGTCTGCGGGCCGTGCAGCTGAGGCGGGACGTGGGGACCTGCCCGGTATTCACCTAGTGGGATGTGCAAAACCGCCTAAAAAACACATCCAGGCTGGTCGGCACACCGGCCTCCGCCGCTAAGCCGCCAGGCGGATTCGATCCGAGGCCGGCGCGCCTACCCGAGTCCAGGAAGCAGCGCATTAGCGCTCTCGGCTAACCTGGCGGGTGAGGAGCGTTCAATAAGTAATGCAACACATTTCCTTTCTGAAACCAGGTTGGAATTATTTAGGATTTCAACACGACATATTATTCTCCACTCTTCTGGCTACAAAATCCTTTTTGTCAACATAATCTCCGTTCAACGCAATGGCCTTACGCCAGCTTACTGGCAGGGCCTGTATGCCCGCAAGGTACCACTCTACTGGCCGACGTCGGAGCGGACGTCTTGCTGTATTGATAAACTCCCCATCATCCACGTACTGCTTCCCGCAGAGTGCATCCTTCGTTGTGCCAAACAGGTGGAAGTCGGAAGGTGAGAGATCCGGGCTGTAGGGCGGATGACGAAGGACAACTCAGTGAAATTTTGTGAGCTCCTTTCGGATGCGCAGAGTTGTGTGAGGCCTTGCTTTGTCGTGGAGGAGGAGAATTTCGTTTGCGTTTTCGTGGCAACGAAGGCGCTGAAGCCGCTTCTTCAGTTTCCTGGAGGCCGGCCGGCACGCGGGAGATGGGACAGGTTTGCGCGACCTTGTTGCGATGATGACAGACGCCTCGCCCGACTCACCGTGCTTTTGTTCATATCAGGTCTCCGTAGACATTCTGCAAGGGCGTATGAATATCTGCATTGCGCTGGTTTTCCACCAACTGAAACTCAATGACAGCTCTCTGCTTGGAAAGCATCTCCGTTACAGACGCCATTTTGAAAACTACGTACGGTGTCGACACCTATCGCAACTCCATGAAAGTGTAGAGGGGCTGAAGCGGGTTCCACTATGTCCTTCAACAAATTCTGCATTTTTTTTCAACTGAAATTGGATGAGAAAAAAATTTCTTGCATTCTTATTGAACGTCCGTCGTATGTCTCAGGCTACGCTACACATTTATCGACTATGGCAATTGTATTTTTGTGTTGACTTTCGTTGGCCTCGCCAGCACACAAACACATTACCACATTCCAAACTACCCCTGCACTCGGGCTACACTACAGGTCACATCTAGCTTTTTCAGTCACCAGAGAAACACGGAAATGAGTAACCGACCTTAAAATCCACAATAACCAGTTCGCTGAAAGTTAAACTGGCACTCACCAAAGCGAAAACAAATGTAATCAATTCGTATCTGCTGCCGAAAGAAATCATTGTCACTGGCTACCGTATACTATCTCCGTCTGGCTGCGATTAACGTCAATGAACTGCAGACATCAGCACGCAAAGCAAGAACCGCCGATACCGTAAGTGCACTTCAGTAGACGAGAGAACTGAACAAAATGCAGGAGCTCCGAATGAATAACGTTGGAAGAAAATTTGTTGCAGCGTTCCAAAGAAATAATCGCAAAATTCATCTTAAGACTTTCAAGCAAATCGTGAAAGCGTGGTCTGGATGAATAGACGGCGCTCAGTCAGGTGGGTTTTTCATGGCTTAGAACTGGCAGCCTTTATATGAAACATGACTTCCTTCCGCAGTTACACCAGCATTTGTTTCTCCCGCGAGACAAAAAGTTTCCCATGAGTTTGTTCCGCCGTTAGCGCAAACTGCTGAACTCCATTTCCGTCACACGCGTACGATGGCATTTTAAAATCTGACATTTTCCAGAAAACGCTACTGACTCGTTCTACGGTGGCGTGTAAGGCAGAAATTCTTGCGTGGTTTATAGCACAGCTTAGATACCTGCGAGCAACTGAATAGGTTATTAAAAAGTTAAACGCGGCACCCTAGCAGTTTCTGTAGAAGTTACCGGCTCTAAAAAGAGCTGTGTTCGGCGCCAAGGCGGCTTGTGCAACTCGCGGGAAAACAATATGGTCTGATTTCTGCGTTTGTCGTAACATTTCTGGTTTTAGTAAAGTAAAAGTACGCTACTTTTACAATCACAGAAAAATTGCCCCCGAACGCTCCCAGCACAGCTCTAAAGCCTTATTAGTTGTTCAGTTATGTTTCACAGATGTGGGATAACTCAGTGTGCAAGCTATTTTACACATTTCACTTTTGTGTGAGTGTATGTTGATAAACTTTAGATTAGTGTATACAACGGCAAAAAATGCTTTAGCAAAAGTAGCCCTCAATTTATTCGATTACGTTATACAAACAAACACCGTCCGAACAGGCCTGGAAGGCCCAACGGTACCGACCGGCCGCCGTGTCATCCTCACACTGAGGCGTCACCGGACGGGGATTCTGAGGGGCATGCGGTCAGCCGTTATCAGTTTTCGCGACTGCTGTCGCTACTTCTCAATCAAGTAGCTTCCCAATGGCCTCACAAGGGCTAAGTGCATCCCACTTGCCAACAACACTTGGCAGACCCGGACGGTTGTAAGTAGGCTGTTTAGGTTTTATGTTGATAACGCCACGTAGCGCTCTGTATGAAAATCACTGACTGTGCTGTGTGCAGTCTGTGGCTGGTTGGCATTGTTGGAATATTTGCTATTGTAGTGTTGGGCAGTTGGATGTGAACAGCGCGTAGCATTGCGCAGTTGGAGGTGAGCCGCCAGCAGTGGTGGATGTGGGGAGAGAGATGACGGAGTTTTCAGAGCGGATGATCTGGACGTGTGTCCATCAGAAAGAGTAAATTTGTAAGACTGGATGTCATGAACTGATATATATATTACGACTGTTGAACGTTATTAAGGTAAATACATTGTTTGTTCTCGGTCAAAATCTTTCATTTGCTAAGTATGCGCATCAGTAGTTAGTGCCTTCAGCAGTTAGGATCTTTTATGTAGCTGGCAGTATTGGCGCTCGCTGTATTGCAGTAGCTCGAGTAACGAAGATTTTTGTGAGGTAAGTGATTCATGAAAGGTATAGGTTATTGTTAGTCAGGGACATTCTTTTGTAGGGATTATTGAAAGTCAGACTGCGTTGCGCTAAAAATATTGTGTGTCAGTTTAGTGATGATCAGAATATGTAAAGAGAGAAACGTCTGAGTACGTTCAGTTCTGCTCAGTTGTTTGAAAATCAGATAACATGAGGGGTTTACCAGCACAGTAATTCATAAATTTTTCTAAGGGGAGGTTTCACGGTGTCCATCGTTTACATTATATGGTGACTAAAAAATGTAAATATCGTATGCCATTGTCGCCTGGGATTCCCCACAGGGTAGCTTCAGCCACCGGGAGGAAAGAGTATTCTTCCTCCACGCACATTGGTCCTTTCCTTAAGGATTTCTTAAACCTGTGTAGTACTTGTATTTGTGGAGCGGAGGTGAGTGTAATGGATGTTTGATGATGATGATGGTGATGAGAGATGAGAGAAGGTGGAACACGACGCCAGCAAAGTGCGCACTCTTCTCCCATACCACCAAGGGGTTCGCCGAGCTCTTAAAATCCCCATCAGACGAACGATCACCATCAGCAATGCTACATCCCCTTACTTCATGAGACACTCCGGATAGTTTTGGAATTTAATATGCGACACTGGCGCATGGACTGGTGATAAGGCACGCTATACCATCACCTCACCCTACCGGCCAAATACTGGGAGTGAAAATTTCATGCAGCACTAGGATTAGAACCGGTGGATTTTCGAGTCGAGCACCACCAGAAAGTCGAGCGTTACCGGCCTTCGCTACAGAGGCGCACTATGTGTTGAGTAAATCAAAGCCGAGTAAAGCTGTCATCTTGAATACCGCATTGGTCTACTGATTGCTAGTGAAATGTCAGGCGCATTAACCAACCAGATTTGAGTTTTCAATTGTTTCACTTTTATTATTGTTATCATTATTATTATTAATTCAGGGCAATAAAATAATCGCTTGCTCAGTGAAATGTTGCATCAGTATAACAACAATCTATTACACCAGCGAAATGTCGCACTGTCCTACGAAAATGTTAACCATGGTAGCACAACATAAGAAATAAAATCTCGAATGCTTAGCACAGAGAAATTTCATGTTTTCCTGTGGGACAGTTTTAGTTTTAGTTCATAATTTTTTTATTTATATTGACGTAACAGAGTTCTTTACAAAGAAACGTGACGCTTTCCGTAGACTATGTTCTACAGTACTTTTACTTTAGTCCCTTGCTGCGATTAAGGGACGTCTGTAGTACTATAGAATTTGCTGATAACCTGTAGCATAGTTCGATCGCGAGAAAAATATTTGTGAAGATTTAGTATACAAAAATATGTCAGACTAGGATCGTTTGTTGTGTAGGCTTGTAATTATGGATACTATTTTTCAGGATATGCTTCCGTATTTCCAGCCAAGTTGTTTGTTCTATATCGAGCCCACACAAAAGAGCAACTCCCAGCACCTGGAGAAGAAAACTGGTCGGTCGTCGAAGTATTAGCATGTAACAGGAATAACTCGTCTGAACACTCGCAAGCACGTCATTAATCAGTCATACCAAGAACATCGGAGATATATTACTTGGAATTTCAAACAGGATGGCTTATTCACAACAAATTTCATTACAGTATGTATGTGAAGCAGTGGCAGAAATGCCTATCCTTAAAAAGATTAAGAGGAACCATTCCTGTGTGGCTAGTTTTTATTCAACAAAAGTTTCGTCGTCATGATACATTAATTTCGACTTCTTCATTATTTTCAACTGAGGCATAATTCACACAGTACCTTCTAGCGACTTATAATAACAGATCGTATACACACTGAGGTGAAAAAAGTCATGGGATAGCGATGCGCCCGTATACAGATGACGTTAGTATTGTGTAGACGAGATACAAAAGGCCAGTGTATTGGCCGAGCTGTCATTTGCATTCAGATGATTAATGTGAAACGTTTCCGATGTGATTAAGGACGCACAGTGGGGATTAACAGACGCTGAAGACGAAATGGTAGTCGGAGCTATACGGCCGGCCGAGGTGTCCGAGCGGTTCTAGGCGCTACAGTCTGGAACCGCGCGACCTCTACGGTCGCAGGTTCGAATCCTGCCTCGGACATGGATGTGTGTGTTGTCCTTAGGTTAGTTTGGTTTAAGTAGTTCTAAGTTCTAGGGGACTGATGACCTGAGAAGTTAAGTCCCATAGTGCTCAGAGCCATTTGAAGCATTTGATTTGGAGCTATAGACATGGGACATTCCATTTCGGAAATCGTTAGGGAATTGAGTAGTACGGGATCCACAGTGTCAAAAGATTGCCGAGAATACCGCATTTCGGGCATTACTTCTCACCACGGGCAACGCAGTGCCGACGGTCTTCAGTTAACGACCGACAGCAGAGGAGCCTGTATAGAGTTGTCGGTGCTATAAGACAAGCAACACTGCGTGAAATAGCCGCAGAAATCAATGTGGACGAACGACGAACATATCCGTTCGGACAGTGCGGCGAAATTTGGCGTTAATGGGCTATGGCAGTAGACAACCGACGCGAGTGGCTTTGCTAACAGCACGACATCGCCTGCAGCGACTCTCCTGGGCTCGTGACCATATCAGGTGGACCTTAGAAGACTGGAAAACGATGGCCTGGTCAGATTAACCACGATGGTAGGAACTGATGGTAGGTTTCCAATGTGACGCAGACCCCACGAAGCCAAGGACCCAGGTTGTCAACAAGGCACTGTGCAATCTGGTGGTGGCTCAATAACGGTGTGGACTGTGTTTACATGGAATGGATTGGGTCTTCTGGTGAAACTGATCGATCATTGGCTGGAAATAGCTATGTTCGGCTACTTGGAGACCATTTGCAGCCCACTCAACTATGGAGTTTTTATGGATGACAATGTGTCACCAGATGACCTGATTGGTTTGGAGAACATTCTGGGCATTTCGAGAGAATGATTTGGCCATCCAAATCACCCGACATGAATCCCACCGAACGTTTATGGGACGTAATCGAGAGGTCAGTTCGTGCACAAAGTCTTGCACCGGCAACATTTTCGCCATTATGGATAGCTATAGAGAGGCAGCATGTCTCAATATTTCTGCATGGCGCTTCCAACGACTTGTTGAGTCCATGCCACGTCGAGTTGCTGCAAAAGGAGGTCTGGCACGAGATGAGGAGGTATCCCATGGTTTTTGTCACCTCAGTGTATATTCATGAAGGAAGAAAGGAAGGAAGGAAGATCAGGGTTTAACGTCCTATCGACGTCGAGATCATTAGAGACTGAGCACAAGCTTGGATTGTTTCAAGGATGGGGAAGGAAATCGGTCGTGTCCTTTCAAATGAACCATCCCGGAATTCGTCTTGTGCGGTTTAGGGATATGATAGAAAACCTAAATCTGGTTGGCTGGACTCCGATTTGAACCGTCGTCGTCCTGCATGCGTTTCCAGTGTGCTAACGATGGCACCAACTCGCTCATCATACTCCGTGATCAAGCAAATTTCAGAAAATTTCAGCGTTTTTTGCGTCTGTACTTACCGTCAAATTTTTCAGGTGCTGTTAAAATACGTAATGCTCACAGCCGTAAGCTGGACACTGTGATAGGTGCAGGTGTTACGGAGTTGTCGTGAGACGAATTATATAGACAACGGGATGAAATGTTTCTACACGCCAGAGGATGCTTAACCTTTCACAGCATGTACTAAAATAGAGATATTTGTCATGAAAATGATTTTTGCGATGCAAGTTGCAGTCATAGTGACTGGAAATAAAGCTGACAGTCAAAGGCGAAAATACTGTCCTTCAAAAATTTTGCATGAAACGGAGTCTTGTAGCATAATTTTGAATGAACACAGCGCACTGTTCTTTACGCAAAATATACTGGTAGTAAATCATAATTTTCTTTCTGAAATGTCATCTCTGTGAATACGATTCCATACGCTATTGTAGACCCACATCGCACTTAACCTGAAGGCTGCTAACTTGAATTCCGGTACGGAAAAAATTTTCATTCTCGTGATTGCCCAGCAAAGGGAGGAGAGGACGCAGACTTAAGTTCCTGATCGCCAGACTGTGAGCCAGTGGTTCGGTTTAACCCCAACCCTCTCTGCGCTCTCTCACAGTGGAATTTCAAATTAAATTGTCATTAGCGACCCATGTTTTGGATGTGAACGTTGATTTCGGGAGCCCCATTTGACCTTAGCGAAGCTTCCTAGCATCCCCCCAACCATTTACAACACAAAAACATCACTTAAGTGTTGTCGATCAGCCCGAATAGCCACGCGCATTAACGTGACATTTCCGGGATTCGGGAGGCGCGCCGGACCTGGCTCGAACCGCCCTGTGAGTTAACGTAGGGGATCCATGTGTCGGCCAGCCTAGATGTCATTTTTAGGCGGTTTTCCACATTCCATTAAATCACTACCTTACTGGTTCACACCTCCCGCCTCAGCTACAGACTGCGCAAACATTTAGTATCCGTCTCTGTATAGGATTTACTCGTACTTTAGCTGCAAACGCAGGGGGTATACTGATTCCATCCTGGAGGGTGAATAACAGTCTCATGACAGATATTTACTTTCTTCATGCCCTTAACCGCCAGCAGCAGCAGCACTAACTGTTAACCGTACAGTAGACATACACGGAATGCTTCATAATAAGTAGGAAGAAGGTCAAGGTAAACCAGTGTTGCCCAAGGCTATCACTTTGGCTACATACTCATCTGGCTTCTAAAAACAGTATAATTTAGGATGGGCAAAACATCTACATCTGCTTACATACTCCGCAACCCACCGTATGGTGCATGGCGGAAGGTACATTTTGTCACTACTAGTCATTTCCTTTACTGTTCCAATCGCAAATGGAGCGAGAGAAAAAACAGTATTGACGTTCTTCTGTAAGAGCACTAATTTTTCTTATCTTCATGGCTCTTAAGTGAAATATGTGTCGGTGGTTGTGGAATCGTTCTGCAGTAAGCCGCAAATGCCGGTTCTCTAAATTTCTTCCATAGTGTTTTGCGAAAACAACATCGTGTAACGCTCACGTGCTGATCGAAGTTACCGGTAACAAATGCAGCAGCGCGCCACTCAATTGCTTCGAAGTCTTCCTTTAACGCGACCTGATGGGGATCCCGAACACTCGAGCAGTACTCAAGAACAGGTCGCACTAGTGTTCTATACGCGTTCTCCTTTATGCATGAGCTATACTTTTCTGGAACGCTCCGAATACTCCGAAGTCGACCATCTGCCTTTCCTACGACCGCCCTTACGTGTTCGTTGCATTTCATTTCGTTTTTCAACGTCGATATTGAATCGACTTGACTGTGTCAGAAACTCACCACTACTACCGTGTTCCAACATTACAAGATTCAATAAGATTCTTCTGTGGGGTTGGGTTGCTTAGCGGAAGAGACCAAGCAGCGAGGTCATCGGTCTCATCGCATTGGGGAAGGATGGGGAAGAAAGCTCGGCCGTGCCCTTTCAAAGGAACCATCCTGGCATTTGCCTGGAGCGATTTAGGGAAATCACGGAAAACCTAAATCAGGATAGCCGGACGCGGAATTGAACCGTCGTCCTCCCGAATGCGGGTCCAGTGTGCTAACCACTCCGCCACCTCGCTCGGTCTTCTGGATATGTGACCGCAATGTCAATAAGTAAAATCCTCTTACGTTTCGGCCACTGCTGCAAGTGACCTTCCTCAGGGTGTAATGCTATCTGGTTAGTTCTTATATGCTGCCACGATGGATTAGCCGAGCGGTCCAAGGCGCTGCAGTCATGGACTGTGCGGCTGATCCCGGCGGAGGTTCGAGTCCTCCCTCGGGCGTGGGTGGATGTGTTTGTCCTTAGGATAATTTAGGTTAAGTAGTGTGTAAGCTTAGGGACTGATGACCTTAGCAGTTAAGTCCCATAAGATTTCACACACATTTGAACAATTTTTTCTTATATACTGGCGGAAGAGGTTGAATTCTGATAGGGTACTGAGGATGAGAGGAGGGTTGTTAGACGTTCTTTATTGTTTGTTTGAAATAATAAAAAAACACACCAATAGAAGACTCTAGTACTTCTGCTCCTCTTCCTCAATACACAATCAGAATTCGATAACAGCCTCTTCCGTCAGTATACAAGAACCAAAATTTTTAGCATTTAGTATTTAGCAAGAAACATCTGAGGATGGCCATTTGCAACAGTGGCCAAAACGTCGGAGAATTTCACTCATTGACAATGCGATCAAATACCCAGAAAAATTTTATTGAGTGTGACATTGACCGCGGAAGCCTACGCTTGCATTACAGGATTGTTTCTCCTACTCATCTGCGCTAACGTACATTTTCTTCTGTATCTAGAGCAAGCTGCCATCCATTATGCCGCAGAGAAATTCTCTCCAAGTCATTCTCTATCGTTGTACGGATACTCAACGAAGATACTTTCCCGTATACTACAGCGTCATCAGGAACGGTGGCATATTGCTGCTCATCCTATCAGTCAGATTATTTATGTACGCAGAAAAAAAACGTGTAAAGTCGGTGATCAGCCTCGCTGAGCCACTAGCTTTGTCCAGAACGCAATCGGCTGCTCTTACCTTATTGCGGTGTCTGACGGTGCGGAGATGTACGGGTAGCCAGTGCGGAAAGGCTGCAGTAGGCGGAGCCGGCGAATCGTCGGCCGAGCATCCGTGTGGGCTGTGAGCTGGTAGCAGCAGTAGCAGAGTCCGCTGTGTAGTCCGCGGTAGGAGGGCGTCTGCGGCAGACTGGATGACCGCGCCAGCGAGCCCCAGACCCAGCCAACGGGCCGCGGCTTGCCCCTCCACCGCCGACCGCTGCCTTCACCCGCTGCTCCAGTGACGCACTCAGGACTGCAGGCTCGCTTTGGCACGGCACGGGACGTGCTTTTTAATTAACTTGGACAAATGCTTGGTACATACTGTGCTGTCTTACAGTACATTCATTCACTATCGGCTTCGACAACGGACCATCTTCACAGTGGAAAAGTATCTGCTGCAACAGCTAACGTAGCATGCATGCTACTTAACCAGGACAGTATAAGCCGTTGCTGACTTGAGAACGTAATAAAATAGACGCTTAACCCTGTAATTCTCTTAAGTTTTCTAGTCATCAAGGGCGTATACACTACTGGCCATTAAAATTGCTACACCAAGAAGAAATGCAGATGATAAACGGGTATTCATTGGACACATATATTATACTAGAACTGGGATGTGATTACATTTTCACGCAATTTGGGTGCATAGATCCTGAGAAATCAGTACCCGTAATAACGGCCTTGATTCGCCTGGGCATTGAGTCAAACAGAGCTTGGATGGCGCGTACAGGTACAGCTGCCCATGCAGTTTCAACACGATACCACACTTCATCAAGAGTAGTGACTGGCGTATTGTGACGACCCAATTGCTTGGCCACCATTGACCAGACGTTTTCAGTTGGTGAGACATTTGGAGATTGAGCTGGCCAGGGCAGCAGTCGAACATTTTCTGTATCCACAAAGGCCCGTACAGGACCTGCAACATGCGGTCGTGCATTATTCTGCTGAAATGTAGGTTTTCGCAGGGATCGAATGAAGAGTACGGCCACGGATCGTAACACATCTGAAATGTAACGTCCACTGTTCAAAGTGCCGTCAATGCGAACAAGAGGTGACCGAGACGTGTAACCAATGGCACCCCACACCATCACTCCCGGAGATATGCCAGTATGGCGATGACGAATACACGCTTCCAATGTGCGTTCACCGCGATGTCGCCAAACACGTATGCGACTATCATGATGCTGCAAACAGAACCTGGATTCATCCGAAAAAAAAAAAAAACGTTTTGCCATTCGTACACCCAAGTTCGTCGTTGAGTACACCATCGCAGGCCTCCTGTCTGATATGCAGCATGAAGGGTAGCCGCAGCCATGGCCTCCGAGTTGATAGTCCATGCTGCTGCAAACGTCGTCGAACTGTTCGTGCACATGGTTGTTGTTTTGCAATCGTCCTCATTTGTTGACTAAGGGATCGAGACGTGGCTGCACGATCCGTTACAGCCATGCGGATAAGATGCCTGTCATCTCGACTGCTAGTGATACGAGGCCGTTGGGATCCAGCACGGCGTTCCGTATTACCCTCCTGAACCTACCGATTCCATATTCTGCTAACACTCATTGGATTTCGACCAACGCCAGCAGCAATGTCGCGATACGATAAACCGCAATCGCGATGGGCTACAATCCGACATTTATCAAAGTCGGAAACGTGATGGTACGCATTTCTCCTCCTTCCATGAGGCATCACAACATCGTTTCACCAGGCAACGCCGGTCAACTGCTGTTTGTGTATGAGAAATAGGTTGGAAACTTTCTTCATGTCAGCACGTTGTAGGTGTCCCCACCGGCGCCAACGTTGTGTGAATGCTCTGAAAAGCTAATTATTTGCATCTTCTTCTAGTCGCTTTAATTTCGCGACTGTAGCACGTCATCTTCGTGGTGTAGCAATTTTAATGGCCAGTAGCGTACTTTCCTGGTTAAGTAGCACGTATACCATGCGAAGTCGTTAGAATAAATATTTTTCCACTGTGAAGATGGTCCATGATCGAAAGCGATAGTGAATAAATGTACTGTGACATACCAGCGTGTGTATCATGCATTTCTCCAAGTATATCGATGGTGTTGATAGCTGCCTGAAAAAATTTTTCTTCTTGCGCAATTAGTAAAACACCCAATCTGTTGCTAATTGAAAGTTTTATTAAAACCCCTTTACTACGGTTTCAATGTTTATAAAAAAAATCTTTTTCAGAACAAAAATGTGGACAACTGGATTACATGTTGTGACAGAGGTACGTTAACATATAGCCAAAAGGCGTCGTCTAATATAAATTTCACGTCCAACATGTAATCCAGTTGTCCATATTTTCCTTCTGAAGAAGACACGTGATTTCCAGGTTGTTCCCCTTCTTCCCAAGGTGTGTTTCTCTTATTCCTTCCGACTTCTGAGTTTCCTTCCAGATTTTCATTATTTCGTCCGGGACGATATTGAAGACAATGAGAGAAAATCGTTCCGCTCGTTTGGCCCTTGTCTTCATTTAAAAGGGTGTGGAGATTTTTCCAAAAAAATTTAACTTCCCAAATGTTGTCTGTCTCTTACGATTGCCCTCGTTCTTCTGTCATTTATGAATTCCTCTAAAACTCTAAAAGACTTTTATATTCGATACAAAGTTCGCAGGCGTTGCTGGCAAGGATTATCTCCGTTTCTGCTAAACAGCGGATTTAACACTCTCGAGAGCGATGGTAGATACTATGGCTTTAGAAGTGATTACATAACTTCAAGTTTTTTGATTTGTCAAGCACTCCACTCTGTGCGGTTTTCTTGGCACGGCGGCGGGTTCGGCACTGTCCTGCACTTACGGTGGACGTGAAACTTCACGGAGGAGAGCCGAAACAGAATCCCGTCTTTCCTCTGTCGGTTCCTCATGTAGGCCTTATCGAACTGCAGAAAAGAACCGCCCCAACACAGTGGCGCGCTGACTCCGCCGGCAGCTGTCAGCACAGCATAAACATGACTGCAGTGTAGAAGTGTTGTACACTATGGTTTTTAGACGGCGAGTTTTTTATAACTTTAATATTGTGTTACGTAAGGTAGTACAGGATGTACATAGAGTCCGGGAACACTTTCACTTATTTATTGCACAAGAACCAAACATTGTACAGATATTATACATATGACATTTTGAAGAGAAACCCTGAAAGGATTTTTTTTCCATCAATACCGCCACAGCGTAGTTTGGTAATTTGCCGATAGTCAGCTCTGGTCGCAAACATGGCGAGTTCAGATGCGGTGCGAGCTTTCTGTGTGTTGGAGTTCGACAAAAAAAAAAAAAGTGTGCTACAACTGTTCAACGGATGCTTAGAACCAAGTACGGTAAGAAGCCACCAACAGGGAAGGCCATTTACCACTGGCACAACAAATCCGCTTCTCTTTGCCCGGCAAAGAGAGGCGGACGTCCCAGTGTGAGTGAAGTGAATGTAGAGTGCGTGCTAGAGACATTCATAAAGGGTCCAAAGAAATCGTGCATCCTGTGAACTCGTAATGGTTCCAGTCACAGTGTGGAAAATCCTGCAACAGAAGCTGTCTTCAAATTGGAGCTAGTGCAGAAGCTCTTATGACGACGACAGACACAAGCGTTTTGACTTTTGTTCGCAGTTGCAACAATTGAACGAGGATGGGGACGGCATTGTTGATCGCTTAATTTTTAGCGACGAAGCCACTTTTCACAATAATGGGAAAGTGTACAGGCATAATTGCTGAATCTGGAGTACAAAGCATCCACAAGAATGCATTGAATTTGAGTGCGATTCCCCAAAGGTAAATGTTTTTCGTGCCTTGTCACGTCGAAAACTGTACGGGCCATTCTTCTTCGCCGAAAGCGCTGTCAACATGTCCTACATCGTGAAGTTCGTGGGTGCCTGAACACGGAGCTGCCGCATCGATGGATCGGCCGTGCTACAGAAGGGGACAACTGTTTCATGAAATGGCCTCCCCGACCACAAGACCTCACTCCGTGTGACTTTTTTCTGTGGGGACACATTTAAGATCTGGTGTATGTACCGCCTCTACCGCATGATGTAGCAGAGCTCCGGGAGAGAATACGGGAAGCGACTGCCACAGTCGACGATGCCATGCTGGGATGGGTATGGCAAGAATTCTATTACCGTATTGACGTCTGCTGGGTCACTCTTGGTTCGCATATCGAATGTTTGTAAAAAAAACTTTCGGAGTTTCTCTTCAAAATGCAATATGTATGACATCTGTACAATGTTTAGTTCTTAAGCAATAATTAATTGAAAGTGTTCCCCGACTCTATGTACACCCTGTATTATAGTGCCAACATGACTATACACTGAGAAGTGTTTTATGGTTTTATCTGGAACTGGGTTTTCGTTGTTGGTTTCTATATGTCCTCTGGACTATACCAAGACATTGAGCGACAGTCTCAGTTACTACCTGTAGTTCATACTATATCGTATGCGGTATTCAATATAAATGTTTTGTATACAGCAGTGGCGAATATAGCAGTTAATTCGCAGCATGTCGGTTCCCATACTTAACATATATTGTCTTTAATGAATCTATATTGCCGGCCGCGGTGGTCTAGTGGTTCTAGGCGCACAGTCCGGAACCGGTACATGCGCAGGAAACAGTGGCGTTTTGTAGCACATGTGTTTCGGGACGGTTTTCTCAACTTATCACCAATACCGTGGACTTACAGATCTGTGTCGTGTGTATTCCCTATGTGCCTATGCTATTAGCGCCAGTTTTGTGTAGTGTCACGTTCTGTGGCACCACGTTCTGCAATTATCCTTAATTTATGAGCATGAGTGTTGTTACATTCGATTATAGTATCCATGCCTGTGTTTCAGGCGCGATTCCTCATTTCATTCGATGCTGAGGAGCTATTCCAGGGCAGCTGAAGAGCCTCTGTAGTGCTGTTCGAATTTAGGACGAATACGAAGTGAGTTCGGGCGTGAATGATAATTTGGACTGAGGAGGCAGACGTGCTAGGGTAGTGCGTGCAGCTGTGCAAAGCCACTGTTCCAGGATGGTGTAGTGATCAGCGCATCCGACTATTGAGCAGGAGACCCCGTTTCGAATCCCAGCCCTGGTACAAATTTTCATTCGTCGCTTCAGTCTGCATGTGTACATCATATTTGTGATCGTGTCTCATATTACATAAATCATTTAAATATAAGTACAGTTACTGTTATTATCAATTAATCATTCGCTCACACAGACAACACGACAACTCTTCGGTAAGCAATTACAGTATGACAACTTTGGGGTCCCTGAAAGTGGCAGCAATCTGAAACAGAGCAGCCGACAAGAAGTGTTACGAATGGTGCCGACTTTTAATGGCCAGTAGTTGGGGGCTGGCGGCAAATTCATCGTGCTATGTAGATTATCAACTAATAGTACGATCGGTACATATGCAGCCCGAGGGGTTTCCCTACAATGGCTCTTAAGGAAGAATGTCTAGATCATACATCGCAGCGCTACGTGCTTAATTTTTGTCTCCAGAGGTTGGTATATCTCTCAACAGTCACCGTATGAAATTGCATCATTCCATCCAATAGCTGGCTTTAGGCAGCTGTCCATCCAAGGCGCAGTCTGTGAATTCTCTGAAATGGAGAAGAATCGAGTATTGATAAAGTTTTGCTTAAAGGAAGTTTTTCACGCCATCTGAAATTCAATCGGTGTTCGTAGATGTACACGATGACTGTTTATCACTTTCTATAGAAAAGAAATGGGCTACCGAACATAAATGAGATCGTGAACTGTCCCAGAAGATCCACGTGAAGGGCATCAGAAATCGTCAAGAGCAAGATATGATATTAGAACATCGGGACACGAAGTGCGTGAAACTGCAAAGTTGTAGGGGTTTCAAAAGAACGTCTCGGCTACATTTTTCATGGAGAACTGCACACGAAGAAACTTTGTGCAAGATTGGCGCCGTGCCTACTCAGTTTTCCATCAGTGATTGTCGGATTTTCGCATAAACGTACCGATTCTGTGCGTCGGTACTTGTAAATTGATGAAATATGAATGCAGCACGAAACATCACATTCAGAACTACAGCCAAAACAGTGAACCGAAGATATTTCCTTGGCTCCAAAGAAGGCGAAGACGATGTGATCAGCTCACGGCATCGTTGCTTCAGGATATGAAAGTATTTCAGCTGAGTGATTATCTTCAAAAAAAATTTTGCAGTAACAGTAGAATATGATTCTAACCTTCTAATAGATCTCAATGGATAAATTTCAGAAAGGAGACCCGAATTGCAGAGGAAAAAAGTCATCTTTAGTCAAGATATTGCACCTGACCACAAAGGTGTCTTAGCTGTGGGAAAATGGAAGGATCTGCTCCGTGAAGTGTGCGAGTATCCGTGCTATTCCCCCGAACTGGCATCCCCAGACTTCCGTTCTTCCCAAAAGCCAAAGTTTTCCTTGCTGTTCAGGATTTTCGCCTAACCAAGAAGCAATTGCATTTCTAGATGAATATTTTGTATTACTTCCAGAGGTATGACACTGAGATGGAATAACGTCACTAAAACGCCGTTGGACAAAGTGAATTAATGTAAGGAGATAAAGGTTGGTTGAGTGGCGGGAGAGGACCAAACAGCGAGGTCATCGGTCCCATCGGATCAGGGAATGACGGGGAAGGAAGTCGGTGGTGCTCTTTCACAGGAACCATCCCGACATTTGCCTGAAGCGATTTAGGGAAATCAGGGAAAACCTAAATCAGAGTGGCCAGTCGCGGGTTTGCACCGTCGTCCCCTCGAATGCGAGCCCAGTAGGCCAGATAAAGACCAGTGCTCCACCTCGCTCGATAGAGAGTACGGAGTATGCTGATAACTAAAAGGTTTTTGAAAACCTATTTTCTCGCTTACGTTACGAAGATGAGAACTTTTCAGACCACTCTGGTACATCTCAGAGTTGTCTTACCCTGAGGCAAAGCATGCATAAGCGACACCCCTGCCTATCCCAAAACACTCTGCACATCATTTGTCGGATTGAAATGATTTGCAAAAACAGACATAATGTCTGATAGGATAGCAGCAATCAGTGATTTTACAATTTACTTATAATCCGCCTTGATTGTAAAATTTTTATTCATATGACCGGTTTCGGCCTGGATGAACCGAAACCGGTCATATGAATAAAAATTTTGCGGATTATAAGTAAATTGAAATGGTTTGCTTGAACTTCCTTTGCTTTGGTGATGTTCGGTGCCTCCATTTCGTGGATTGTTGTTTCGATTCTGGTATATCATTATTCGCCCATTTTTCGCCTCCAGCGACAATTCTTCTTCAAAATGCATTACCTTCATTAGGGTAGTGCTCAAGGAAATTCAAAGCACTGGCAATACGATTTGTTTTGAGGGTCTCGTTCAGCACTTCCAGTACCCAAACTGAGCACAATTTCTGTAATAATTTCAAGAAAAACACTTTTTAAACTATAGAAAATGCATTAAATAAGGCAGAAATCGTAAACTGTGTGTTTTCTTGAACCTCTGCATCAACTTTCTGGTCCAATGACAGGTAGTCACCCACTTGGCGCTTCATCAAGAACATTAGTACTACGGCCATCGGGAAACACTCGTCCATTTTCTTGCATTTCATCGCTAACAGAGTTTACTCTTAAACATCTTACTAACCTCCTGATGAATTTCGTCCCTTTTTAGGTATTTTGCAAGCAGAGAACGAATTACGCCGCCTATTTCGCACCCTATGGGATTTTCAGTTAACAATAACAAATGGCAAATTTTAAACAGCTGTAATGTAACATGTCAATAGCTCTAAGTAGTGGTTATCTGTGAAAACGTCGAAGGTTGCGATTGTATCGTCTTGGTTCTGTGTCAACGGAAAGGAGTATGAATAGCGTACGTTTTGAGATGTGAGTAAATACTGTAGTATTAGTTTTTTGAATTAATAGGGTATGTGATTAAATATAAGCCCGCCTGCATGCTTGGTAATTTTTTTAATTTTTTAAATATTTTTTGTTGTATGTAAAATTATCGGCACGGAAAAACTTTTTAATTACATAGTTGATTTAATTACTGGGTCGAGACCACCATTTCGTCTTTGGACAGAGAGCTCATTGGCTCTTATTTCTAGAGCCATTTAGACAGTGTCCGTCCCAATCCTAGCCGTGGATAAGTTAGTCTTGTAAACCCTCTGTAGAGCTTGTAAGTGTAATCTGTCCCTGAGGCGTCCTTGGACGGCTAAGTGGTGGGAAACGTCTCGAGAAAGTCAGAGCTCGAGATTCACCAGTATGATGCCCAGAAGTAATCTGCTAGGAATCGTCGGTTAATTCTAAAGAATGGAAGGTGAATTTGAGATAAATTATATATCCATGATCCATTGCAAACTGACGGAGCATGATATGACGAAAAGCATGTATTAAGCACTCAGTCAAGGAGAAAAGACAAGATAAAATCAGCATGACTTTGGCGGATCGACCTCCGTGAGAATATTTGAGCTGCCAAATTGAATGTTCTTATCACTCGCTGTAACGTTGCGTAACTTAAATGACAAACTAAAGTACTGAAGCAGATAAAGAACTGAATCCACTGGGTTTTTAACCAGAAATTACAGGACAGCCGGCATGATAACCTAAACAAGTGGTCGACAGACTTTTTTTTACTTAAGAGCCAGTACTGACCAAGTTACCTGCCATTAGGGATGTGGGTACACTCAACGGCTGTAGTCTTGAACGAACTTTGAGAGACGCCCGAACAACAGAAGACCGACGCACTATGACATGCGTTGATACTATGAAATAGTGCATTGATAATAGCTAGGCAGTAGCTGAAATCTAGATTTGCCTAATAAAACCTGAAAGGAAAGGACGACTGATTGCTGCGCTCTATCATCTGACCGAGCGAGGTGGCGCACTGGTTATCACACTGGACTCGCAATCGGGAGGACGACGGTTCCAACCCGCGTCCGGCCACCCTGATTTAGGCTTTCCGTGATTTCCTTAGATCGCTTCAGTCAGTTGCCGGGATGGTTGCTTTGATACGGCACGGCCGACATCCTTCCCCATCCTTCCGTAAACCGATGAGACCGATGACCTCACTGTTTGGTTTCCTCCCCCAAAGCAACCAACCAATCTATCATTTGAAACACAGTATTGATATTGTAGGACGACGCGTCAGGTCGCATAGGAAGGGGTGGCGGAAGGGGTGTGAGGAATGGAGGGGAAGGGGGGGGGGGTAAAGTGACCACTCGAAATGAAGTGAAATTTTCAACAATCCGTAATCATTAATAGAAACTTACCACTTACACATTTTGAACCTACGTATTGTAAGGTATCACACCAAATACTTCTAAGTGAAAAAGGAAATAATATTGTGGACCTAAAACAATTGTTCTGACAGCTTACATAGCGAAATGGAGGAAGATCTGCAGCGGATAAGCACTTGGTGCAGGGAGTGGCAACTGACCCTTAACATAGACAAATGTAATGTATTGCGAATACATAGAAAGAAGTATCCTTTATTGTATGAGTGTATGATAGCGGAAAGAAGACTGGTAGCAGTTACTTCTGTAAAATATCTGGGAGTATGCGTACGGAACGAACTGAAGTGGAAAGATGATATAAAATTAATTGTTGGTAAGGCGGGTGCCAGCTTTAGGTTCATTGGGAGAGTCCTTAGAAAATGTAGTCCATCAACAAAGGAGGTGGCTTGCAAAACACTCGTTCGACCTATACTTGAGTATTGCCCATCAGTGTGGGATCCGTACCAGGTCGGGTTGACGGAGGAGATAGAGAAGGTCCAAAGAAGAGCGGCGCGTTTCGTCACAGGGTTGTTTGGTAAGCGTCATAGCGTTACAGCGATGTTTAGCAAACTCAGGTGGCAGACTCTGCAAGAGAGGCGCTCTGCATCGCGGTGTGGCTTGCTGTCCGGGTTTCGAGAGGGTGCGCTTCTGGATGAGGTATCGAATATATTGCTTCCCCCTAGTTATACCTCCCGAGGAGGTCACGAATGTAAAATTAGAGAGATTCGAGCGCGCACGGAGGCTTTCCGGCAGTCGTTCTCCCCGCGAACCATACACGACTGGAACAGGAAAGAGAGGTAATGACAGTAGCAGGCACGTAAAGTGCCCTCCTCCACGCACCGTTGGGTGGCTTGCGCAGTAAAATGTAGATGTAGATGTAGATATCGGCTTTCCGTACCTAAGAGGGTGCTGTGGCCAGTGCCATCGCAAAAGGTTCCCATTTTTATTTTCCTGATTTTCGGGTATATATTTTAGGCACCTTGAAGACCTACTGCGACTGCAAAAGACCGTTTTCAGTCACGTAGTGCGTAGAGCCATTTGAACCATTTGAACTTAACATCTGTGGTCATCAGTTCTGTAGAACGTAGACCTACTGAAACCTAACTAACCTAAGGACATCACACACATCCATGCCCGTGGCAGGATTCGAGCCTGCGACCGTAGCGGTCGCGCGGTTCCGGACTGAAGCGCCTAGAGCCGCTCTGCCACAGCGGCCGGCTATAACTTAACTAATTCCAAATTGTCGAAAAGGGATAGAATGGCGGATGATAGTTTTTTTTTTTAAGTAACGAACTATTATTGGGGTAAACGTCTTGGCTACTTTTCCCGGCACATAGTGCGGCCACTTTTCCCGACTGGACGCCATGTCGGCATTAGTCATTCAGAGAACTGAAATAAATAACAAGGAACTACATTTGTAGGTCAAAAAACGTTGTTTAAACATTATACTATGACAAATTATTACTCCCATACAGTTGAGGTAGTTAGAATAATACAAATGACGTACCTTACGATAGACGGCTCAGAAACGAAAAAGGTTTTACTAAAAAATGATGCAACAAGCTTCCTCTGTCAGTCTGACAACAATGGCGATCTATGTTAGAACTAGTCCGACCACTTGATGACGTGCAGCGACGTTGTTCAGGATAAAAAAACATGCAATGGCCCCTTTCCCGTCCTCGTCACTTTACCACACCGTACACAACCGATGTTAATTGGTGACCTACAAAAATTAGTGTATGTTATATTAATTAATAATAGTAACTGCAACGAGAGACACGATCACATGAGTTTACTAAATTAAAAGCTTGAATGCTCATTATTAATACTCCACATTAATACTATATGTTCAAGTTTTTAAAACATGGTGAGCAAAAAAGGAATTTACAACATTAGAATGATACAGTAATTTATTGAGATAACTTACAGAATGGGTACATGTGTCATTTTGTGCCAAATAACCTCATGTTTGATTCAAGTACTGCGTCAGTACCCCGTTCCGACACCAATAGCGCCATTAAAAATGCACAGTTGAAATAGCTACTTTCACTGGTGCGAAGCATGTGTTTCGGTTTCGTGAAATGAACTCTACAACAATCGGGGTTTCATTAAAGACCATGTGTATGTTCTTCCCCGACCAAACAATTTAACGGAACTGAAAAATTGAATCTACGCTACCGTTGCACAAGTTACACCCCACTGCTGAAACGAGTGTGGGAAGAAATTGATTACCGATGGGATCTTTGTCACACCAGAAATGGAAGTCACATCTAACTAAAATGACACTTCACACTTTTGTGTGAAACATGAGGTTGTTTGCTACAAAACGACATATCTTACGATTCTGTAAATTATCTCAATAAATTTATATATCGTTCCAAAGGTGTAAAGCCCTTTTTGACCCACCCTGTATGCATATGTTCCTCCAAGAACCGACGGAATATTCCAGAAATGTTTAGTAAATTATTTTAATGTCTTTTTTTTTTGCTCATTGCACTGTATTACAATAGCCTTCATTTGAACGTATTATTTGCTGCAAAATGCACCACTTTTAAAGATGATAGTCTCTGTGATGCGCATTCACGAATCCATGCTACACCCGTTTGACATTTATACCATAGCAGCTGACCGGTGCTAGATGAGCTCGCACATGAGTTGTCAGCATTGGAAGACAAACAATAAAATATTCACCCTCTCACTTCTGTTAACCCCGCAGTGGTCGCGCAACTTTTTTTTTTTTTTTTTTTTTTTTTTTTTTTTTTTTTTTTTTTTTTACTAGGCAACAAGCTCTTAACCTCAGTTGACGTCTCTTTATTCCGCTGTTAGCTACTAGAAGGTTGGTTGCTGACATGACGAAATTCATGGGATAGCGATATGCACTTATAGAAATGGCGTTAGTATCGCGTGCACGAGGTATAAAAGAGCAGTGCATTGGCGGAGCTGTCATTCGTACTAAAGCGTTTCATGTGAAAAGGTTTCCAACGTAATTATGGCCGCACAACGGGAATAAACAGACTTTGAACCCGGGAAGGTAGTTGGAGCTAGACGCTTGGGAATTTCCATTTTGGGAATCGTTAGGGAATTCAATATTCCGACATCCACAACGTTAAGAGTACGCTGAGAATACCAAATTTCAGGCATTATCTTTCCATGGACAACGCAGTGGCGGACGGTCTTCACTTAACGACCGAGATATCAATGAAGGACATGCAAAGAACGTATCCGTTAGGTAATGGGCTGTGGCAGCGGACGGCCCACGCGAGTGCCTTTGCTAACAGTACATCACCTGTGGCAGCTCTCCTGGTTGGTTCAAATGGCTCTGAGCACTATGGTACTCAACATCTGTGGTCATCAGTCCCCTAGAACTTAGAACTACTTAAACCTAACTAACCTAAGGACATCACACACATCCATGCCCGAGGCAGGATTCGAACCTGCGACCGTAGCGGACACGCGGTTCCAGACTGAAGCGCCTTTAAACGCACGGCCACACCGGCCGGCAGCTCTCCTGGGCTCGTGACCATATCGGTTGGACCCCACACGACTGGAAAACTGTGGTCTGGTCTGATGAGACCCGATGTCAGTTGGTAAAAGCGTGGTCGATGCTGCAATCAGGGCAGCAGCGAACCAGATCGAGCAAAGGAATCCAGAGCAAAGTTCTAGAAAAAAGCGCGCCCGCGAAATTTCTATGTTTTGCGTCTATCGCTCCGGATGATGCCCAAACTAGTCTCTCTGTAGGTCGTGGAGAGAACTGCTCCTTATTCCACCCTGCAAGCACCAAACACCATTGCGCTGAGTCCGCCAAAAGCCCGGCACTGCCAGTCATAGTGGTAAACTCCCCGTCAATTACACCTCTGAACCTAGTGTGCTGGACACCCACTACACATGTAGGTAAACATTATCCTCCGATGAACTAACTTCCTGCCAGAGTAAACGGCGCCTACAAACGTGAGCTGACGTCACGGCCAGGCCACAAACTATCGAGCTCTAAGATTGTGTACATGTCACGCCATAGATGTGGGAGCACGCATTATGCAAAGAATGAAGCCTACGTGTGGCATCAGAGGTCGCATAGTCCCGGGGGCCAAACACACAGTTACAGAAAAACCAGGAAAGTCTGGCTCTGCAGGTGGAGCCTTGTCATTCCGCACACAAGCATCGTGTGACCAAGAGAACGCACCATCCCCGATGTAAAACTATTAGCGAAGGCGCAAGAGTGGAGTGGCCGGCAGAACCTGAAAGGCACCCGCGAATGTCTCACCCAGCGTACAATGGAGGCCGCGAGGTTCGAATCCTGCCTCGGGCATGGATGTGTGTGATGTCCTTAGGTTAGGTAGGTTTAAGTAGTTTTAAGTTCTAGGGGACTGATGACCTCAGAAGTTAAGTTCCATAGTGCTCAGAGCCATTTGAACCATTTTTTGGGGAAGAAATGGTCCCCTTGGGGGGGAAAAAGAGTCGACACCGAAATCAAAAAGTCGTTCTAGAGTCCCCCAGATCAAACCCATTCCCGGAAATTTTATCCCCGCAGAAAAACTTTTTTTTAGCTATTACATGTACGCTGATCAGCCAAAACATTATGACCACTGCCCACCGCGACGTTGGATGTCGCCTAGTAGCGTTGCGGGAACGTGACACGGTAACAAAAGTTTGTAAGCGGAGAAGACACTGGCATCTCTGCCGAAGGAGCACAATTCCGGTGCACGCACAAGTGTTTCGGACCACACCATTCTTCGTAGATTGTTGAACATTGGGGTCCGCAGCAGACCACCCCTACGTGTTCACATGTTGACCCAACGATATCGCCAACTACGATTGGGGACCATCGGGATTTGACCGTGGAACAATGGAAACGTGTCGGCTCTTGGGGTGAATCACAATTTTTCTACACTGGGTCTCTGGTCATCTCCTCAAACCCCGTTGTCGAGAAGGGTCCTTCAGTCCGGAACTGCGGTGCTGCTGCGGTTGCAGGTTCGAATCCTGCCTCGGTCATGGATGTGTGTGATGTCCTCAGGTTAGTTAGGTTTAAGTAGTTCTAAGTTCTAGGGGACTGATGACGTCAGATGTTAAGTCCCATAGTGCTTAGAGCCATTTGAACCATTTTGAGAAGGCTCGAAACGCAGAGACCACCACGGACACAGGCTGGTGGGAGCAGTATTATGCTATGGGAGACATTCTCCTGCGCTTGCATGGCACCTGTGGTAGTAATCGAAGACACGCTGACAGTTGCGAACAACCTGCATCCCTTTATGCTTGATGTCTTCCCTGACCACAGTATAACTGTCCGTGTCCCGGAGCCAGAACTGTGCTACAGCGGTTTGAGGAGCACTATACTGTACTCACGTTGATGTCTCGGTGACCATATTCGCCTGATGTAAATCGTTTGGAATCCCTCTGGGTCGCTATCGCGCGCCATCACCGCGTACGCAAATGAGCGGCCCATTATTTACTAGCATTACATGACCTGTGCGCAGACATCTAATGCCACATACCTCCACAAACCTACCAACTAACTGTCGGATCCCTGATACGCAGAATCAGTGATATATTTCGTTCCAAAGACGGAAAAGCAAGCCATTAGTCATAGCGTTTTGGCCCATCAGTGTATGCTCTTCAGCCACATGGTATTACATTCGAAACATGACGTCGAAGGGACCGACGGTTTATGATAGTTATAACCAATAGTCGCACATACTGGAAGTTTTTTTTTCTTAGGCTGCCATAGACTTAAAACTTAAAAAGTAGCAATACAATATTTGTGGAGAGATACTGAAGAGAAATTTTTCTCATGTTCATGCAGTATCTACAGCAATAACACGCCAGCAAAATGCGAAAATCTTTAACAAGTGAAGAAAGAAGTAGCATAAATGTAAAGCGTTGAATAATGTTGAATACTGTCTCGGATAATGAATGAGACAAAACTTTGAGCATGATGAAAACTTACTCTAACTGCTGCGTAGTAGAACAGTCATGAACGACACAACTTCGTTCCAGTTATTGTAATACAAAAATTAATCAACAGTACCAAAATGATAAGACAGTATTCTGTATTAAAATTGCATCAAGGCCTACACTTTCTTCTGTTCCTCTTTAACATGTTGAACAAATGTGATATACTGTACACATAACCACAAAAGATCAGTTATTCCATTTCTGTGCTTTGCAAATATAATACGTATTGGAAATTAATTTTTTCCGGTCTTCTACAAACACAACAAAGACAGTTTAGTTTTTTAACCAGTTGCTGCAATACAGTAACACGTACTACTTTATACTGTCCTACATAGCATAATAAGCTATCTTTGTTTGCTTTTTGCATTAAAGATGTGAATACGCATTTGATAATGTATTCATTTTAAAACTTCTTTATTGTCATTTTTATTAAAATCTTCTCTGAAAATAAGAAATGTTTCTAACATTTTCACTGCAATGAGAGCTCCGTTGAGTGATGACACAGCAAACTGTTCTTCTTGCTCATTTCCATGTTCATCAATCATGTGTCGGCTTTGAATGTCAGCTACAGTTTCTTATTCACTCGCTGAGGAGCACACGATAAGATTGTCGTATACCCCGGCGAAATCCGAGTTAACAAAGACGGACAAGGTTTCTGCACTAATTCCACCAGAGAAATGTCATTCTCATCTTCATCATTAGCTGCTTAAAATGTATGCGACATCTTTACAGCGATGCTTGCATTGACTGTTTAATACACTTACTGATTTTGAAGCCAACAATCTACCGAAAACAGGAGTCTGAAAATAAGCGTTACATTATTGTTAGTAATATCCAAATACATTAATAAAAATGCGCATTGAACGTTATAGCCTTACACGCTAATTCAGGCCATATAAGCAACGTCTTTTCCGAATGTACTTGTGACCAAAACCTGATTTGTTAGCTGGGGTCCGAAGGTTTTGTTAATCATGCCTTATGCGTTCTTGTGGAGATATTTCCACAGCAATTTCGTCCCCTAACAAACATTTTTATATACAATCTGGATATGAAATCGAGAAATTGAATACCAATTTTTATAAATTTATCTTTAAAAATGTTTTTAATATAACCAAATATTTTCTTAAAAATTTTCATTCCCTATTGCACTCCCTTATGGGTTGAATTTTCAGAAACATTGAAACATATTTTTTTTTTATTTCTAACCGAGAAGTCAAATACCAATTGTCATAGATGTAGCCTTAAAAATCCTTTGGTATTTCTTCAGTAATTATTTATTTTCAGTGTCAGTACTCAGAGAAAGTCTCTACCAGCGTCATTTAAAGTTATTCTTTGGGAGATCACACAATAATTGGTCTTATTCCATTACTTTATTCCATAGATAAAAAGGAAATCTCGTCGACCACACGTGCAAGGGTTGTTCTGAATCATAACTAAACGAGAAAAGTTAAGTCCTGATCTCTTAGACTGATAAGACAATGCGAAACGCAACGGTAAAACATATGTATTTCTATGCGACCATGTCGTGGTGAGTAGATTTATTCATACTTACTGAACACTTCTAGCAATGTCTGAGCAATAAAGGTGTCTGTCTATAAGAGTGGGAGTGATTTAGGTCGACACTAAATTCCATAACGAAATCGTTAGTTTATCACATGAAAGCACTTCCATTTGACATGAGGGAAGTTCCTTGAACACTAATTTTAGGCTACTGTGCTTCCCTACATATACACAACAATAAGGTTTATAATATGCAGAAGAACACACGAAAAATTGGAGTACTAAATTACATATGTGAGTCAGTAGGGAAACCTCTTAATGGACATGAGAGTTTAATCATGATAAGCTATAAGGTGCAATCAAAAAGCTTCTGTTCGAGGACCGTACAGTCTAGTATGCTAATCGGGCAAAATCACCATGAGCTTTGAGACAATGATCCCATTGATGCGGCAAGTTGAAGATAGCTGTTTGGTGAAACACCTTATCCTACTGTGTGAAGTAGGCCGTAACTGCCTGCTGCACATCCTCACCCGACAAGAAGCTTTGAACTTCCAAGGCCTTTTTTAAGTGACCAAAGGCGTGATAATCGCTTAGATAGAGATCAGGGCTACAGTGCGGATGCTCGCACGTCTCTCACTTGAACTGGTGTAACTTCTGCGTTGTGACATTTGCGATACGGGGATGTGCGTCTCAGCATGGAACTTGGTTGGTTGTTCTGGGGAAGGAGACCAGACAGCGAGGTCACCGGTCTCATCGGATTAGGGAAGGACGGGGAAGGAAGTCGGCCGTGCCCTTTGAAAGGAACCATCCCGGCATTTGCCTGGAGCGATTTAGGGAAATCACGGAAAACCTAAATCAGGATGGCCGAACGCGGGATTGAACCGTCGTCCTCCCGAATGCGAGTCCAGCATGGAACTCTGTGTACCATTCCACAATGGTGATTTTCAACGGACATGCTGCCCCGTGCACATTCCTCATTCTCCGACGGATGTCAACCAGTGTTCGTACTTTGGCAGCAAAGAAAAGAATGCATTTGATAAAAACGTCACCACAGTTCACGTTTCCGCATTTACCGCAAGCATGTCAGAAAGACATGAGTGCTACACTAATCCCTTGCCTACATGTCAGTGCCTATGTACCTGCATCGGAGTAGTGCTATGTTGCATACGTGCTGCAGCAACACTCTCAAACGAAAACATTTTATTGCTCCTTATACGGACAGGATGATTCAAATGGTTCAAATGGCTCTGAGCACTATGGGACTTAACATCTGTGGTCATCAGTCCCCTAGAACTTAGAACTACTTAGACCTAACTAACCTAAGGACATCACACACATCCATGCCCGAGGCAGGATTCGAACCTGCGACCGTAGCAGTCGCGCGGTTCCGGACTGCGCGCCTAGAACCGCTAGACCACCGCGGCCGGCCGGACAGGATGAGGCATAAACAGATACAGGGATGAAAGGGCCAACACCTTAGTAACAAACTTCGACAAAATTAAATAAATTCATTTTGCACCCTAAAAGTTATGCGTCAGTGTGTCGGTTATACACAGGGACTCGAGTTCTTGTTGATAAAAGGGATTGCTAATTGAAAGTCACCGTCCTGTTGCCACGTGGTGTCCAGTACTTCGCTAAGTCGGGAGTTGAATTTACTCAACATATTGTTTTCAAAGAGAAAGAATTACATTCGTTATTTGAATAAAAGGGTGATGGGAAGAATCATTTACAACAAGGATCAATAGTAACTAAATGCACAAGTGGGGGGCGGGGGGCTCATTCAAGAAGGTCGACAAGTCCGTTCTATCATTGGGATTTCGTTATTGCTAAGGCTTCCTCCCGATTAACACTCCGTTTACTTAGCCACATTTTGTGATTGGGTAGAAAAGAACTAAATGTACAACTAATCACTAAGCGTTATTCCCGAATGTAAGATTCAAATTTATCCATTAACATTACTAATCTTAACACGCAAATTGAGGAAAAGACGACTGATCGCTGTTATTTATGAAGGTGCTGATACCTTCAAGTTCGACAACGGCCTAACTTACACAACTCAGCCCCATTTAAGCTAAGCCCGTGCTCAAGAGGAATATTCACACTCACCGAGGTCTCAACGCAGAGTCGTTCCAACAGATTTTAGAAAGTCTCCCCAGACTCAGTGTCTGGCTAGGCCAACCAGCATGTTGCAGAAAACACTGGAGGTCATTGCACCAGCCTCGCCTGACAAAGTCGTTGAACAAACAAAGGGACTGAAACTTTTCATACTATCCCGCGGTGCCTTTTACTCGGCCAATCGCAAGGTAAACGTTTCAGAAAGGCGGGAAAACTCATCTTTACAGATTAACTCAAGCCTCCAAGCTAGGTTCGAAATAACCACCAACGAGAGTTCTCAGCTCTCCATACAGAGAAAGAAGGAGAGGAAACTGCTCTCATTTGAAACTACACAGCCATATTCCTTTCTCATGTGGACAACTGAATGAGGACGTGGTACCTGAAAGGATGATGCTGCTGATCTTAGTAAAGGAACGAAAAAGTAAAGCAAAACATTTCCTACAAACCTTCCCTCAAACAATGACATGTGATCTAAAAATAATGCAGACAGTCTCGGAAGTGATTCAAAAGATCAAAACAAGGAATCAAAAAATACGAAAGTGTGCGGTTTAGATGTGCACCTTTCGAGTTGATGCACCTTTCGATGATGTCAGCATCAGCATTCACAGAATTCCCTCCCCATCCCTCATTTACCAGAATTTCCTCCCCCCTCCCTCCTCCCTCGCTTCCGTCACCGTCTCCCCAATGGCCAATGGCACCATTACATGTATGCCCTCAGCCAGTCACGCTGGGACCCCAGAGCATGGACGTTTCAGTCAGTGGCATGCGCATCCACCTCTGCACCCCTCGAGCAATTTTAATTTTTGTAATTCAATTGCTTGAGCCTATCACTTGCTGTCTGCACTTCGAGCATGAAGGGTCTCCCACTGCTTTTGAGCAAGATGCCCTCCGTTGTAGCTCAGCATTGGGTATAAATTAACTTCTTTTATTAGTCGAACTACGTTACACTGTGACGAGAAGCGTACAGTAGAAAATAATGACGTCGTAACATAGTCTGCAAAATGTTAGTAGAGTGGCAGCAAATCCAGAGAGAAGGCCTGTGACCAGAATTATCCAAATGGTCTGATGGCATCGCACCAGCATAAACGCAGTGCATGTGGCATAATTGTAACATATATGTGATGTATGTACAGTGTCACAATAGCATAACACAGGTGCTGTGCTGACGGCCTGTGTCATGCATGTATTGTCTTCCATCAGGATCATCATGTGCTGTCGAGACCCATACTTAAATTAGTGCTAAAGTACCTACATTATTTATTAGTCATGCAATGTTGCTCATGCTCTATTACGAGGGATTACGAACTGTAGCGAGTTGAGGCATTAAAAAAGTGGTGAGATAAGATACACTGCAGTGTGTTTGATGTCATAGCATATTCCACAGCATATTAGCTGAGTGGCACGAGATCCGGAAATTGGTAAAATTGGTTGTAAAATTGGCAATCTGGTAGGATTCCAGATCTCGAAATTGGTAAAAGTGGCTTAAGAATGGCAATTTGGTAGGATGCCAAATCCATAAGATGGTGTTCTGTAGAATAGACATAAATGCAGATGTACTAGCCACAAATCAATTGCCGGCCGGGGTGGCCGAGCGGTTCTAGGCGCTACAGTCTGGAACCGCGCGACCGCTATAGTCGCAGGTTCGAATCCTACCTCGGGCATGGCTGTGTGTGATGTCCTTAGGTTAGTTAGGTTTAAGTAGTTCTAAGTTCTAGGGGACTGATGACCTCAGAAGTTAAGTCCCATAGTGCTCAGAGCCATTTGAACCACAAATCAATTGAAAGATGTGTAAATACTTCCATTATTGCAGATGCGTATTTACCTAAAATATTCGAGTGCTGTGCATCAATGATTACTGAATCGCTTACGTTCATAAGCGCTGCAGTGAGAAGCAGAGTTTAAAAAAAGTGAGATAAGATACTTTGTTACAGCAATGTGTATGTGACATCATAGAATATTCTGCAAAAGGCGGTAAAATATTAATATAAAAGATACTTCGACATTAATGTCTCTGTGAATTCTACAAAAAAAAAGTTCTTATGTCGCGTGCACCATGTATGTGATGTGTGTGGCTGTCAGATTGTTCAGATAGTTTTGGGCACATGCTTTCAGATTGGATTTGGTGCCATTCGACTAACATTTTGTAGACTATGCTATGACATCATTATTTTATACTATGTGCTCCTCACTACAGTGTCGTGTTATTGGGGTAGTAATAAAAAATTAACTTGTTGTAACAAATGCCGGAGCACGGTACCAATATAGGGAACACATTGTTTGAAATCAGTGGGACCTCCTTTATCCTCGAAGGCAGACAGGAAACGATGGCAGTCAGGCAACTAAATTATAAAATTTAAAATTGCTTCAGGGGTGGAGGGGCTGAACCTGTACACCATTGGTTAAAACGTCAATGCTCTGGACCCCTACGCTACTGGATGAGAGTATATACGTAATACTGCCATTGGGCACGGGAGAGCGAGGGCGTGAGCTGGAGGGGAGAAGAGAATCCTGTGAAATGGAGGACGAGGAGGGAATGTTGGGAGTTTTAATGCTAATGTCAGCGAAATATAAAAAGCACAATAGCCTGCGCACCGGATGGTGATGTCATCAGTTTTTAGAACACAGGCGCCAAAAAGTGCTGACATCAGCGATACACCCACTGCACTCCTACAGTTGACCATCTTGTCTCGTGATGGAATAAATGTATTAATAGTAATGGCGATTACTTTTGAAACAATAAACAGTTTACTTACTTTTTGCCATATGTCTCGTTTCCATTTGAGTGTACCGTTTAGGAAACTTCCATCTGAAAAGAAGTCTTTTCTCTGGAGTGTGGACTTTTATGAATGTGGATGATAAGCAGTTCAGAGAAGACGAGAATAAAACCTTTTGAAATGCAGTGCTACAGAAGAATGGTGAAGTATAGATGAGTAGGCCGAATAACAAAAGAGGAGGTACTGAATCGAACGGAGGGAGGATTTATGTCGCAACTTGACTTGGAGAATGGATCGGTTGATACGACACAGCCTAAGGCATCAAGTAATTGAAACTTCCTGGCAGATTAAAACTGTGTGCCCGACCGAGACTCGAACTCGGGACTTTTGCCTTTCGCGGGCAAGTGCTCTACCAACTGAGCTACCGAAGCACGACTCACGCCCGCTACTCACAGCTTTACTTCTGTCAGTACCTCGTCTCCTACCTTCCAAACTTTACAGAAGCTCTCCTGCGAACCTTGCAGAACTAGCACTCCTGAAGGTTCGCAGGAGAGCTTCTGTAAAGTTTGGAAGGTAGGAGACGAGGTACTGGCAGAAGTAAAGCTGTGAGTACCGGGCGTGAGTCGTGCTTCGGTAGCTCAGTTGGTAGAGCACTTGCCCGCGAAAGGCAAAGGTCCCGAGTTCGAGTCTCGGTCGGGCACACAGTTTTAATCTGCCAGGAAGTTTCATATCAGCGCACACTCCACTGCAGAGTGAAAATCTCATTCTCGCATCAAGTAATTGATTGCCAGTTTGGTAACTAAAGGATTAAAGGATGTGTGTGTCTGGGGGTGGGATTAAATTGTAAAGAGAGAACAAAGCTTGACTACAGAAGTAGGTTCAAATTGATGTTGGTTGTGGTAGCTATGCACAGATGAAGAGGCCTCAACAGCAACAACAAAATGACGACTGACAATACCAAGAAAAGCTTAACATCATGGTATACAAATTTAATAGAAAAATTTGACCGAACGAACGGCACAACATATTAGCACAACAGAACAAAATTAAAAATATCATAGAAACCTGTACAACTGAAATGATTAAGCGCCTTAGTTCTATCTAGCATTATAATTACAACAGATAATGTGTGACATTTTATTCATAACAGAAAAAACAATGTTAAGACAAACAGAGATCTCTGGCCAAGACAAAAAATTAAAGCCGTAAATACAACAGTAAGCTGTTATGAGGACAATTGTAAAGTGTGAATAATACAATAAAAAATTAGGTGGTGAGGAGGTGGGTGGGTTGGGGGAAGGGGTAGTGAAAATAACATGTGACAAGCAGGCACAATAGAGAAGCAAGCTGCTGATACAAGGATGATCATGATCATGATCATGATTTATGGCGGGGGCGGGGGGGGGGGGGGGGCGCTACTGATACAAGGAAGAGCGAAACCAAGTCTATATATCCAATAAATCACCACAACCATTTACGATTCGTGTTGATTCGCTTGTTCAGGACGTTGTGTGGATTACTCACACGATGTTTGCAAATTTAAAGTTCTTCAAATACATCTAAATCTATACCTATCGACTTAAAGTGCAAGATGGGCATCCCACTTTCAATCGGTCATAGGGAATGATTCTT
Organism: Schistocerca americana; assembly: GCF_021461395.2. Taxonomy (NCBI): domain Eukaryota; kingdom Metazoa; phylum Arthropoda; class Insecta; order Orthoptera; family Acrididae; genus Schistocerca; species Schistocerca americana. The sequence continues at coordinate 291,525,776 of NC_060122.1, forward strand.
GCTAACTAAATGACATCCAGGAGCAGTAGGGTTTCTACAACTACGATCTCTAAATCTGATCCGTATGTAATTTTGTATACGCCTGCCTTCGCAAATTTATCTACCTTTTGGTCTATTGAACTGCGTAAGACGGAAATGACTTTCAGCCGTGCACAGAAGCTAATCTACACTTTAACTTTTCTGAAAACGACAGCGATTCGTCCCCAAAAATTATCTGAATATGAAATGAAGCACACTTAATATTGCCACCGATTGAAACAGGCCTAGAAGCCAGTTTATCAAAAACAACTTTGCCTACGTTGCGAATAAACTCTTCTGAAGACCGATTGTCCATACGTATTTGCACAATATAATGAGTTTCCCCGTCTTGCAAAATTGAACCATGGCAGTGACAGCATAGATAGGAAAATTAATATTTCGTATACTTCTTTTTGGCTACCTACGCCGTGCAGAGCTGTAGTATATTAGCGTTTATTTTTTATTTAAGGCAGGTAGAGAATTGTACTTAACAGTTATTTGTTCTGCGCTTGCCTTCTGTAAACCATACTTATTTTGTATTGTAATTTTTGTTACTTTTCTACGTATTATATTTGTGTATACCACTAGTTAAAGCTGTGTCACTACGTAGCGTCATGCTTGCATCTGCAACGACATTTGGTGTCGAACAGTTGTACTCTAGTGAATTGACACGCTGAGACCACTATGAATTAAACTGTGGAAATTATTTTGCACGACGTTTATCTTCTGTACACATTTCTCATTTTTGTTGTAAACTGCTTTGTATATTCTTGTTGTGATGCTTTTTCTAAGTCAAATGCAATTCATACGATGACGCCGTCGAGCGCCACACCCACCCTACTTTTGCAACGCCATTTGGTGTACAAGATTTGTATCCTTGTACAGTGGTCAGTAATCTTGTATCAGGTCTGCTCATGTTTGTTACCACTACAACATGTAACTATTATGTCCATTGATTACTTCTCTCATGACTGTAATGTCTTTAGTTACATGTCTTATGTTGGTTATGTAACCCATTTTTATTTCATATGTTGTTATGTGATTTCTTTTAAGAGACATTTGATGATCTCAAACGCCGAAACGCATAATATTTGATTATAAAATCAGTTTGCATTCAGTCAATGACTTTTCCCAGATAAAAACTACATAATGATTGAAAATAACAATGAAGCAAAAGTTTTAAGATACTTTATTTAGACGTACCTACATTTTGAGTGACAGGAATTTGGTACACCACAATCAAGTTAAAGTGGAATATTTCGTGTTTAAACTCAGTCATAAATATTGCTGGTTTTCATCACGCAAAAAAATATAAATATTCACATCGCGTTCAGTGAACTGTGATTGTCGGTCGAATATGTACCTAATTATTAGTTATTGCCGTTGTTTTGTATGGGACTGATCTCGAAAAGAAGTGACGCTGCGCATGCTCATGAGACATCGAACGGTTCTATTTATAATCCCTGTCGCTTTTATCGGGATTCGCTCAGTACGACGAGAAATCTATCCTTTCGTGCTCCAGCGTCAGCACAATAAATATTCATGATACTTGTTATCCAACAGAAACACTTTAATCGCTGGTCACTAACACAGGCGCCGCGCGGGATTAGTCGAGCGGTCTTAGGCGCTGCAGTCATGGACTGTGCGGCTGGTCCCGGCGGAGGTTTGAGTCCTCCCTTGGGCATTGGTGTGTGTGTTTGTCCTTAGGATAATTTAGGTTAAGTAGTGTGTAAGCTTAGGGACTGATGACCTTAGTAGTTAAGTCCCATAAGATTTCACACACATTTGAACATTTTTGAACACAGGCAAAATAAACTCGTCACTGCCTGTTCAGTTACAGTCTAGGCGTCATCGTTTCAGGAATGTTAAAGGAGAGCGACCATACAATAGTGATAAGAAAAAATACTGCGCAGAGGCACTAATGCAGAATGCTGGTTGCCAGCGACAGGGGTATGTGACCTTCACGTGTTAATTACGATTCTATTACACTGCTCGTGGGCGGGACGGAAGTATAATGGCTGCTTTATAATGTATGCGGCCCGTGTATGGCTACCGCTCCTACTTATCAGCGAAGCACATGTGGACAGGAAGACACCTGTGTTGAAGCAGAATTTGGAGGTAGGTAATTAATTACGAACCTATGGTATGTGACTAAAGATCGCGGCAGCAGCTGCAATGGCAGAAACGGACACACGATTGTCAACCATGTTGCCAATCAACGGCTTGCTCTAAGATAGTTTCGACTGCGAAATTTCAGTTGTGGCAGAGCGTCACCGCTGCTTCACATTATACGAAATGTTACAGTACTAGTGCATATTGCGTCACTAAACAGGATAGGTGGTCAACATTTTCACATGTTCATTGTTGTTCTAGTAATAGCACCAATAAGTGAATCGTATGGCACACAACAGCATTTTCAGATTTGTGCCCCATTGTTTCTATAAACTTCCGCTCGATAAAAGCAGTTCAAATGAAAGCGGCTCACTACAACACTACTTGTATTAGACAAAAATATAACTGATGTGTAATCCAAACAGCGGTATAAACTAGCCTTAGACCTTTCAGTGCGATAAAAAAATATAATAAATTTCCCTCTAGTATTTTTCTAGAGAGGATCTCGTGCCAAGTCGTAAATGTCGTTTGAGGAACCGGTATTGAGGTCAAATTCTCGCCAACTGAATAAAATTTGTAAAACCAGACCTGTATAAGCCTGTTTGTGGATATTAGCTTCATTAAATTGTAGAGTCGCATGGTAATTTAGGAGGTAGATAGTGGATAGTTCATATTGAAGACTTTTACTAATTACACTTTAGTTTGCCACACGAATTAAAATAATGGGGACAAGCTATTCACACCTATGGCTCCCCCGGCAGTAACGCCAAACTGACGTGTGCGTATCCGACAGCACATTTCGAGTAAGCCACTGACACTAGCTTCTCCCGTGGGTGACAGGACAATTGGAAATTGCATACTCAACAGCTAAAAATATCACACGCCACGATTTAAGATGTCGTCTTATGTTCCTGTCCAACCGCACCCTCCGGAATCGCCACCTATTCGGAAAAAACGGCCAAATGTTTGTGGCAAGCAATAACATAAATGTCACTACTGGCGTTTCACAAGCAGCAATTCCATCCTTCGACTTTTTAATCCGACAGAAGTCGCAAAATTGAAGAAACTTGTACTCCAGAGAGCTCACTCTTGTATGTAAATTAAATCAGACACTGCAGAAAATATTTCTATTACGTTCATCAGAAAGTCCCAGAATGTGTCAAAAATACTAAGATAAAGACAAAAATATTACCGTAGTGTCAAGCAGGATGCCAACTACGAGGAGCGTTCAATAAGTAATGCCACACTTTCTTTTTCTGAAAGCAGGTTGGTTTAATTCAGGATTCCAGCACACCAAATTATACCCCGCCCCCCCTCCCCCTGTTTTGGCTACAAAGCCCTGTTTTTCAACATAATCGCTGTTCAGTGAGACAGCCTCACGCCACCTTACCGGGAGCGCCTGTATGCACGAACTGTACCACTCTACTGGTCGACGACACAGCCAACACCTTGCTGCATTGATAAGCTCCCCACATCCATGTACTGCTTCATTGAGCCAAACAGATAAGTCGGAAGGTGCGAGCTCCGGGCTGTACGGTGGATGAGGAAGGACGTCCAAGGAAGTTTTGTGAGCTACTCTATGATGCGCAGACTTGTGTGTGGTCTTGAGGTATCAGAGAGAAGGAGGAGTTCGTTTGCATTTTTGTGGCAACGAACACCCTAAAGTCGTTTCTTCAGTTCCCTGAGAGTAGAACAATACACTTCAGAGTTGATCGTTGTACCATGAGGAAGGATATCAAACAGAATAACCCCTTCAAAGTCCCAGAAGACCGTCATCCTGACTTTAACAGTTGAGGGTGCGATTATGAACTTTCTCTTCGGAGCAGAGGTGTTATTGCGCCACTTTATGGGTTTCTGTTTTGTTCCAGTTCGAACTGATGAATCTTGTTTCATCGCCTACGACGATGTTCGACAAAAAATTGTGATGATCATCCTCGTAACGTGCAAGCAACTCCGCATTGATGGTCCTTTACTGCCCCTTAAGGTCTTTATTAGGCGGCGAGGAACCCAAGAGCCACACATCTTCGAGTACTCCAAATTTTGGATGAGTGTGTCAGCACTACCAACAGAGACGTCCAGTTGAGCAGCGAGGTGTTTGATTGTGATTCGTCGTTCACTCTAATGAGAGTGTCCGCACGTTCCAACACTGCAGGAGTCACAGCTGTACACAGCCGGCACACGAAAGATCGGAGAGGTTTGCGTTGATGACAGACGCCTTTCCCAGCGACTCATCGTGCTTTTGTTCACTGCCAGGTCTCCTTGTACATTCTGCAACTACTTATGAATATCTGTGATCCGCCTAAAGAAACTCGATGACGGCTCTCTGTAGGGGCTGAAGCGGGAATATTCCACGATGTCTCACAACAAATTCCTCATTTCTTCAATCGAAATTGGCCGATAAAATGATATTGCATTACTTATAGAACGCCCCTCGTACTTTCTTGAACGTAATGCACATCCTTAACCACTACGCTAAAATACACAACACTTAATTTAATATCTCTTGAATGTTTTTACCATCGATACGTCATTAATTGACATTTAATTATAAGAAACGGTACAAGGGTGACGTGTTTGTGATAAATCTTCAGTGAATCATTCTCTTGGCGTCTTCGCATCGAGCGATACATCATTTCGACATCATGTGCACGTTAAGCCAAAGCGCTGCTTTGTGTAGCAGTTGTTATTATTGTGACTTTATTTTCATTGCCTATAGGCCTATTTCGCGCAAAGGCCATTTTCAAGCACTCTGCAACATGTATACGGTATTTACATCATATATCTGTGAGTTTTCGTAATAAGTAATTATTTTGTACATCTGACGTAAGACTTACTTCCATGTTACGTCGTTGACGCTCTTGCTGTCATATCTTACTTGGTGCGTTTTTAAGCAAAGCACACGCGAAATTATAAATTACTCGCTAATTAATGTCTCAGGATTTAAAAAATGTTGACGTCAGTTCCCAGTAAGCCAAGCGTGTCCCTAGTTTCTCCCTGAATACGCTTGATCTGTATTACCGGTGTTACCTTTCACACCTTACATAAGACCGAAATAAGTAGACAACCAAAAGAACACTCGACTTAAATCCATAAGCCTTTCCCACAAAGACATACGATCAGGGCCGTACCGAGGCCATGGCAACATAGACACCCGCCAAGGGCGCAGTCACAGATGGCGTTCAAAAACGGACCGAAAAAATTACATGGAAGAAAGGCGGTTAAGAACTAACCTGGAGATTCACGCCTGTTCTCCTATCACTTAATGTTTCTATCCTCTGCCTGCGAGAAGAAGCATTTCGTTCGGTTTGCTACTGTACACGCACGCTGTTGTCACTGCGTCATTTCGTAGAATTAGCATCATATTGATACGTGCCCAACAGTGCACATGATTCGTACAGCTGCCATCTACAAAGCTAGCTCATGTTTAACAATGGAGTTTTTGTTGTTCTTCGTTATGATCACTGTTGCCAAATCAGCTCCCTTAGAGCTAATTTTGGTTACTTTTTAATACTATTCAGCTAGCTATCGGGTCCTGAAGTATGGCTTTTTTCACAATCATTTGGCTTTTTTTCTTGACTTTATGAAAGAATTAAAATCCATATTTCTCTTTGGTGAAGCTCAGTAAGAGAATACCTGTTTACCCAGCAACAAATACTCTCTCTGACCATTATGCACAGTTAGTTAGGACAAAATAACACAGTGCCTTACAGTATGGATACTCCTGACTGGAAATCATTTAGAATAATTAATGACCCAGGATGAAATGTTTTTAAGAACAGTTTACGTTTACAGGAAACGACCTGGGTTGAAATTTATAATGAAGCAAATGCTAACATAAAATGTGTTTCTTGATAAACTCATATCAATATTTGAAAACAGATTTCCACATAAGCTAATCAGATACGACACTAAACGGCCATGTAAAACAACATGGATCACTAGAGGGATGAAAGTATCTTGTAAAAGGAAAAGGGAAATGTCTCTTTTAGCAAGAACAAGTAGGGATCCTGCAGTAGTTACACACTACAAAACCACTCGAAATTACTAAGAAAGGTTATTAAAAAGTCAAGAAACATGCATATAATGTTAGAAATCAGTTATTCCGACTACAGACTTGAGGCTATGTGGAATGTAGTGAAACAGGGACCGAACAACCAGTCACAGAACAGGATAACATCAATGTTGAACTGAATGTAAGGGCTATAAATTATGAGTCACAGGTAGCACACATATTTAACAATCATGTCTTAAATATAGTAGAAAATTAATGGACAAACAGTTCAAGAGAAAAATCACAGCAGTATGTTCAAAAAGTAACTTTCATAAAATTCAATCATATGAATTATCACCATCTTCTCCTTCTGAAATTAAGAAAATTATACATTCTCTCAAAAATAAAAGTTCATCTGGTTTTGATGGTGTTTCCAATAGAGTAGTAAAGATTCGTTCCCATACAATAAACCTGGTCTTATCTGAAATATGTAATATATCACTAACTCAAGGCATTTTTCCATGGAGATTGAAATATGTCGTTGTTAAACCCCTCCTTTAGACAGGTGGTAAGAGAGATGTTAATAACTAACGACCTGTTTCACTGCTCATATCATTTTCCAAAATTTTTGAGAAGGTGATGTAGTCTAGAATACCAAATATCTTCCAAGGTTTGCTCTACTGAGAATGCCATTTACATATTCACTAATCTGATTTTATAAGCATTAAATAATAAAATAGAGCTGGTTGATATTCTGCGACCTATCTAAGGAATTTGACTGTGTGAATTACAGCTCCTAGATAAATTGAAGTTTTATGGGATTGATGGCACAGCCAACTAATTGACAATGTCATACCCAACCAAAAGAATGCAGAAAGTTGTACTTATTAATTCAACTAATATAATCAGGGGACGTAATTCTGACTGGCAAGAAATCACGTATGGTGTTCCGCAAGGCTCAATCTTAGTCCCCCTAGTATTCCTGGTGTTTGTACATGATCTTCCGTCTAATATACAACAAGCAGAATTAGTTCTTTTTGCAGATGACACTAGCATAGTAATCAATCCAAGCATGCATACAGAAACGGAAGAAATAGTAAACTGATTTTCTGCAAATGCTCTCACGCTCAGTTTTAAAAATAGACAACATATTCAGATCTGCACACTAAGGGTACGACAACAATAACAAGTGAAACACATGGCGAGGAAATAATAAATAATGTGAAAAGTTTTAGGCGATGAGAATTTAAACTGGAAAAACCTCATTTTGGAACTCCTTAAACAAATTAGTTACATTTGCACTTAGAATCTTTGCAAATCTTGGAGAGAGTCAAATCAGTAAGCTGACGTATTTTCGATATTTTCATTCGATAATGTCACACGGAATAATGTTCTGGGATATCTCATCTTTAAGAAAGAATGTCTTCATTGTGCAAAAACGCGATGTAAGAATAATATGTGGTGCACACCCACAGTTATCTTGTAGACATCTGTTAAAGGGGTTGGGCACTCTGACTACTGTTTCACAGTATATTTATTCCGTCATGGAGTTCATTGTGAATAATCCACTACAGTTCAAAAGGAATAATGATGTACATTGTTAAAATACCAGAAGGAAAAATGGCATTTATTGCTCCACATTAAGGTTGTCTTTAGCACAAAAAGGAGTGCTCAATGCTGCAACAAAAAATTTCGATCACTTATCCACTGATATAAAATGCCTGACAGACAGCAAACTAAAATTTGAAAACGAACTGAGAAAGTTTTTCCTTGACAACTCTTTCTATTTCTTAGAAGAATTTCTATTAATGTACTGTGTAAAAGATGATGGGTAGGACTAACTCACAACATCTGAACATATTTTTATGTTTTAAAAAGAAGTTAGAAATGTTCGGAATGTAGCCATATGTGTCAAATTAATTTGTGATGTGAATGTAAAATGACTCATTGCACATCATTACGATCTATCGTGCAAATTTATCCATGGAATAAGAAACTAACTTACTTACATAAAGCAAAATTGTGACACTACATTAACATTTCAAGACATGCTTTAATGCCTTGTGATAACGTGTTACTAGATAGAAGTAAAAAGCACAAAAAGAGAGCTAAAGCCATACGGGTGTGCGTTGTGGCTCGCCAACACGCTCAAGACCAAAACGTAACTACGAACCATTAATAGTTGGAAACGCTTTTGCAGCATAGCTGACATCACCCAAGTACTGCAACTTCGAAATGAAAGAAGCTGTTCTAAGCAAATCAGATTTTGCTTTATGCAGTATGACCAGACACAAATAGTACACTTGCAATAAACAATATTCCAGCGACCCAACTGAAGAGAAGAACAATACAGGAGTTACTTAAGTGTAAGAAATAATGTAATACTACTATGTAAGAAATGATGGAATATAACAGTGCAGATATTGTGAAGTTGGTCGTATAAATACCTAGCAGACACGTCATTTATATTTTTACTGTGAGAAAAAGAAAGTTGAACGAAGGAAACTGACATGAAAATGTTTATTTCAACATATTTCTTACGTCAAAATATCCTTGTTTAAAAATGAGCTGATATTTGGCACACATATTGTAGAAAAAGCATTGGAAATTCAGCTTATTTCGGTTTGGAAAGTTGGCAACGCTAGCTATGATATTGTAGTATACTAAAGGTTAGCGAGCAGGTGCCGAAGCAAGTATACTATATGAACGAAGACCTCCGGGCCTCGCTGATTTCTGCCAACTGGAGTGAAACTGTTTAATCTTGGATGCTTCAAAGCATTTGATAAGGTAGCAAGTAAACTGGGAAGCAGACCTCACACATAACAAACCTCACATTAATTTACTGTTGTGAACGCCATCAATGAGAGCACTGTATATTAGGTATTTTGAAAAAATTTACAGCAGATTTTAGTGCGAAATATAACAGAAATATCGATTTAGCTGAAATAGTTAAGGGGATACGGAATCGGATTTTGGGTTAAAAAATCGAATTTTTTTTTATTGGCGTATTATATTCTGCCATGTTTCCTCTTTAAAATGACGTATCATACGTAGCTCTACTACAATTATAACTATTTTATTTTTATATATTTGTGAGATCGGGTATTGCGCTTTAGTTATACACGTCTCTCGTGGCTGACCATGAACTTTTTGGCAGTACCTTTAAAGTGACATGAATTCAAATATCCCGGTTTCCAGCGACTATTTATACACTAGTTGCCCGAAAATGTTTCTCTCTGGTTTCCTCAAGTTACTCTTTGACTTTGTGGCGGGACTGTTTTGTAAACAGTGTGATATAAGAAAGTAGTTGTTGTTGAGTTATTTCGTATTTAGTGCTTCATTTTTCGCAGTGAAAATGCCTAGAGCTAAAGCAAAAGTATTTAAAAAGCGTGTGAACTGGCAAAAGAAAAGAAATAATGATTCATTAGCAAAGCAAAGCAGTTCATCATCATCACTGTTGGAAAATGTGAATCCACTTATTACTGATTTGCCGAACGAACTTACACCAAATGAAAACAGTGCTTCTCATAAAAAACTAAGAGATTTGGAAGAGAAATATAATTTACTTGATAGAGGGAATGAAGTTTTTGAACTCATTGATACGAATATATTGTGTGAAGCTCTTGAAAACAGTTTGTGCTGCAAAAAATGTCATGGAAACGTTTCTCTGAAAGTAGAATCCCATGTTGGCCTGGCTGCCCAGTTTAATTTAATATGCAGTGTTTGTAAATACAGCTGTAAGTTTCCAAGTTCGGTTTCAGTAACTGTAAATAATGGATACAAGAAAACTGAACTTTATAGTGTAAATATTAGGTTAGTTTATGGATTGCGAGCAATTGGTAAGGGCAAAGCAGCTGGTGATATGCTATGTGGTGTTCTAAATCTTCCAAGTGCACCTTCAAAGTTTGAAGCTTACAATTATGTACTAGGATCTGCAGTTGAAGATGTAGCACAGAAGTCAATGCAGGTTGCTGTGGAAGAAGCAGTGGAAGAAAATGACGGCAGTCGTGACCTCACAGTGGCGTTTGATGGCACGTGGCAGAAAAGGGGCCACACCTCCAACAATGGTGTTGTAACAGCAACTAGTGTTGATACTGGCAAGGTTATTGATGTTGCAATAATGTCTAAATACTGTAGGTGCACAGGCAGGCTGAAAAATGAACACAGTGATGACTGTATTGCTAATTATTATGGTAGTAGTGGTGGCATGGAGGTTGCTGGGGTGAAGAAAATTTTTCATCGCTCTTCACAGTGGTATAATGTTCGCTATGTCAAATATCTGGGAGATGGTGACTCTAAAGCATTCAAAGAAGTTTTGGAAAGCAAACCATATGGGAACAGTGTAAATATAAGCAAACTTGAATGTATAGGACATGTGCAGAAGAGAATGGGTGCCAGGCTGAGAAGGTTAAAATCAGTTATGAAAGGGAAAAAACTAGATGATGGGAAAACCTTGGATGGCAGAGGAAGATTGACTGATTCCATAATAGACCACATTCAGAACTGCTATGGCCTTGCAATCAGGCAAAATACAGGCAATCTTGAAGAAATGAGGAGAGCTATATGGGCTTTATATTTCCACACCGCATCCACGGATGAGCATCCACAACATGGTTTGTGCCCCAAAGGTGAAAACAGCTGGTGTAAATACAATAGGGGACTAACAACAGGAGAGAAATACATTCACCACCACAGTCTACCATCAGCCATCATGGCAGAAATAAAGCCCATTTTCAGAGATCTGGCTGACAGAAGTCTTCTGATGAAATGTCTTCACGGAAAAACGCAGAACCCCAACGAGTGCTTGAATAGTGTGATATGGCATCGTCTCCCAAAAACAGTGTTTGTCGGAATTAATACACTACATTTTGGTGTGTATGATGCTGTGGCAACCTTCAATCTTGGAAATATAACTAAATGCCAGGTCCTTCAAAAGTTGGGTATGTGTGTTGGTTCCCGTACGGTACGTGCTATGTTCTTTTTAGATCAGCACAGACTAAGGCATGCTGATAATATAATCAAGACATTAGTGAAAAAAGCAAGACAGGTGCAGAGGGGTGCCAAAAGAAGACTTGAAGATGATTATGAAGACTGTGAAGGGGGTATTAGCTACGGATCAGGAATGTTTTAATCTTCTTTCTCCGTTTCCCGTAAGTTTACTATTTACTTCATCTAGGAACATTTACTCAGGTACTGGTCAACCTAGAAGTCTGAAATTTTTATGACGTAGTGACATAGGTCCCTATTACATACTGAAACAACGATTTTTTAATTACTTGATTTACAAAAGACTTAGGGGTGATAGTCTAGTAAAAAGCGATGGAAAAAATTTACTTAAAAATAAATGTACAATATCTCTGTAAGAAAATACTTTGACAATAAACTGTTGTTTCAGTATTGTTGTAACATATGAATGCACATACAGTAAAATTTTTACCTCTCTGTCTCCAGTAGTTTGTGAGAAAATGTTCCCTATAGTAGGCATATATTAACATTGCGGGGATAGGTGATTCCGTATCCCCTTAACGAAACAGCAGCTTTTAAATTCCGATAGGAAGAGGTTCCCATCTGGATATTTTGAAGGTTTTTTATGGATTACAAGATGCTTATCCAAACATATAAATAGCTTTGAAGATGTTTATGACAGTCCCAGTAACTGCTGCATCTTGTCAACTCAGTTTCAACGAATTAAAAATATTAATGTAAATGTCGTGTGACTAGGGCCTCCCGTGGGGTAGACCGTTCGCTGGGTGCAAGTCTTTCGATTTGAGGGCACTTCGGAGACTTGCGCGTCGATGAAATGATGGTGACTAGGACAACACAACACCCAATCCCTGAACGGAGAAAATCTCCGACCCAGCCGGGAATCGAACGCGGGCCCTTAGGATTGACATTCTGTCACGCTGACCGCTCAGCTATCGGGGGTGGACAACGAATTAAAAATGATGATAGGACACAGCTGCTAAATTTGGCTTCAGTGACATAATTAGCGAGTTTCCTTCTTTCGAAAAACAGTGGAAAGAAATGTTATATTAAAAATTCGTTTCTTGCACAGAAATGTAGTCCCAGCACTTGTAAAATTCGTTCTTTGTTATACATCGTGCTAAAATAAAGTCTCTGCCATAAACAATAAGACATAGATTTTATTTTGTTTCAGATTTTTTAGAGAGTTCACAATAATTATTTGTAATGTACGTGCTACAGCGATACATCTCACTTATTGTGTGTAATATTTTTCGTTTATATTGCTCATTTAAGCAATATTTTTCAATAACGGTTCATTTTCATTAAACAGGCCTTACAAATTACAAAATTTCCAAAATATGTGAAGAAAAAATTTCAGGAATCTGCCAATGGCGCAGGTTCACCTAAATTGAGCTCTGCTTGTGACTGTATCGTCCAAGTTGATGTTCTCCACAAAGCACGCTTACAGGTCTTCACAGATCAGCTTACATCCTTCCTATTTTTCAACACTCATTCAAATACTCATAGGTCATTATGTACACACACATTACGAAAATACGGACAGCAGTGTATCTTTTTTTAAAATAACAACCTATATTTTTCATCTGGTAATCCACTTCCTCACCTCAAGACGAGCTCAAAACCCTGTCATAGTGTACCACTCACGTGAACATGACGTTACTATAAACGTAGCACAAAATTTATTTTCACTCTCCTGAAACAGCAAACAATGCAGGTACCCAGGGGTACCAACATGATGGCTGTCCAGTACATAGTGTACTGCGTACAAGTCGTGTTCTGAACTGAAGGTATCCTGCCATCTACACTCCTGGAAATTGAAATAAGAACACCGTGAATTCATTGACCCAGGAAGGGGAAACTTTATTGACACATTCCTGGGGTCAGATACATCACATGATCACACTGACAGAACCACAGGCACATAGACACAGGCAACAGAGCATGCACAATGTCGGCACTAGTACAGTGTATATCCACCTTTCGCAGCAATGCAGGCTGCTATTCTCCCATGGAGACGATCGTAGAGATGCTGGATGTAGTCCTGTGGAACGGCTTGCCATGCCATTTCCACCTGGCGCCTCAGTTGGACCAGCGTTCGTGCTGGACGTGCAGACCGCGTGAGACGACGCTTCATCCAGTCCCAAACATGCTCAATGGGGGACAGATCCGGAGATCTTGCTGGCCAGGGTAGTTGACTTACACCTTCTAGAGCACGTTGGGTGGCACGGGATACATGCGGACGTGCATTGTCCTGTTGGAACAGCAAGTTCCCTTGCCGGTCTAGGAATGGTAGAACGATGGGTTCGATGACGGTTTGGATGTACCGTGCACTATTCAGTGTCCCCTCGACGATCACCAGTGGTGTACGGCCAGTGTAGGAGATCGCTCCCCACACCATGATGCCGGGTGTTGGCCCTGTGTGCCTCGGTCGTATGCAGTCCTGATTGTGGCGCTTACCTGCACGGCGCCAAACACGCATACGACCATCATTGGCACCAAGGCAGAAGCGACTCTCATCGCTGAAGACGACACGTCTCCATTCGTCCCTCCATTCACGCCTGTCGCGACACCACTGGAGGCGGGCTGCACGATGTTGGGGCGTGAGCGGAAGACGGCCTAACGGTGTGCGGGACCGTAGCCCAGCTTCATGGAGACGGTTGCGAATGGTCCTCGCCGATACCCCAGGAGCAACAGTGTCCCTAATTTGCTGGGAAGTGGCGGTGCGGTCCCCTACGGCACTGCGTAGGATCCCACGGTCTTGGCGTGCATCTGTGCGTCGCTGCGGTCCGGTCCCAGGTCGACGGGCACATGCACCTTCCGCCGACCACTGGCGACAACATCGATGTACTGTGGAGACCTCACGCCCCACGTGTTGAGCAATTCGGTGGTACGTCCACCCGGCCTCCCGCATGCCCACTATACGCCCTCGCTCAAAGTCCGTCAACTGCACATACGGTTCACGTCCACGCTGTCGCGGCATGCTACGAGTGTTAAAGACTGCGATGGAGCTCCGTATGCCACGGCAAACTGGCTGACACTGACGGCGGCGGTGCACAAATGCTGCGCAGCTAGCGCCATTCGACGGCCAACACCGCGGTTCCTGGTGTGTCCGCTGTGCCGTACGTGTGATCATTGCTTGTACTGCCCTCTCGCAGTGTCCGGAGCAAGTATGGTGGGTCTGACACACCGGTGTCAATATGTTCTTTTTTCCATTTCCAGGAGTGTAGATTGATCGTGGAGGAACAGTGTATTGGCCTGCTTAGTGTCCTGATATAACTCCTTTGGACTTTAATCTTTGGGCACGCATAAAAGTGGTATCTGTCGCGTTATTCCAGCAACTCCAGTGAAAATGCAGGAATATATCTTGCTTGCTTGTAAAGCATTTCAGCAGGCAAGGCGGTGGAGGTATAAAGTTGTTAAAGGTTTAAGGAGCTGCCCCAAAACGATTATTGAAATTCACAAAATTTAATTTACCAGGCTACATTTTGAATTATTCGCACAGAGTTTTAAATAATAACGTCAGTCAGTGTTATATCGAGTAGTTGCAGGTAGTTGCTACTCTTCAGGCTGAGTCTTGAAATTGTTTGGGTGGGGGGAGGGGCAAGGCTTCTACAAAGTAGAGCTCCTATGGGCCTCTTGGAGGCTCTGTTCGTTCTGCCTAAGCGTGTTCTACCTACACCAAATGGCATTTACATCCTACTGCTTACATCGAAAGGGAATCAACGGAGTGGCTGAACCTTCACTATCGAATCCCTGTCGCTGTATATGTCTACTACGATTTGATATGTTTGTAACCATTTGTTTCTGGCAATGGCAATTGTATCTCCTGCAGGAAACAGATACTAAGTTTGTAAATGTCTCACTGGAGTGCTCTATAAAACGGTAATATAAATAGCACCACCAAATGGGATTTGACAAATGATCAGAGAAATAAACGTGCGAAACACGTTCCGTTACCTTCAGTTTCCTTTGCTTGCTGACGGTGTTTGAGGTTTAAAGTGTGTTATTAGCAAGTTTCTTTTTGTGAATGTATTGTGCCCGAGTTCTTGTGAGTTTTATTTTCTTGCAAATAAGGGTGCATACTACGAGTCTCAAACGAGCACAGTACGAATTCAGTGGGTGATTTATTAGGCAAAAATTTGGTACAGGAGCGTGGGACGAAACTGAAGGAACCTGCTGCACCCAGACCAGTCCTAAAGATCAGTCAAGAACAAAAAACAGCGCAAAGCCAGGCAAGGCTGATATATATTCGTACGTAATTTCAGTGGAGCAATGTATGTATGCCAACGACCTTGCCAGAAGGGTACGCGTCCACCTCCTGATGCCCTTACCAAGATGTAGAAGGCGTCGGCCGCTGCGGCGTGGGCGGGTCCTGTTCCACGGGTACGACGAGAGGAGGCGAAAGCTCCAGCTCCATGGGTTCGTCCCGCAGTGTCATGATTACGCCCTCTGGCGGCTGCTGTGGCCGCGCTGTCTTCGGGATCCGTGAATCTGCGGGAAGAGATACAGAAGGATCACCATGCTCATGACAGTGGGGAATTTGTTTGATTGTGATGTCGGCGCTGCAATCCGCCTGGGCCTGAAATGAGATGCGCCAAGCATCTCGCCTCGCGCCCACCGTCTGCTGCCGCTAAAATCCCTGAAAAACACAATATGCTGCGCGAAGAGATACTTGAGACCTTCCTTCGACCCCGAATACCGAGGAGGGTGGAGCAGGTGGAGCAGTGTCCGATGGCGACTGCCGTGAAGCAATTCCGCCGGCGATGGTCCAGGAGGCGAGAAACAGTTGCAATGCTTGATCAGTAGTGTGTGCGGGGCGAAGTTTGGCCATCTGCTGCTTGAAGGTTCAGACAAAACGTTCCGCTTCGCCGTTTGACTGTGGATGGAACGGTGCACTAGTTAGATGCTGTGTGCCATTGCATTCACACAATGTTTCAAATTCATTTGACGTGAACTGAGGGCCGTTGTCCGACACTATGACTTCAGGCAAACCTTCAAGGCAAAAAGTAGAGTACAATGCCTGAACTGTGCTCCTTGACGTTTTCAAGTTCATCGGCACAACAAAAGGAAACTTGCTATAAGAGTCTACCACAATCAACCAACGAATGTTCCAAAAAGAACCCGCAAAGTCTATGTGCACGCATTGCCATGGAGAATGCGACTTAGACCAAGCAAAGAATTTTTGTGGCGGAGCGGACAGATTTTCCGCTCATACGTGATACTGTGACGTCATTTGTTCTACTTGGGTGTTCGTACCGTGCCAAGTACAGTGTCGACGCGCTAACTGTTTCGTACAAACAATCTCCCAGTGTCCTTGGTGAAGTAACTGCAACACTTCTTTCTGCAAAGCTTTGGGGATCAACACACGTGATATCCATTGTCATTTTGAACAAGAATCAGACCTTGCTGTATAGCGAGGCTATGCCGACGTGAAAAGTATCGGCGCGCTACAGAGTTCTTTATGCTATGCACTGAGCGAGGCCAGGATGTACTAATGTATTTTAGCAAAATGTTCAAGTCTGAATCAGCTTCCGTGGCATGTGCAATTTTCCTATAGTTCAGTGGAAAGGATTGAAGCAATTCAGAATCATGAGCATCGACGTGACAACAAGATGCAGCAGAAGCGTCAAAGTCTGTAGCAGGGCCAACTGAAAGACGTAAAAGTGCGTTCGCATTGCTATGTTGAGCTGTCAGACGACACACAATCTCGTACTGGCCTTGAGACAACAACAAAACCCAGCTTTGCAATTTTGGAGCAGTTCGTAGAGGAACCGCAAATATTATAACTAAAAAACGTTCACTTTGTTCAAGCAGTAAAGAACAGTCAGTGTTGTGTAGTGAAAACTGTCCAGATCGCGGTATGTCAACAAATAGCATCACCCAAAAAGGCCCATCTGTTTCAAACAATAAAAAATATACAGAAACATGCATTTCGGGTACCGCTCTGATAAACAACGCAGAGCAAAACAATATCGACCAGCTGAGACTGTGCAAAAAAGATCGACAGGTCCTTATACTCGCCGACAGTCACGGTCGTCAAATTGCAGAAAGAGTGTCTAGCCTTTTACCAAGCTACAATGTCATGGGTTTCGTGAAACCAGGAGCTTGTTTTTCGGAAGTAACAAAACCAATTGGAAACTCTTGTAAAAACTTTGGACCATCAGACTACGTGGTAATTTTTGGAGGTGCGAACGATGTTGCAAGGGATCAAGCCAACGAAATAAAAATAGCTCTTAAATGTGTACTGAAGCAGACAATCCACACGAATGTGTTACTTATTAACCAACCACAGAGGCATGACCTACCTTCCTGGTCATGTGTGAATCAATTAGTGATTAAGATAAACTCTGACATAAAGGATGTTTGTGGAAAATTTGAGCATGCAAATGTAATAGATGTAAGTACTCTTGAAAAATCCATGCACACCAGACACGGACTTCATCTAAATTATGCTGGTAAACAATACCTAACACAGAAAATATATAATTTTGTAAAGCATTACACTAGAAAACTTACCAGTACGTTGGATAATTGGCTCGTAACAGGCAATGAAAGCTCAAAAAACAAAGCAGAACATGTTAAAGGGGTCCAAATTGACTCACAAGGAAGGATGAAACCCAAGGAAAGAACGAATAGCACAAAAATGGGCCAAAACACATTAGATAAATGGTTGGGAAGAAACACACTCCAAGGGACAGGTAGAGGTTTTTTAGAGTAGCTGAGGGTGCCACAGCGGAATGTGTTACAGAACAAACTTATACATACACTTTAAAAGTCGTTCACCAAAATGTACGGTCTCTACCAAACAAACTTGATGAAATAAATGTACTTCTTAGGAATGAGTGGAAGGAGGTATCAGTTTTATGTTTTTGTGAGCACTGGCTAGAGAAGGACCATTTACAGTATTCAAACATAACCGGTTTCACTCTGGCAAACTACTTTTGCAGATCAATATCAAAGCTTGGAGGAAGCTGCATTTATGTAAAAGAAAACATAGACTATAAGATAATAGACTGTGTACATCACTTAGGAAGCGAAAAACACTTTGAAGCCTCAGCTATTGAAATAACATCAGGAAAAACTTTAATAATGTGTGTTTACAGATCACCCAACAGCAATGTAAACATTTTCTTTAAAAAACTTGACCTTGCACTAGGGAAACTTAAAAATACTTGCAAAACTATAGTTCTGTGTGGCGATTTTAATATTGACCTCTTAACACACAGCCACCAAAGAGAAAAATTCCTTAATATTATTCAAGAATATAACCTGTGCACTAAAATAAACTCCCCTACACACGTAACAAAAACTAGTGCTACACTTATTGATCCGATCTTTGTAAACACTGACATGCACACCTCAGAAAACTTTAATACCGGCTACAGTGACCACAATGCACAGCTACTTACTGTATGCGGAAGTGTTGATGTGTCTAGGAATGGAAGTGTTATCTACAAGAGAAAATTCGCATGCAAAATATTGAGCACTTCAAACATATGCTAAGTACCCACTCATGGAATAAAATCTACAACAGTTACAACACAGATGAAAAACTGGATAATTTCATGGAAATTTACAGACATTGTTTCGAAATTGCATTTCCAAAAAAGAAAATAATTTCTAAAGGCCCCAGCAAACCCAAAACTTGGATTACATCAGGGATCAAAGTATCATGTAGAAGAAAAAGGGAACTTTTTGCACTATCAAAAACAGATAGAGCCCTGAATTTGCTCACCACTTCAAAAAATACAAGTTAACTCTGAGTCGTGTAATAAGGGAAGCAAAATTAAGGGAAAATGACAAACTTATTATGGAATCATCAAACAAAGCTAAGACAATGTGGAATACGGTACAGAGACTTACTGGAAAGGTGGAAACACACAAAAATATTGTATTGTCACAGGCGGGCAGCAAGGTCACTGATCCAAAATTAATTGCTAACCACTTCAGTTCTTACTACACCAATATTGCTCGTGAGTTAGCGAAGGAACAAATGGGAAAAACATCAAACAAAATATTACAGGAAATTTCTGGAAATAGTGTAACAAATACATCCATGTTCCTCCGTCCAATAAGTAGCGAAGAACTGTTAAACAGTATAAAGTCATTAAAAAATAAATATTCAGCTGGAGTCGACGATGTGCCAGACTATATTATAAAAGTATCAGCTGAACAGATACTCGCACCACTGCTAGATATATGCAATTCTTCACTATCTAGTGGTATTTTCCCACAACAGTTAAAAACTGCAAAAGCTGTACCCCTTTACAAAAAGGGCGATCGGCAGCAGATGGTCAACTATAGGCCTGTGTCACTCCTATCCGGTTTTTCAAAAATCATTGAAAAACTAGTTCTGCTACAACTAACTGATTTCTTTAACAAAAAAATATGATTTCAGGATGTCAGCATGGCTTCAGGCCTCAGTGCAGTACTGAAACAGCCACTTTTAGCCTCATAAATCGTATTTTAAATTCAGTGGACAATCACAAAAATGTTTCGGGGATTTTCCTGGATTTAACAAAAGCATTTGATCTAATAGACCATGAAATTCTCCTAAGAAAGTTAGAGTGGTATGGTGTAAGAGGCCTGCCACACGAGTGGCTGAAATCCTACCTAGAAAATCGCTCTCAGATAACAGAGGTAAAACACATGGAAAAAAACGAACTCCAAGCTTATCAATCGAAACCTTCCACATTAACCCACGGTGTACCACAAGGCTCTATTTTAGGTCCCTTTCTCTTCCAAATTTTCATAAACGACTTCCCCCTACATGTTCAACACTCCGAACCAGTGCTATTTGCAGATGACACAAGCATATAAATTGAAGGTGAAAATGAAATGGCTCTAAGTTTAAATGCTAAAGTCACAAGTGAAAATGTCTCAGAGTGGTTTATGAGGAATAAATTACTGGTAAACCCTCAAAAAACAGTCGTCTTACACTTCCATACACAACAAAATAAAAACCCATTAAAACCAAACATGTCAATGGAAAACCAAAGAATTAACAGTGTCACTGAAGCAAAATTTCTTGGCATCTACTTACAAGACAATCTTAAATGGAATTCCCACATCACTTCACTAAATTCTAATCTATCCAAAATGACTTATGCGATGAGGATTATATGGAACAACACAAGTCCTGAAACAGTTAGAGCAGTGTATTACGCTTGCATACACTCCCTATTAAGATATGGCATCATATTCTGGAGAAATTCTCCTCATTGCATAACCACATTCCGGAAACAAAAAAAGATTGTGAGGGTAACGAAAAATGCCAACAGCCGAAAATCATGCAAACCATTCTTTAAAGAACTGGGGATTCTACTCCTACCATGTATCTATATACTAGAAGTTGTAATGTTCCTAAAAAAAAGCAGGCTAAAAAATGGAAATGTATTAATTCAAAATAAATCTGTACATGAACACCATACAAGGGCAAATAGTGACATACACAGACATCATTGTTATACCACACTGTGCAAGAAAGGTGTATATCACTCAGGTTCACATTTGTTTAATAAGCTGCCAAGTAACCTAAAGGCCATAAACAAAATCCATAGCTTTAAAAAATCTGTAACATCATATCTCTTGGAAAACTGTTTTTACTCAGTAACACAGTATCTTGAAAAATAAGTTGGTTGTAACAATATAAAAATGTAATGTAACAATATAGCAATATAAAAATGTAACAATTTATAAACGTAATGTATACACCAATGTAACAGTATATTAATGTAATATCATTTTGTCCAACATCTAAGGTATGGTATATGTACCACAAAGATTCAGGACGTAAATAAATAAATAAATAAAACCGGCTTCATCGGATGAAACAAGGATTGCAATGGCTTGTGGTCCGTTACTAAGTAGAATTTTCTGCCATACAAATAGTGGTGGAATTTGGTGACATCATACACTATAGCCAATACCTCTTTCTCTATTTCTGAATAGTTACGCTGAGCTTAGGACAACACTTTTGATGCGAAAGCAACAGGCCTGTCTCTATTACCAAATCTATGAGAATTTCGTAAGAGGAACCGTCAACTTGCAACACAACTGATTTGTCAGGCTTAAAGTGAACCAAGCACCGATCACTGAGCAATCCATCTTTAAGTTTTTGAAAAGCTTTTTGACACTCATCTGTCCACACAAAGGGGACGTCCTTACGACGCAAGCGATGTAATAGGGCTGCGATTTTTGCAGCATTCGGTATGAACCGAAACTAATAGTTCATTTTCCTTAAGACTGACTGCAATTCTGTGACATTGTGAGAAACTGGCAGGTCACGTATGGCTAACAAATGTGAATAAAGAGGATGTAGACATTGACTGTTAATGAGATGACCGAGATACTGCAACTCAGGTTTTAAAATGTCACACTTGTCCAGTCTACACTTCAGTCCTGCATCAGGTAACACACGAAACAAAGCACGCAAATTTGCAATGTGTTCTTCAGATGTACGACCTGCTACGACAATATCGTCAAAATAATTTGAACAGTTTGGTACTTGAGCAGTCAGCTGTTCCAAATACCACTGGAAAATGGCGGAGCAGAAGCACTGCCAAAAGGCAAACGCAAATATAAAAACAAGTCCAAATGAGTGTTCACAACACACAAGTGTTGAGATTCCTCGTCTAGTGGTATTTGAAGATAGGCGTCGCGCTAATCAATTTTTGAAATGTAGCGACCAGCGCCTAATGTTTTCATGAGATCCTCCGGGCTTGGCCGTGAATAAGTATCAATCACTGTTTGGGGGGTGACTGTAGACAAAGTCAATACAGAGGCAAATGCGACCTGAAGGTTTGAGAGGAGCAAAACCAGTATGAGCGCAATAGCTCGTCTATCTTGCAGTTCGCCGGCCGGTGTGGCCGTGCGGTTCTAGGCGCTTCAGTCTGGAACCGCGTGACCGCTACGGTCGCAGGTTCGAATCCTGCCACGGGCATGGATGTGTGTGATGTCCTTAGGTTAGTTAGGTTTAAGTAGTTCTAAGTTCTAGGGAACTGATGACCTCAGATGTTAAGTCCCATAGTGCTCAGAGCCATTTGAACCATTTTTATCTTGCAGTTCCTTAAGTTCAGCAGCGAATTTGTCCCGTAATGCAATGGGAACAATGCTGGCCCTGCAAAATTTCGGCTGAGCGTTGTCTTTCATAGTAATATGTGCAACAAAGTTGTTAGCCTTGCCTAAACTTTCAGAAAAGGTTTCATGGAGTAAGCTAGCTACACTGTCTTTGGCATTGAACGCAGTCACTGACAACACATTGTCCTGAATTTGAAAGCCAAACAAATCAAACGAATCAAGGCCAAATATGTTCTCACGATCACGTGACTGTAGCACAGTGAAAGCCACAGTTCGCGTATGCGAGTGATACATGACAGGCAAAGTACGTTTTCCGAGAACGGAAATGTCTTGTCCATTATAAGCCGTCAGGTGCAAGCTAGTTTTACACAGGCGTGGGGAGCCTAAAACTTCGTAAGTGTTATAAGATTCAGCAATGTAACACAGTCACCTGTGTCCAGCTGAAATTTCACACGTTTTTGAGTAAGATGCAAATGAATAAAAAGTTTGTTGGACTGGCGTATCACTGAAGAAACTGTTTGCTTGCTAGTTTTGAATACACTGCATTGATTACATGGGCTTTGTGACTAGATTTTTGTGAGTGGGCAGCATTCTTATGTTTTTTCCTTTGCAAACATATGGACTGTAGGTGACCTTTCTTGCCATGAGCATAACACTGTGCTTGTCTGGATGGCCAATCTAGGCGTTTGTGCCGTGAATAGCAAACGAGGAATTCTATTCACTTATGTAGCCGCCTATTTAGAGAACTGTTTACACGACTTGGCGCGTGCATGCCGTTGCTGCCTAATGGGCCACTCATGAACAAGGGACGACTCAGCCCGACAATAGCGTACCATCATTTCTTCACGTCCCAGTAAGTAAAGATGCTATAAACTTAGTAAGATTTAACTCAGTATGTAACTAATATTGTGATAGTGATACTACATTATTCTTAGGAAGTTACAGGAGAGAGACTGTGCTAGCGGAATGGTTTCTGTTGGAAATCTGCATGCTCTTCCATATATGTGGTAATTCTTGACTCCCAGCATGTGATGTGGGAAATACAATAACATTTTTAAAACTGGATAAATTTTTCATGCAATCTGCGGGCTGCATATTTTTGCTCTTCGAAGCTACACTTCAATATTACAAAACAAAAAAGACATTTCTCATGAAGCACAGATCATTATATGTGCTAGCTCCACTGATCATTAATATTCTAAAAGCAAACTTGCTTTTATTTTTGTACACAGGTCTTTTGGCCATTTCTTTTGTCACGACCAAATTTTTCCTTATGTCTTACTTTAAATCTGTGCCTTGTTTAATTAACGGTCTGATTTACATGGATACCATTGTACTATTCCTGCTACAAACCTAGTTATACCTCTGAATTTTGAGATTTGTGTGTACCTAAATTGTTCCAGTTTTGTGTCAATTTATTGAAGAATGTACCTGTCTGCGTGTATTTTCTGAAGTAAATATGGGGTGAGTCAAAAAGGACTTTACAATTTTGGAATGGTGTAGAAATTTACTGAGATAGCTTACAGAATCGGTAGATGCATCATTTTGTAGCAAACGACCTAAAGTTTGATTCACAGTGTTGTCAACAGAATATAACTTTTTCCAACCAGACCGAGGGCAAAATAGTCTGAAAATGTCTTAAAGGAACTAATTTCAAATTTTTATTCCGCAACACAGAAATGATAATGGAACGGCATTCGCTCGAGAAATACTATATAAATAATATTTTTTTTACTAAACTTATCTAACACGGGATAAGAATGTCGTCTTCATCATTGTAGTCATTGTCCTCATAGGAAAGAGAAGCTGGAGTAGAAGCTGGACTCGATTTGTATGATTCAATTGCCCCAATTATTTTGAAGACTGACTCAGCAAGTACGTATTTAAGGCCGCACCGATTCTTTTGCAAAAATTTGCACGAATCCCTATTATGCCGTTTACCGTTTCGATACACATTCGATTCCTTATCTTCGTTTCCACGAGATTCGACTGACTGAATATTCATTCTACCTCGCCGTTCGACCAAGAAATTACAAGCCTAGATATCGCATATTCTGCAAGTTCTCTGGAAGGATTTTCACCCCTTGCGTCATGGTACCCGAATACCTCACACCAGATATCGACAATTTTGTCAACGTTACCCAATTGAACGATGGTCAGTTTTTCCAATGCAATTCAGTTCTTATACTTGTATCGTTATCCAATTGCGAGCTTTCTAACGGGGGAATTACGGGTTCTTTTATCACTACAAGTGCCTTTGAAACTTCAAGAAGAGATAATTTCCTCAATACTTTCGTCTTATGGAGCAATCGTTGCTGTAATTGTTTGACAATTGAACAAACAAATTTCACATATCTTTATCTAATATTTTTTCGTCCTCTTCTATTTTCTTACAAATTCATGATTTTTTTTTTTTTCAAATGATTAGCGGTATCTAAGATATGGCTTTGGACCTAGGTGATTTTCGAAAACATTGTCAAGATAGTTTCTCTGAACCGTGTAGGTAGAAATGACAACTTGTTAAGAAGAGATTGAATAATGACTACCAGGTCATCTAATAACTTGCATGGATCCACACCATTTGACTCGAATTCCTTATTTACTCTGTATGAAAACATAGAAAGATAGGTTTCAAAAGTTGCAAATATACTAAGTTAAGTTCGTCACTGGACATCGAATAGAGCATTTTATCTGTGTAGCATTTTTCACTTAGCCTTGCAATTGTAAAAAGAGTTTGTAACTCAAGCCATTGATCAGTTATTCTACATACCGCAGGTTCAATAGGTAACCAGCTCGTGTCACAAGCTTGGGGGATTTTCACTGGTTTCTCCCCATCACTTAGGATGAGAAAATCTGACGATAAAAGAGCTGTCGTGCAGAAGATCGAAACAACCAGTTGTAACTTTCCCTAATCAAAAAGTCCAAATTTCTTGGAAGACATTATGCAATTGCTGCAGAGATTGCCAACTTAATCAAATGACAGGCACACCTTTTAAGTACGGTAAGTATCAAATGTGGAACCTCACTTTTAAATATTTCATACCCTCCGTTATTAATACCAACTGTCACATTAGCATTATCTGCTCCTGTTACCTGCTATTGCTTTAAATTGTAAAATAACTTCTTTCAGCTCCTCTTCAATAGCTGATACATTAGATCAGAATTGCATTTTTCAAGGGCAGCTGGTGTAAGAAATGTCGACACAACCTATGATAAATTATAGCTATAGCTAGAACTTTACTGGCACCAATATAAGTTGATTAGCAATTAAAATACCGTACATACCGTCATCAACATCGGTTCTCAGTTCTTTCACAAAATAGGGTCAAGAACACTCCTGATAATAGTGTTACACTTTGTACAATGTATCTTAATCTGGCTTACAATAGCACTATCTTTGAACCTTTTTTTACACATTTCTCCAAAATGATCACATGACATATAACACAATGTGGTGACACAAAATGGGCAAGTGATCCTTCAGCTTCATTATGTCCCATGGAATGCTCTACTAGTTTGAAAATCTCTAAGATTTTTCCATATCCACCTTGTGGCATGTTTGTCCTATGAGCCTCTCAGTCTGATGTCACCTCCAGTGCCAGTTTCCTCTTCAAGCCCTTTGTGACATATAGTGTGCCACATCATGTGGCTATAATTTTACTGACAGTCACCAACTTTGTCAGTTCTATGTCTGTAATTTTATATGGTTTAATGATTACCTTATTATGAAGTATTTTACATGATGAGAGAATTTTGCTCTTAAATCTGTTCATCTGTTACTACATTTGAGCTTATAATATCCTCATAAATCTATTCAGTACAATAACCATCTACCAGTAATCTTGGTATTACTCTGTGTATGTGGTTTTGTAATCTTTTTAGATAATTGTTTGGCTTTTCTTATTAAGACACCCATAGTCAGTGTCAAAACCAGGTTAATGTTGCAACTGGTTGGCTGTATTATATATATATATATATATATATATATATATATATATATATATATATATATATATATATACACTCCTGGAAATTGAAATAAGAACACCGTGAATTCATTGTCCCAGGAAGGGGAAACTTTATTGACACATTCCTGGGGTCAGATACATGACATGATCACACTGACAGAACCACAGGCACATAGACACAGGCAACAGAGCATGCACAATGTCGGCACTAGTACAGTGTATATCCACCTTTCGCAGCAATGCAGGTTGCTATTCTCCCATGGAGACGATCGTAGAGATGCTGGATGTAGTCCTGTGGAACGGCTTGCCATGCCATTTCCACCTGGCGCCTCAGTTGGACCAGCGTTCGTGCTGGACGTGCAGACCGCGTGAGACGACGCTTCATCCAGTCCCAAACATGCTCAATGGGGGACAGATCCGGAGATCTTGCTGGCCAGGGTAGTTGAGTTACACTTCTAGAGCACGTTGGGTGGCACGGGATACATGCGGACGTGCATTGTCCTGTTGGAACAGCAAGTTCCCTTGCCGGTCTAGGAATGGTAGAACGATGGGTTCGATGACGGTTTGGATGTACCGTGCACTATTCAGTGTCCCCTCGACGATCACCAGTGGTGTACGGCCAGTGTAGGAGATCGCTCCCCACACCATGATGCCGGGTGTTGGCCCTGTGTGCCTCGGTCATATGCAGTCCTGATTGTGGCGCTCACCTGCACGGCGCCAAACACGCATACGACCATCATTGGCACCAAGGCAGAAGCGACTCTCATCGCTGAAGACGACACGTCTCCATTCGTCCCTCCATTCACGCCTGTCGCGACACCACTGGAGGCGGGCTGCACGATGTTGGGGCGTGAGCGGAAGACGGCCTAACGGTGTGCGGGACCGTAGCCCAGCTTCATGGAGACGGTTGCGAATGGTCCTCGCCGATACCCCAGGAGCAACAGTGTCCCTAATTTGCTGGGAAGTGGCGGTGCGGTCCCCTACGGCACTGCGTAGGATCCTACGGTCTTGGCGTGCATCCGTGCGTCGCTGCGGTCCGGTCCCAGGTCGACGGGCACGTGCACCTTCCGCCGACCACTGGCGACAACATCGATGTACTGTGGAGACCTCACGCCCCACGTGTTGAGCAATTCGGCGGTACGTCCACCCGGCCTCCCGCATGCCCACTATACGCCCTCGCTCAAAGTCCGTCAACTGCACATACGGTTCACGTCCACGCTGTCGCGGCATGCTACCAGTGTTAAAGACTGCGATGGAGCTCCGTATGCTACGGCAAACTGGCTGACACTGACGGCAGCGGTGCACAAATGCTGCGCAGCTAGCGCCATTCGACGGCCAACACCGCGGTTCCTGGTGTGTCCGCTGTGCCGTGCGTGTGATCATTGCTTGTACAGCCCTCTCGCAGTGTCCGGAGAAAGTATGGTGGGTCTGACACACCGGTGTCAATGTGTTCTTTTTTCCATTTCCAGGAGTATATATATATATATATATATATATATATATATATATATATATATATATATCTTATTCTTGTACTGTTGCATTTAAAATTATAAGTAACATGTGTACACACGCACAAAAATACAGATCTTCAGAATTGTTTATGATTTTAACATTAAACAAAGAGCAGGCTTCAGGACTGGTAGATCATGCACTGAACAGATTTGGTGTCTGAAGACAGTATTAAGAACATATCGAAGTGTCAATGTACTTCTTACCTTTGTGGACTTAAGAAAGCGTATAACCCTACTGACAGGCAAACCATTTTCTGCTCTTTAGAACAGCTCATAGTACACAGGAAAATTACAGAACTAAACTGTTAGACTCTCACAGACAGAGGATCTCAAGCAGAGTTTCTTGATGAAATATCTGAGGAGTTCGACAAGGAGATGGTTTGTTACACTTCTGTTTAACGTAGTATTCGACAAGGTCATCAGCGAATGAGGGAAAGAAATTGGGAGAGTAAACAATGGGACCACAGGACACAAAATCAAAGTGTAATCTAGCTTTTCCTGATGGTTTAGCTACATTCACTAAGAATGTCAAAAAAATTAAGTATGTAATAGAGAAGTTACACAAGATAACATCAAAGACAGGTCTCCAAATATCACATACGAAGACTCATTTGACGAAAAAGTTACATCAAAACAACCGTACTACAAACAAAATATGGGAAAATTTCATATGTTCTTCTTTTAAACATCTCAGAGAAGTCATAGTACCATCTGAACAGTAAAGTTAATTTAACATATCTTGGGTGCACTGTTCCCCCAACCATCAGTGACACTAGTCCCCACTTCTCAACCAGAGAAGTGTAAGCCTTCTTCAGCTCCTCTCACTAAGAAGGGGTCCCTTGGGTCACTCTCTTCCCAGGTTTCTGCTAGTGGGAAAGATGACCTGCCAGTGGCTGAAGTGCCCAAAAGCAGCTGGTCATAGGGCTTCACGATCATCCTCAGTCCCAGAGACTGAATCAGTGAAGCCCTCCCAGCCAGAGAAACCCAAGGACCAGCGAAAGAAATCCAGAAAGAAGACCCCCAAGACCAAAGGAATTGTGGTGACACCCACACCACCACTGCCTACAAGCTCTGCATATGATGATGAGGTGAAGATTCTGGCATCAGCTGAGGACGTAGGTCTCGCCAGACCCTCAGACACAATGAATACAGCCTGGTCAGGAAATAAGTCAATGGCAGCAGGTGACTCGGAGGCGTAGACTGCCTCATTGAGTGTTTCATGCATTCTCAGTCTCACGATCACGTCATCCTCCAGTGGAATTGCAGCTGTTTTTTCCACCAACTGGCTGAGCTATGGCAACAGTTAAGCTTTACACCTGCTTTCTGCATTGTGCTCCAGGAAACTTGCTTCCCGGCAATGCAGACCCCTGCCCTTCGCCGCTACAGGGGATATTACAAGAACTGTAGCGAATATAATACAGTGTCAGGTGGAATTTGCATTTATGTCCTGAACTCAGTATCTAGTGAACCTGTGGCCCTTCAAACTCCTCTTGAAGCTGTGGCTGTCAGGATACGGACGACACAGGAAATAACTGTCTGCAATGTATATCTCCCTCCAGATGATGCGGTGGCCCTGAACATATTGGCTGCACTGATTGATCAACTCCCTAGGCCTTTCCTACTTTTGGGAGATTTTAACGCCCATAACCCTTTGTGGGGTAGCACCATGCTTACTGTCCGTGGCAGAGATGTCGAAAATTTACTGTCTCAACTCAACCTCAGCCTCTTAAATACTGGGGCCACCACACATTTCAGTGTGGCTCACGGTAGTTACTTGGCCATTGATTTATCAATTGGCAGCCCAGGACTTCTCCCATCTATCCACTGGAGAGAACATGACGACCTGTGTGGTAGTGACCACTTCATCTTCCCGTCACTGCCCCGGCATCATGACCACGGATGCCTACCCAGATAGGCTTTAAACGAGGCAGACTGGGTAGCTTTCACCTCTGCTGTCACCGCTGAACCTCCCCTACATGGTCCTATCGATGTTGTGATCGAGCAGGTGACTACAACGATAATTTCTGCGACGGAAAACGCGATCCCTCATTCTCTAGGGTGCCCTTGGCGGAAGGCAGTCCCTTGGTGGTCGCCGGATGTCGCTGAGGCAATTAAAGAGCGTCGGCGAGCTCTGCAGCGACATAAGGGGCACCCTTCCGTAGAGCACCTAACAGCCTTCAAGCGGCTCCGCGCCAACGTTCGCCAACTTATAAAACGACGGAAACAGGAGTGTTGAGAGAGGTACGCGTCGACCATTGGGTGTCATATGTCACCTTCCCAAGTCTGGACGAAGATCAGACGCCTTTTTTGGTACCACACCCCAACAGGTGTCCCTGGCGTTAACATCAATGGCGTGCTCTCTACCGACGCAAACCCAATTGCCGAGCACTTTGCTGAGCACTACGCTCGAGCCTCTGCATCGGAGAACTATGCTCCAGCCTTTCGCACCCTCAAACGGAAGATGGGAAGGAAAGTCCTCTCATTGACTACACGCCACAGTGAACCCTATAATGCCCCATTTACGGAGTGAAAACTCCTCAGTGCCCTTGCATATTGCTCTGACACAGCTCCTGGGTCGGCTCACATCCACAGTTAGATGATTAAACATCCCTTGTCTGACTGCAAGCGATATCTCCTCGTCATCGTCAACCGGATCTCGTGCGGTGGCGTCTTTCCATCGCAATGGAGAGAGAGCACCATCATTCCAGAGCTAAAACCCGGCAAAAATCCGCTTGATGTGGATAGCTATCGACTTATCAGCCTCACCAACGTTCTCTGTAAGCTGTTGGAATATATGGTGTGTCGGCAGCTGGGTTTGGTTCTGGAGTCGCGTGGCCTACTGGCTCCATGTCAGGGCGACTCCTGCCAGGGTCGCTCTACCACTGATAATCTTGTGTCCTTCGAGTCTGCCAACACTTGGTTGCCGTCTTACTTGAATTACGCAAAGCGTACGACATGACCTGGCGACATCATATCCTTGCCACATTGTATGAGTGGGGTCTTGGGGGCCTGCTCCCGATTTTTATCCAGAACTTCCTGTCGCTCCGTTCTTTCCACGTCCAGGTTGGTGCCTCCCATAGTTCTCCCCATATTCAGGAGAATGGCGTTCCTCAGGACTCCATATTGAGTGGATCTATATTTAGTAGCCATTAACGGTCTGGCAGCAGCTGTAGGGCCGTCGGTCTCCCCTTCTCTGGATGACTTCTGCATTTCGTATTGCTTCTCCAGCACTGGTGTTGTGGAGCGGCGCCTACAGGGAGCCATTCACAAGGCGCAGTCATGGTATCTAGCCCACGGCTTCCAGTTTTCAGCCGCGAAATCGTGTGTCATGCACTTCTTTCAGCGTCGTACCGTTCATCCGGCACCTGAACTTTATCTTAATGACGATCCACTCACTGTAGTGGAGACGTATCGATTCTTAGGACTGGTTTTCGACGCCCGATTGACTTGGCTACCTCACCTTCATCAGCTTAATCGGGAGTGCTAGCAGCACTTCAGTGTTCTCCGTTGCCTGAGCAACACCAACTAGGGTGGAGATCGCTCTAAGTCGCTGCAGCTCTACAGGGCCCTTGTTCAATCTCGCCTTGACTATTGGAGTCTGGTTACAGTTCAGCGGCGCCCTCAGCGTTGCGTTTACTTGACCCAGTCCACCACTGTGGCGTCCGCCCAGCGACGAGAGCTTTCAGAACGAGTCTAGTGACCAGAGTCCTGGTGGAGGCCAGAATCTCTCCATTGAAGGTTAGGTGTGCACAACTGCTCGCCAGTTACGTTGCACACGTTCGTAGTCTCCTGTGCATCCAGATTACCTTCTCCTTTTCCCAGCCACAGAGGTTCATCCCCCACATCGGCGGCCCAGGTCAGGGCTAATGATTGCAGTTTGTGTCTGGTCCCTTCTGTCTCAGCTGGAGTCCTTCCCTTTACTACCTCTACTTGAAGTCCATTCAAGTACACCTCCATGGTATACACCTCAGCCGAAGCTTTGTGTGGACCTTTTGCGTAGCCCTAAGGACTCTGTTAGCCCCGCCGCTGCCTGCTGTCACTTCCTCTCGATTCAAGACAAGTTACGGGGCTCTGCAGTTGTTTATACCGACGGTTCGATGGCTGATGTTAATGTTGGCTTCGCCTATGTCCACAGAGGCCATATTGAACACCATTCCTTGCACGCTGGCTGCAGTGTATTCACTGCAGAGCTTGTGGCCATATCTCGTCCACTTCAATACATCTGTTCCTGTTCTGATGAGTCGTTTCTTCTCTGTTCTAACTCCCTGAGCAGATTATGGGCTATCGATCAGTGCTACCCTCGCCATCCTTCAGTAGCGAACATCCAGGAGTCCATCACTGACCTGTAACGGACCAGTTGTTCAGTGGTGTTTGTGTGAACCCCAGGACACATTGGAATCACTGCAACGAACTTGCTGACAAACTGGCCAAACAGGCTATGCGGCAACCGCTCCTGGAGATGGGCATCTCTGAAGCTGACCTGCGTTCTGTCTTACGCCACAAGGATTTTTGGCTTTGGGAGATGGAATGGCATAACAGTATGCACAACAAACTGTGGGTCATTAAGGAGACTGTGAATGTGTGAAACTCTTTCCTGTGTGCTTCTCGCAGAGAATCAGTTGGCTGTTGGCTGTTGGCTCCACATTGGCCATACATGGCTCACACATGGTTACCTCCTCCATCATGAGGACCCACCTCAGTGTCACTGTGGCTCCCAAATGACAGTCGTCCACGTCTTGCTGGACTGCCCACTTTTAACTGCTCTGCAGTGGACCTTTAACTTTCCCAGCACCCTACCTTCGGTGTTGGGCGACAATGCCTCAACAGCAGCTTTAGTTTTATGTTTTATTCACAAGGGTAGGTTTTATCATTTGATCTGAGTTTTAACGCATGTCTGTCGTCCCTCTGTGTCCTCCACCCTAAGGTTTTTAGGGTGAAGGTTTTAATATGTTGCAGAGTGGCTGGCTTCTCCTTTTTTATTCTCATGGTCAGCCAGCCATGGTAATCTGCTTTCTTGTTTTTAATCTCTTCTCCCTGTTTCTTGTGTCTCTCTGTGGTTTTCTTGTCCAGTTTTGTCCATTGTAGTATTTTTTGTCCTTCTGTCGTTCTTCTGGTTCTTCCTTTCCCCTGTTGTTGTGCCGTATGTCTTCTTTGTTTTCTTCTTTCCCTTGGGTAATTGTCCCACTGGGAACAAGGAACCGATAACGTCGCAGTTTGGTCGCTTCCCCCCCCCCCCCTTTTTAAACCAGCCAACCAACCAACCTACCAACCAACCAACAATGCAAACCTGTGTAGGGCTTTCTTTCTTTCCTGGCTTTTACCGTGCATTTATCAGTTGTTTCGCCAACTTACGCCTTTGCAAGACCTGGCCACCATATCATTTGATGCAATGCGATAGAACACATGTCATTGTGATGCATGTAGAATTATACCTTTGTTAAAAAAAACCAAACTAATCTCACAAAGCTTGGGTTGTGGATCTACACAGGTAGAGTTGAAGTTGTAAATTTGTCACTAGCACCCATCATGAATCCTACACTGATCACATGGTGTGTGATGTTATTATTCATGTGGCCCCAGATAGGGAAGTCTGCAAAAAAGCACTTTAATGTGAAAATCTGACACTTACAGATTTGCTCAATACAACACAGTCCATTGAACTGTCATGGACCACAGGCAATTACACTGCTGTGCGGGGGTAGGTATCGGAAGTTGCTGATTCAGCCCCTGTTAGGCAGGCTGTAATTCTTCAGGATGATGGGGAAGCCATTGCAGCAGTACAATCTTCAAATCAGTGCTGCATGGGGCAGTGGTGGTTATGACCATTGGCCATGGCAGTGACCATTTGCCCCCGTTCTTCTTTGCCATACTGATTCATCCAACACGAGCATGCCATGTGCCCTAGGCATTGGGTGGTTTTGCAACGAGTGTCAAAAGAAAGACCACATTGCATTGGTGTGTAGCTCCTCTTCATGTGGCAGACATAGTAGAACTGATGGACATAAACTGTATCTCCACAGTGATGGTTTCCCCAAGCAAATTGTTACAGACTTGCATGTGTTTAATGAACTGGTAAAAATGCAGGTGTACTTAGGAGCTGCAGCAGCTTTAGTAAACACACAAATGTATAATGGATTTGGGCTCCCCTCCCCTCACACAGTTTTCACAGAAGTTGGTTAGCTACAATAAAAAGCAGATTACAATTCAAGGTCACTTCTCCGCTCCCATCTCTTACAGATCTGTTGTTCACCCTCTCACCTTCATGTTGTGGATATTGCAGACCTTTTCAGG
The DNA here is from genome assembly GCF_021461395.2 of Schistocerca americana. Classification (NCBI taxonomy): domain Eukaryota; kingdom Metazoa; phylum Arthropoda; class Insecta; order Orthoptera; family Acrididae; genus Schistocerca; species Schistocerca americana. The sequence goes on from NC_060122.1 coordinate 291,559,735, forward strand.
TTAGATGCATTTAATACTTTCGGTTCCTCCATTGCTGATGAGGTAAATTTAGTGTTGGATCAATTTCCGTATCAGCAACTAGAGTCCCTCTGCTCCGAGTTTTCGTCTCTGTTTTCCCACTTCTTCCACTGAAGACCACCTTAGCAATCTCCAATCACTATTTTCTGTTTTGCAGTCTGCAAGTCTCAAGTGCAATCTTGTCAAATCTCGGATTTCCAGCCATCAGTGGAGTACCTACATTTTGAGGTTTCTCACACAGTGGTCAAGCCGTTGCATCACCTTGGTGACGCAATTACGGCTTTTCTGTGGCTGACCTCCATTAAGGAACTAAAGGCGTTTATGGGTAAAGTTGTGTACTACCATAAGTTTTTACTGGATGCATCCACTGTGGTGCCACCACTTGCATGTACTTTTGCATAAAAACGTGCATTTTTTTCTGGTACCCAACTAGTGACTAAGCGTTCACTTTGCTTAAATGTAAGCTTCAATCTGCCCCATGTCTGGCCACTTTTCAGCTGGATCAGCGTCTCATGTTGGCTACAGGATGCCTCTCAGCATGGACTTGGCACAGTGTTGGCAAAGCAAATATGCAGACGGGTCTCAATGACCTATTGATTACTCATCATCAGTATTCTCAGACTGAAAAGAAGGCTTTAGCCATTGTGTTTGCCCTCAAGAAATTTCACATCTTCTTATATGGTTCTAAGTTCCAATTAATCACAGATCACAAGCCATTGTTTGCTGTTTTTAGCCCTTTGGCTCCGGCGTTGGATAAGGCAGTGCATCTTTTGCAGTAGTGGCTCTCTTCCTCTCCCATTATCATTATCAGCTCCAATGGTGCAACTTACCAATGCTGATACCGTATCTTGGCTTCTGATCAACTGTACCTGTCAACCGATCAGGATGAGTTGCTTCATTTCTATTATGATATTGAGAAACAGAACATGGTCACTAGTGCCAAGAATAGCAGTGGCCTTTGCCATAAATCCTGTACTTAGTCAGGTTCTCTTTTTTATGCAACAAGGTTAGCTGGAAAAGCCCCTCGACTGTGCCTGAAATCCCTCCAGCACTGCCTTTCTGTGTGTCAGGGTTCATTCATTAGCTACAGACTACATTGCTCCTGGGTTATGATTCTCGTTTCCTTATGCCATAACGTATTGTGGCTTCTGCCTATCAGTCATTGCGGGACTTCTTGCATCAAAGCTTTACCCCACCGGCATGTGTATTGGCCAGGCATAGAAGGGGACATTACACAGCTTATGACCACTTGCACTCTCTGTGTTCAGCAGCAGACAGCCCCCTGGGCATCTTTTTCCCCTTGGCCAATGCCACAGTGTCTGTGGGAGCATCTACATGTTGACTTTGCTGTGCCCTCCCTAAATTAGTATTGACTCATTGTAGTGTACACCTATTCCATGTATCCATATATGGCACATTGTCTGTCCACATCCATGGTGACCACTATTTTGGCACTGCCTAAGATTTTTGCAATTGAGGGACTTCCGTATTCCATGGTTACTGATAATGGCCCCCAGTTTCTTTCTTGAGAATTTGCATGTTATTGTCAGGCTAGTGGTGTTCATCATCCCACTCCCCTATTTCATTGTCATTCTAACAGTTAGTCCAAATGCATTGTTCGGACATTTAAAACTCAGATGTGGAAGTATGTATCCATCATGTCCTCTGAAGCTGCTTTAGACCATTTTTTGAGCTCATACCATCTCACTTCGGTGGGAAGAAGAGCCCAGCAGAACTACTACATGGAAGCCAACCACAGATCCTCCTTCACGTGCTACCTCTGATGCCAGGTGTGCCAGCATCACCAGCTCCATGATGGTTCTGGCTGGGTGCGCCTGTCTGGGTTCCTGCTGTTATCAAGCATCATTGGAGCCAGCACCTGTGTGTCATCCACACTTCTGAGTGGTGGACATCCCGTCTCTTCAACCAGCTGCTTCTGCATGTAGTGGGGTCTCCCTCTCCCCCATTGGAGCCAATGCCTGTTCCTGTCTCACAGAAGGTGTGGTTGGTGCCACAGAGAGGGTCGCTGCTTGGCAGATCACTGTCTGGGGTTACTGCCTCTGTCCACATTCCTCGACTGCCATTGCTGGTGCAGCCCCCACTGCACCTGATGTCACAAGCACTGTCGCCTCCATTGTCGGGTCGTGTGCAACTGTCGTCCCAACGCCCCCACTGACACCTCTGGCACTGACTGCTGGCCTCAACAAAGACGTTGCTACAAAGGCACCATCCCCTGTCCTGCCCTACAGCCTCTCCCGAGAGGGGGGATGGCGCCAAACTGACTCCCCATCACTTCTGCCAATACTGGTGCCTGCCTTCCACATGCTGCAATAGCCACCATTAATGATGAACTGGATGTCAGTGCAATCGTTGATGTTTCCTGTGACTCTTAATCTTAGTGCATTTTTTTTCTTTTTTTCATGGTACCAGTGCCTTTTTGGTACAAGTACTTTTTCAGTACCATGCTATTTTCTGCACCATGCAGTTTTCCTCTATCATGCATTTTTTCTGTATTGTGCATTTTTTCTGTGCCATGTATTTTTCTGTACCTACAGTTTGTATGTATGTGGTTTTACCACTCCACGAAGGGACGAATGCATATCTTCACTCATGACCCATGCAATTTCAAAGATCGCACATCCATAGATTGCACAGGCCCACTTATAGAGGCCATCTGGGTCGGCCCCCTGGTGGGATCTGGTGAGCCGTCAAAGAAACAGTATTAGTTAAGGGATTGCAAATGAGTGCTCAGCTTATTCTTTATCCTGTATTACTGTTGTCCAGTCAATATGTTAAGTGCTACACACAACTTGTATCTTACATGTTGCTCTATAAAGTACTGTGTTCCATAAATCATGTTTGTTCTTGCTATAGCAGATTTATTTTTAACTTTTTCTATGAATTGCTACAGTATTTTTTTAGCTATGTAAACTGCTATGTAGGAAAAAATTGTTAGTAAATTCTAGAAAATTCTGTATTTAAATATTGTCTCTATTACTGTGGATTGGCACTCTCTTCATCAAAAAGTACCTGGAAAAGTTTTGATTGCAAATATGTGCGTTTTACTGACTTTCATCAGAGATGATAACTAGTACAGTAATATTCACTAAGTAACAATGTGCACATCGAGTGCAGATAAATAGCACACCTAAAGGAAAGTGTTGATGTGGCTAGTGTTTGATGCAGGTTGATAGAAATTGTGTGTAGTGAATGTTTTTGGGTTTTTCTTCAGCTTCAGCAATCAGTTCTTGAAATTTTGCTATCAAAACTTCAGCCCTTCTCACTTATAGCACTTTTACTTTGTGGACCTTTCTCTTCTCTTTTCAGTACTGATTGGATTGGTAAGTAAAAGAGATCTTGCATGTATCTGACTCTGGTAGTCAAAGTCCAATATTTTACAGCTGGCCAAATGTCCACCTTTATTTGTCTCCCGTGGCAGGTTGAACGTTTGCAGCACTTTAGAAATTAATCACAATAAAATACTGTTATATTCTGGCGTATATTATAATTTATTACATGCTGATGGCTATTAAAAATATTATTCCTTAGATATGACAGTTTTTCTTCAAGCCACAATGTACTACACAGTTCCCTATTTCCCCACAATAGTTTTTATAAGGCCTGCCCACATTTGTTCTTTTCTTTTTTCTGCCTTCTTAATGATACTTCTTTTCATTTTTCAGAAGTTTTGCGGTGGGGGTGTGTTCTCCTGTTTACTATTTATATTTCAGTGGACGTAGATTGTGCTGCTCCTTAAAAACCAGAAACACAAATGTTTTAGAGAAAGAGAATGGGACAAATATAGTCCTAACCCACAGTGTATAATGTTAGGGCCCTAACAATGCTAATCCTGACAGGTTTATTATAGACTTTTCCATTGTTCCAAGGTAAAATGAATCAGTAACTGCAACAACACACAGGCATTCACTGCTATGTATTATAATAAATTTATATACCATTCTAAGGTAAAATAGTCCTCCATTCAAATCACCTGGCAGTGACTAATCAGGGGAGTGTCATCGTGAGGAAAAACAAAACTGGCAGTCTACAGATCAGAATGTGGAATGTTAGATCCCTTAACCAGATCAGAAGGTTTAGAAAATTTAAAAAAAGGAAATAGATAGGTGGACATTAGATAAAGTGAGAATTATTGAAGTTCAGTGGACCAATGAACAGGACTTCTAATCAGATGAGTACAGGGTTATAAATACAACATCAAATAAAGATGCCGGTAATGTCAGATTAGGTCTAACAATAAATGAGAAAAATGGAATGTGATTAAGTTAATACAATCAACATAGTGAGAGCATTGTTGCAACTAAGACTGGCACAAAGCCAATACCCAACACAGCAGTGTGAGTTTATATGCCACCTAGCTCCAGAGACAATGAAGAGATTGAAAGAACGTATGATGAAGTAAAATAAATTTTCAGATACTTAAGGGAGAGCGAAATTTAGTCGTGATGTGTGGCTATAACTTGATAGTAGGAAAATAACGAGAAGGAAAAATAACTGGAGAGTGTAGACTGGATAAAAGGAATGAATAAAGAAGCCATCTGGCAGAATTTTGCACCGAATATAATTTAGTCATCACTAACACTGGATTTAAAAATTGTGAAAGTAGGCTGTAAACGTGGAAGAGACCTGGAGACATTGGAATGTTTCAGATATACAGTATATTACGATAAGACAGAGATTCCAGACCCAGATTTTAAACTGTGAGGCATTTCCAGTGGCACATGTAGACTCTGACAATAATTTATTGGTTATTAACCCTAGATTAAAACTGAAGAATTGGCAAAAAGGTAGGGAATTAAGGAGATGGCACCTGGGTAAGCTGAAAGAATCACAGGTTGTTGAGAGTTTCAAAGAGGGCGTTAGACAACTATTGACTGAAGCAAGAGAAAGGAGTACAGTAGAAGACAAATGAGTAACTTTGGAGAAGTGAAGGTAGCAGAGGATCAAACAGGCAAAAAGACAAGCCTTAGGAAATCTACAACTATCATAGGAGATACTGAATTTAGCTTATGAAAGAAGGAAATATAAAAAAGGTAACAAATGAATCAGGTGAAAGGAAATACTAACATCTAAAAAATGGGATTGATGGGAACTGAAAAATGGCAAAGCTGAAATGGCTCAACAGGAAATGCAAGGAAGTAGAAAAATTTAACTATAGGAAAGATAGATACCACCTGCAAGAAAATTAAACAGGCCTTTGGATAAAATAGAAGCAGATCTATGAATGTCAAAAGATCAGATGGGAAACCAGTACTAAGTGAATAAGGGAAAGCAGAAAGGTGGAAGGAACATATGCAGGGTGTCCCAGCTATCTTGTTGTTGTTGTTGTGGTCTTCAGTCCTGAGACTGGTTTGATGCAGCTCTCCATGCTACTCTATCCTGTGCAAGCTTTTTCATCTCCCAGTACCTACTGCAACCTACATCCTTCTGAATCTGCTTAGTGTATTCATCTCTTGGTCTCCCCCTACGATTTTTACCCTCCACGCTGCCCTCCAATACTAAATTGGTGATCCCTTGATGCCTCAGAACATGTCCTACCAACCGATCCCTTCTTCTTGTCCAGTTGTGCCACAAACTTCTCTTCTCCCCAATCCTATTCAATACTTCCTCGTTAGTTATGTGATCTACCCATCTAATCTTCAGCATTCTTCTGTAGCACCACATTTCGAAAGCTTCTATTCTCTTCTTGTCCAAACTATTTATCGTCCATGTTTCACTTCCATACATGGCTACACTCCATACGAATACTTTCAGAAATGACTTCCTGACACTTAAATCAATACTGGATGTTAACAAATTTCTCTTCTTCAGAAACGCTTTCCTTGCCATTGCCAGCCTACATTTTATATCCTCTCTACTTCGACCATCATCAGTTATTTTGCTCCCCAAATAGCAAAACTCCTTTACTACTTTAAGTGTCTCATTTCCTAATCTAATTCCCTCAGCATCACCCGACTTAATTAGACTACATTCCATTATCCTTGTTTTGCTTTTGTTGATGTTCATCTTATATCCTCCTTTCAAGACACTGTCCATTCCATTCAACTGCTCTTCCAAGTCCTTTGTTGTCTCTGACAGAATTACAATGTCATCGGCGAACCTCAAAGTTTTTATTTCTTCTCCATGAATTTTAATACCTACTCCGAATTTTTCTTTTGTTTCCTTTACTGCTTGCTCAATATACAGATTGAACAACATCGGGGAGAGGCTACAACCCTGTCTTACTCCCTTCCCAACCACTGCTTCCCTTTCATGTCCCTCGACTCTTATAACTGCCATCTGGTTTCTGTACAAATTGTAAATAGCCTTTCGCTCCCTGTATTTTACCCCTGCCACCTTTAGAATTTGAAAGAGAGTATTCCAGTCAACATTGTCAAAAGCTTTCTCTAAGTCTACAAATGCTAGAAATGTAGGTTTGCCTTTCCTTAATCTATCTTCTAAGATAAGTCGTAAGGTCAGTATTGCCTCACGTGTTCCAGTGTTTCTACGGAATCCAAACTGATCTTCCCCGAGGTTGGCTTCTACTAGTTTTTCCATTCGTCTGTAAAGAATTCGTGTTAGTATTTTGCAGCTGTGACTTATTAAGCTGATAGTTCGGTAATTTTCACATCTGTCAACACCTGCTTTCTTTTGGATTGGAATTATTATATTCTTCTTGAAGTCTGAGGGTATTTCGCCTGTTTCATACATCTTGCTCACCAGATGGTAGAGTTTTGTCAGGACTGGCTCTCCCACGGCCGTCAGTAGTTCCAATGGAATATTGTCTACTCCGGGGGCCTTGTTTCGACTCAGGTCTTCCAGTGCTCTGTCAAACTCTTCACGCAGTATCGTATCTCCCATTTCATCTTCATCTACATCCTCTTCCATTTCCATAATATTGTCATCAAGTACATCGCCCTTGTATAGACCCTCTATATACTCCTTCCACCTTTCTGCTTTCCCTTCTTTGCTTAGAACTGGGCTTCCATCTGAGCTCTTGATATTCATACAAGTCGTTCTCTTATCTCCAAAGGTCTCTTTAATTTTCCTGTAGGCGGTATCTATCTTACCCCTAGTGAGATAGGCCTCTACATCCTTACATTTGTCCTCTAGCCATCCCTGCTTAGCCATTTTGCACTTCCTGTCGATCTCATTTTTGAGACGTTGGTATTCCTTTTTGCCTGTTTCACTTACTGCATTTTTATATTTTCTCCTTTCATCAATTAAATTCAATATTTCTTCTGTTACCCAAGGATTTCTACTAGCCCTCGTCTTTTTATCTACTTGATCCTCTGCTGCCTTCACTACTTCATCCCTCAAAGCTACCCATTCCTCTTCTACTGTATTTATTTCCCCCATTCCTGTCAATTGCTCCCTTATGCTCTCCCTGAATCTCTGTACAACCTCTGGTTCTTTTAGTTTATCCAGGTCCCATCTACTTAAATTCCCACCTTTTTGCAGTTTCTTCAGTTTTAATCTACAGGTCATAACCAATAGATTGTGTTCAGAGTCCACATCTGCCCCTGGAAATGTCTTACAATTTAAAACCTGGTTCCTAAATCTCTGTCTTACCATTATATAATGTATCTGATACCTTTTAGTATCTCCAGGGTTCTTCCATGTATACAACCTTCTTTCATGATTCTTAAACCAAGTGTTAGTTATGATTATGTTGTGCTCTGTGCAAAATTCTACCAGGCGGCTTCCTCTTTCATTTCTGTCCCCCAATCCATATTCACCTACTATGTTTCCTTCTCTCCCTTTTCCTACACTCGAATTCCAGTCACCCATGACTATTAAATTTTCGTCTCCCTTCACAATCTGAATAATTTCTTTTATTTCATCATACATTTCTTCAATTTCTTCGTCATCTGCAGAGCTAGTTGGCATATAAACTTGTACTACTGTAGTAGGTGTGGGCTTCGTATCTATCTTGGCCACAATAATGCGTTCACTATGCTGTTTGTAGTAGCTTACCCGCATTCCTATTTTCCTATTCATTATTAAACCTACTCCTGCATTACCCCTATTTGATTTTGTGTTTATAACCCTGTAGTCACCTGACCAGAAGTCCTGTTCCTCCTGCCACCGAACTTCACTAATTCCCACTATATCTAACTTCAACCTATCCATTTCCCTTTTTAAATTTTCTAACCTACCTGCCCGATTAAGGGATCTGACATTCCACGCTCCGATCCGTAGAACGCCAGTTTTCTTTCTCCTGACAACGACATCCTTTTGAGTAGTCCCCGCCCGGAGATCCGAATGGGGGACTATTTTACCTCCGGAATATTTTACCCAAGAGGACGCCATCATCATGTAATCATACAGTAAAGCTGCATGCCCTCGGGAAAAATTACGGCTGTAGTTTCCCCTTGCTTTCAGCCGTTCGCAGTACCAGCACAGCCAGGTCGTTTTGGTTATTGTTACAAGGCCAGATCAGTCAATCATCCAGACTGTTGCCCTTGCAACTACTGAAAAGGCTGCTGCCCCTCTTCAGGAACCATACGTTTGTCTGGCCTCTCAACAGATACCCCTCCGTTGTGGTTGCACCTACGGCACAGCTATCTGTATCGCTGAGGCACACAAGCCTCCCCACCAACGGCAAGGTCCATGGTTCATCTTATCCACGCAAAATATCTCTGGAACAATAACAGCTATTGGAAAATGACTTTCACCGGTATCAATGTAGGGTTGGGGCCCATGAATGTACATATTTGGAAACATTCTAAAACGAAAGCATATGTGTTTTTTAACACAAACTTATGTTTTTTAAATGGACCTCCTATATTTTTTCTTCAGCAATCCATAGCATGACAAAGCACATACACAATGGCATTGATTGCATCACAATATTCCCATTACATCCCAAGATATTAAGACGCAAAGTTGATGCTTGAAACAGCCGACATGCGCTGCTAGCGCACGACCTGAGACTCAGGCGTGAACCCCATGCTGCCCGTAATCCCGATGTGATTGACATGCGTAATCACACTTCCATACTTATCAAGAGGTCCGAAACGAATAATGCGGTCTGCTGCCATCCTGCATTAACGTCTTACATTCCAGCAGGTATTTATCCCATAGGCTAGGGGTGATGCGGTTCTGTAACATATCTGTGTACTGCAACGTTTGTCACAAAGTTAACTTCGCTTATCGTTAATCCGTTGCTAAAAAGGTAATGCCGTTCAACGTTAAAACTTTACTTTACTGTAGATCTAGTGCAAGCGACAGTTAATCATTCACTCGTAATAGTAAAATTCATGTTGATGGTTTTAGTGAAACGAGCAAGTGGACTAAAAGTTTTACTGTTGTTTAGGTAAAAATGTTTTGATTTGGGAAGTTCAGGTAGGACATAGAAGATGAATGTAAACATGTTTAACCAATTAGTTTTATTATCACATAATTATCAATGTTATGTTTATCTAATGCGTTAAATGACAAATTGTCGCAAACAAATGTTTCTTAACATCACTGGGTAAAACCGCCCTTTGTAGAAACTTCCACTGTGATACCAGCACTACATACTAAACATAGCGTTCACATCTCATGCTCAAAGTGATGCCCATTGGCTTGCATACATAGGGTCACTCTGCAGATGAAGGATGCCCTACTTCGTGCTACTGTACAAGCATCAATAATGCGTTGCTTCATGTCCTCTGGTGTTGTTGGTTTATGTTGGTAAACAGCATCCTTCACTGCTCCCCAAAGAAAATAATCCAGTGGTGTAAGGTCCAGAGATCGGGTAGCCCACCTAACTGGGCCACCTCATCCAATCCACCTACCAGAGAACTTACGGTTCAGAAGTCGTCGTGCTCGTAAGGCGTTATGTGCAGGGCATCTGTCATGCTGATATCACATGACGATTCTCCGGTTCAGAGGTACGGTGTCCATGAGAACAGTAAGATTGTGTCGTATAAATCTGGAGTATTTGTTGTGGCGTAACAAGCTAGCTACGCCACATTGAGAAGGGAGCCGAAAGGCACGCGTACACACACGCCGACTGGCGTCAAGTCGGGAACAGGATACGTTATGACTGCTATAAAGAAAATACGTAGCTTTGGCACATACTTAACTTTTAATCACTCCTTGTGATACATCTCTCTTGACTATACAAATGAGACTCGTAAGATACATGCACTGTTACAATTGGCGCCTTGCTAGGTCGTAGCCATGGACTTAGCAGAAGGCTATTCTAACTGTCTCTCGGCAAATGAGAGGAAGGCTTCGTCCGTATTGTCGCTAGCAATGTCGTCCGTACAACTGGGCGAGTGCTATATCGTATCTCGAGACCTGCCTTGTGGTGGCGCTAGGTCTGCGATCACACAGTGGCGACACGCGGGTCCGACATGTACTAAATGGACCGCGGCCGATTTAAGCTACCACCTCGCAAATGTGGTGTCTGGCGGTGACACCACATTCCTCCCCCGCAAATCGGCGAACGGTCGTGTTACAAGGCTTCCGCCCGCCGTGGGGAGGACCCCATGTTGACGTATGCGATGAGGTGGGGAGCCTAACAACAGGCGAGGCTGTGCCACCCGCACCCGGCCATTCGGTCCGAGGGGAGCTAGGAAATGCCTGAAAACCTAGTCCAGGGTGCACGTCAACATGCGGTGTATTCGCCCGGAAAGAGACAGGAGGTGCCGAAGGGGCGACCTCCATTGCGTCGGGGTATCCGACGCGCGATGACATCATGTGGTCCGGAGCGGGCAAGAGTTCCATGGCGGAGGACAGCTGGTCACGGGAAGCGAGTGGCGGCGCGTGACCCAGGGAGGAGCTTGGCGGCTGCAGCGAAGCATCGAATGCGGGCGGCGCCGGCGGGAGAACAGGCGGCGGCGGCGGCTGCGGCGGCGCGTCGCCATGGGGAAAAATGGAAGGCAGCGTCGGTAACACCTGGGGATGAGGCGAACCAGTAGATGGGTCCCCAGGGCTCTGTCCGGACGGCACCGTCGCTGAAAGCAGACGGGGAGCGGCAGAACCCGTGCGACGACAGAGGCGCAGCTGATTGAGATGCCGACGCATCTCACCAGAGGCCCCCAAAACCAAATACATCGCGCGGTCGAGGCAGCGAAGAATGCGCCCTGCTAGCCAACGCCGTGAACCGCGATAGTTGCGATAGAATACAACGTCGCCTGGAGCAAAAGCAGGAGTCTGCCGCTGCACAGGAACCTGATGCGGCGGATGCAGCAAAGACATCAAGGTTCGATGAGGACGACCATGGAGCAACTCAGCCGGCGAGCGACCATCTCGGGGCTGAGAGCGATACGAAGACAAAAAGAGCAACAACGCGTCCTCCCGAGAACGCGACTCTTTCAACTTCAACATCTGTGACTTGAAAGTCCGGACCAATCGTTCAGCGGCACCGTTTGACTGAGGCGAAAACGGCGCGGATGTCAGATGTTGAATACCATTGGCCTGGCAGAATGACTGAAATTCGGCGGACATGAATTGTGGGCCATTGTCGGAAACAATAGTCTGCGGAAGACCTTCAATGCAAAAGATAGCAGACAACGCTTGGATGGTGGCAGAGGACGTCGTGGAAGACATCCGGACAACAAAAGGAAAATTACTGAAGGCATCTACCAGAACCAACCATCGAGCATTCCAGAATGGACCAGCAAAATCAATGTGCAAGCGTTGCCAAGGAGAAGTGGCTTTTGGCCACGCAAAGACTTGCCGCGGCGGCGCGGATTGTTGTTCGGCACACGTCATGCAAGAAGAACACATATTCGTAATCGCAGCATCGATTCCGAACCAAGTACAGTGCTGACGAGCAAGTTGTTTCGTTCGCACTATACCCCAATGTCCTTGGTGAAGAAGCCGTAAAACAAAGGACTGTAACGAACGTGGTACCACTACTCTGGACTGATCATTATCAGAACGCAACAACAAAACACCATGTCGAACAAAAAGTCTCTCCTTGTGAGCAACAAATCGGCGAACCCACGGATCCTCGATCCGAGACTTGACAAAGGCCACTGTGTAGCAACAAAACGCAAAACGGTAGCAAGGACAGGGTCAGCAGCGGTGGTTGTAGCTACACGACGAAAATCAATCGGAAACGATTCGACCACTTCATCGGTTTCCGAATCAATGAACAGGCAAGCAAGTTCGGAAGAATCGAATGCGTTATCCTCAGCAACAGGCAAACGGGACAACGCATCGGCGTTTCCGTGCTTAGCAGTGGACCGATACAAGATATCGTAGCGGTACTGCGAGAGGAAAACAGACCAGCGAATGAATTTCTGCGCTGTACGTGGAGGTACAGGCTTGGTCGGATGAAAATGCAATGTCAAAGGTTTGTGGTCTGTGATGATGGTAAAGTGACGACCATACAAGAAATCATGGAACTTAGTAACACCAAACACGAGAGCCAAAGCTTCTTTCTCTATCTGGGAATAATTTCTTTGCGCAGATGAGAGCAATTTGGACGCAAAGGCAATAGGGCGATCATGCGAGCCAACTTTGTGCGCAAGCACAGCACCGATCCCGAAATCCGATGCATCTACCATCAACAAAAGGGGTTTCTGGGGATCGAATGGCGTAAGGCAAGTAGTTGAAAGCAACGCCGATTTCAACGGGCGAAAGGCGCGTTCGCATTCCGTCGTCCAGACGAACGTAACACCTGTACGGCGTACGCGATGAAGCGGAGCTGAAATGGAAGAGGCATTGCGCACATTCACTCACACCTTGTGATGCTAAATCGTGTAATGTTCTTGCGACCGCATCATGCAATGCGTGAGGAACATTGCGCGCTCTGAAAAATTTCGGTTGCGCTTTGACTTTCAGTTCCAAAAGTGCTTCATAGTTTTTAGCGCAACCTAAGCCCGGTGCAAAAATGTCTGCAAATTCTTCACACAGACGAGAAACACTGTCTGAAGGCACAGTCTGATTCACTGATAGGACCTGATTTACGATAGACATGTTAAACAATTGAAATAAATCTAAACCAAACAAGTTCACTGCAGAAGAAGAACGAAGAACGTAAAATGATACAAGTTTTGTTTGTCCCTTATATGTTGCAAGAAGGCTGCACTGTCCTAACACAGGGATATTCTGACCTGAATAACTATGTAACTTAACATTTGCGGCACGCAACGGAGGTGCGCCCAGTTGTTTGTACGTGTCGTGATTGAGCAATGAAACTGCAGCTCCGGTGTCGAGCTGGAATGGTATGACCTTGCCATTAAAGTCCAAATCTACAAAAAGTTTATTGTCCTGCTGACGACAAGAACGACTGTCTCGTGCAATTTGAACTGATACAGGTACAGCATCACTTGCTAATTGACGTGATTTCCGGCGACGTCGACGCACACTTTTTGTGGGACGAACACAGTCACTGTTAGAGAAAGTGGCACTGGACGAAGCGGAATTAACGACATGAATGTCCATGGGCGAAGGTCCACGAGCCTGAGTGTCCTTGGTTCGATTCCGGCGCGAAGCAAAGGGCCTGGAATGATTGTGATTGTGTGATCTGAGCTTTTTCTGGCAAACACTTTGAACATGTCCTTTCCTATTACAGAAAAAGCAAATAGCTTGGCGTGACGGGCAATGTTCACGCGAATGTCTAGTAGCACACCGCGGGCATGATTGCACTGCATTTGTGGGCTGGCGCGGTACACCCGGTTTAGAGCGCGGCGGCAGCTGCGTCGAAGTGCGCGAGGGCCGGTTACCGGGCCGTGCAGCGCGTCCAGCGGGCCGGTTAATGTTACACACGGCTGGTGAAGTTTCAAAAGATTCCTGAGCACAGTCAAGTGTGTCTTGTCTATCCAAAATGTCTATCACTTGTTGAAGGGAGGGATTAACTAGTTTCAAAATTTGCTCCCGTATGCGAACATCAGAAACGTTCTGTGCAATTGCATCACGCACCATTGTATCTGAATAAGAAAGGCCACAGTCACATTCAAAGGCACAGTCCCTAGTAAGTCCTTGCAATGTTGCGACCCGCTCCCTATTAGTCTGACCGGCCGTACGTTTTGTACGAAAGAAAGTATACCTTTTTGCAACCACATTAACTGTTTCTATGAAATAGGCATCTAAAGCAGACAAAATTTCTTCGTAGGACAGAGTTGCTACGTCGCGTCGGGGAAACAATTTCACTATCACACGGTAGGTGGACACACCGACACAAGAAAGCAAAAACGGCTGCCGCTCATTACCTTGAATTCTGTAGGCGGCTAGATGAAAACCAAACTTCGGGACCATTCTGGCCACGATTCTTGCACTGGATCGTAGTGCCTAAAAGGCGGTGCAACTGCAAGTTGTGGCTGCGGTAGCGGTGAAGCGGCGGCTGCCGCATCGGTTTGAATGGCACGTTGACCCTGGACGAGCTGTCCAAGGGCATCCAATAACGCCTGCGTCTGCTGATTCTGCAAGCGATAAAATTCGGACAGTACATCTGGCGAAGCCATGACACAAGTAAATGTAAGCAATCAGAAAGAACACTTCTCTCATCGCCAATCTGTTGTGGCGTAACAAGCTAGCTACGCCACATTGAGAAGAGAGCCGAAAGGCATGCGTACACACACGCCGACTGGTGTCAAGTCTGGAACAGGATACGTTATGACTGCTATAAAGAAAATACGTAGCTTTGGCATATACTTAACTTTTAATCACTCCTTGTGATACATCTCTCTTGACTATACAAATGAGACTCGTAAGATACATGCACTGTTACAATTGGCGCCTTGCTAGGTCGTAGCCATGGACTTAGCAGAAGGCTATTCTAACTGTCTCTCGGCAAATGAGAGGAAGGCTTCGTCCGTATTGTCGCTAGCGATGTCGTCCGTACAACTGTGCGAGTGCTATATCGTATCTCGAGACCTGCCTTGTGGTGGCACTAGGTCTGCGATCACACAGTGGCGACACGCGGGTCCGACATGTACTAAATGGACCGCGGCCGATTTAAGCTACCACCTAGCAAGTGTGGTGTCTGGCGGTGACACCACAGTATTGTCTGCCATTTTGGATGCCATTTATAAAGAAAGGTCCGATAATGGTATCTCCAATAATCCCACACCAAACATTAACTTTCCACGGACATTGATGCTCTACCCAACGGAGCCATTTTGGATTGTCTGCGGACCAATAATGCATATTCCTCATATTGACAATTCCTTTGTTGGAGGAAGATGCCTCGTCGGTAAAGAGAACATCTGCAAAAAAATTTGGATTAGTCAGAAGTTTTTGCTGAGCCCACCGACAAAATGTTACCCTATTGCGGAAGTCATTTCCATGAAGATCCTGGTGTATATGGACATGGTAAGGATGAAACTTATGACGTTTAAGAATACGCTGTGCACTTGATTTCGACACACCAACTTCACGTTCAATTTGACGTGTGCTGATTTGAGGATTCACAGCTATGGTAGCAAGCACAGCAACTTCAGCACATTCATCTGTGCGTGTTCTAGGACGATGTCGAGGTCTTGGATTTAAGCTTCCCGTTTCATGTAGACGAGATGTGAGAGGACCAAACATCCGGCGCAAAGGTGATGGCTTGTCAGGGAATCGTCTTCTGTACAGTCGTTCTGCCTGAACAGCATTTCGTCCACCTACAACAGGGTACAGTACAGGTATGTAGAGTAGGGTAGAAAGCAGACATATTAACTTAATAATCATAATGTTCACTAACAGTACTATCAGCAAACAAGCAATCTTGTAACGTATTTCCCGTCAATGTACATTCTCCATAGATCAGCAGCATTTCTACCACATCTTCATGTGTGTACATTATACTGTACAGTATAAGTTCCACAACACAACGTTTATTCACAATGTGTACTACCTCCGTGCCGTCACTAGATTACCCTGATGCACGACTACACTGGCAAGTGGTGTACTGCACGCCAAAGCAACAACAAATGGGATTCTTGGAGGGTGGTGGAGTACAGGAGTTTGCATGGGTTGCAAATCATAAACAAGGCGAAGTGGTAACTGTGGCAGTAGTGGGAACTACATTGGACACTTGACTAGGTAGAGCCAGGCCCTCCGTGACAGGCACAATGGGTCATATAATGCATTAGATAAACCTTATTTTGGGTGTGCAGGATAAATAAGACAACCTGACGGGTGTACACCGATCGGTACTGATTCATATTGTGTACGTAGATACGTAAAACGTACAAGAGGGAAACCATTATGTGCTTATGAGAGTTGATGGCAGCAGACCGTATTATTCATTTCGGACCTCTTTATAAGTATGGAGGTGTGATTACACATGTCAATCACATCGTGATTACGGGCAGCATGGGGTTCACGCCTGAGCCTCAGGACATGCGCTAGCAGCGCATGTCGGGTGTTTCAAGCGTCAACTTCGCGTCTCAATATCTTGGGATGTAATGGGAATATTACAATGCAATCAACGCCATTGTGTATGTGCTTTGTCATGCTATGGATTGCCGAAGAAAAAATATAGGAGGTCCATTTAAAAAACATAAGTTTGTGTTAAAAAAACCATATGCTTTCGTTTTAGAATATTTCCAAATATGTACATTCATGGGCCCCAGCCCTACATTGATGCCGGTGAAAGTCATTTTCCAATAGCTGTTATTGTTCCAAAGATATTTTGGGTGGACAAGATAGCTGGGACACCCTGTAGAGGGGATATGCAATCGAAATGAACTTGAAGGCAATATTTTATAAAGGAAAAGGAAGCAGAAGAAGATAAGAGAAATGTTAATGCAAGAAGAACTGAAAGAACACTGAAATATCTAGGCCAAAACAAGACTTCTGGAGTAGACAACATTCCTTCAGAACTGCTGATATCCTTGAAAGAGCCATTCATGTCTAAATTATTCCACCTGAAGCCCAAGATACACAAGACAGGGTGAGCACCCCGTACTTCAAGAAGAATGTAATAATTCTAATTGAAAAGGAAGGAGATGCTTACAGGTGTGAATATTAACAGAACTGTCCGTTTAATAAGTCATGGTTGCCTAATACTAGCACTATTTCTTTACAGAAGATTGGAAAAACTGTTAGAAGCCAATCTCAGGGAAGATCAGTTTGGGTTCTGCAAAAATGTTGGAGCACATTGCCAACCCTAAGACAGGTTAAATAAAGCCAATTCTACATTTATAGTTTTTTAAAGAGTTTTTTACAATGTTGACTGGAATACTCGTTTTTTGAAACTCTGAAGGTAGAGTGTGTGTACAGTAACATGGCTGGTAGATGTGCAGCCATCAGGGCACATGTGGAAAGTGTGGTAAGGATGGGTGTAGCATGCAGGTGCTGTAAGGGAAATGCTGAGCACTGCAGGGGAAAGCCATTCTAAATTGAAGCCTATGCTCACTTTTTTGTAAATATTAAGTGAAGCACATGTACACCAACAGTTGTACAGTAACAGTTCAGAAAGATCTACTATCATCTCTGCTTTGGTTTGTATCTAAAACGAATTCCACTGGAATTGCAACAAAAGCAGCATTTTATTTTTGCCTGGCTTGTTAACCTTTTGTAACTTTCAAAGAAGCGTCATGAGTAGCAAATTTTGAGTAGAACCCACATTTCTCTTGCTGCTATGTTAAAATTTGCTTCTTTTGCTATAAGACAGTGCAGTTTACACAATTCCACCTCACTAACATGTTGTGCAGATGCATTTGCAAGAGAATTTTGAAACATTGGTTTATTAAGTGTATTAAGTGAGGAACTGAGGAAAAGTATGGATGATAGCTTATGAAAAACCACATTCTCACTACAAAAATAAATATGTAATGCCTTCATTTATGTTGTTATAAAACTAACAGAATTTCTTGTTTCACCACCTATTGATGGGCCTCAAAAATTACATTCTTTCATTGAAAAAGGCTGAAGTTAGTGGAATAAAGTGACAGATAATGAAATTTTGCATGATAACCATATAGCATAATACTCTCCTCTTTGTGTGCTATCTTTTGCCAAAATGTCATTTCACTATCTCAAATAATTTATGAAACATGAGGAATGTTGTGAATATTCTGTTCTGGCTTTATGAAGTTGCCATCCCTTCCATGTCAAATGTTCCTTCCCTTAAAGCCTTGGCATTCAAGGCAAATGTATTTGTTTGGATGCAGACTCTTTACAGCAATACATCACAACTCTCACTTCAGCCTTCACTGGACATAGTTATCCCAACAGCCTAGTTCAAAAGCATATTTCCCGGACTATCAGATCTATTCCTGGTACTGCTGATCCCTCCAAAAATAGCTTCAGAACACACCACTTGTCACCCAGTGTTATCCTGGTCTTGAATGTATGAATCAGCTACTTTGACAAGGCTATGACTAAAATCATGCCCTGAAATGAGATCCATTGTGTCTGAGATTTTGCACACCACAAATACAATAGTTTTTGTCACCTTCCCTATCTCTCCAACTTCCTTGTCAGAACCCATGCTCCTACTGGGTCCATCATCCTACCCTACGGCTCCTACAACTGTGATCATCCCCCACTGCAAGGCTTGCTCTATACACCCACCTACCACCACCTATTCCAGCACTGTAACTGCCAAAACATACACTATCAACGGGAGAGCCACCTATGAAATGATACAGGTCATTTACCAGCAGTTACATAAACACTGTTCGGCCTTTTGTGGCGGTATTACTACCACCCAGTTACTAGTCGGGATGAATGGGCATAGGCAGAGGGTGTATAGAAGCAACACACAATATCCCGATGAGAGCATGCTGTACAACATGACAGTCATGACCTCTCTGCCTGTTTGACAACACACGCCATCTGGATTCTTCCCCCAGACACCAGTTTCTCAGAATTCTGCAGGTGGGAACTAGCACTCGTCATCCACCTGGCTTTAATCTATGTTAATTTCTTCCCCCTCAGCATTCGTCACAGTGATTAGTCCTTTTCTCACTCCACTTTAGTTTTCTATATCTTTCATTTTCTGACGTCTATTTTTCACCATCCCACCTCCCACCTCTGTCGCAGACAATGCACATAGCTTTTCACTGTTATTAACTTGTGCACAATGTTTTAGTAGTAATCTCTGTCTTGCTTGTTTTCCTGTCTTCTGCCTTTAAGCTCTCAGGTTTTCAAATCCCGTCCCGTGCAATCCCCAACAATCAGTCTTTCCTTTCCGTCTCCCATGACCTGGTGTTGTGGGTGACTTTTCCTTAAACCTCTCTGTTCCTTTTCCTTCACCCCCTTCCTTCTCCTTCAGCTGTTCTGCCAGGAGGAGGTGGTATTGGCTCCGAAATCTTGTAAAAGTTAAACTCTATCGTGTGTGTGTTTCCCTGCCGCCGCTTGGTGAGTAGGTTTTTTATCTATGCATTTACATTCTATTGTTGGTTGTTGGGTTAGGTTGGGGTTGTTTGGGGGGGGGGG
The DNA here is from genome assembly GCF_021461395.2 of Schistocerca americana. NCBI lineage: Eukaryota > Metazoa > Arthropoda > Insecta > Orthoptera > Acrididae > Schistocerca > Schistocerca americana. Next base: position 291,579,070 of record NC_060122.1, read on the forward strand.
GGGACCAAACAGCGAATTGATTATTTTAGTTGTTATATCAGCCCCACTGGCCATCATTCCTTCTTATGTAATCCTCTTGTCACTCTTTGTCGTTGTCTGCCTTATACAAATTATCGTCCCTTTTGTGCTAGTAGTCTGATCGTTTATTTATCTGTACCACTTTGCCCTTACATCTTTTCTAGTACCAGTTTTCGTGCACATGCCCATTGTTATTTGCATATAAGAATTCCACTGTTATTTATGAATTTGCCTAAGGTTCACTACATTGCAGGGCGTTCTCCTGATTGTCTGTCACCAATCTATTTTCAAATTTGGCAGCTATATTCTTTCCTACCCTCTACTGACCCTGTTTATATGCAAGGTGCATTTGTTGTTCGCCACACCGCTCTGATCGAGTTTTACTGCTGTCTGCTACATTACTTTATTTGCAAGCAGAGTAGTTTACATATCTCCTGTGACTTACTCTCTCTATCTGGGCAGTTTTTAAAATTTTGTTTCCTTTCACAAATTTCCATATCTTTTTTTTTTCCTTTCCATCATTTTTTTCGGATAATATAGACAACTCTTGTGGCGAGAAGTTCTTGTCCACTCATTGCCTCTTGTTAACCATTGTCTGTTCTCACAATTTTCGTCCGAATTTTTTCTCTGCTTTTCTTCCATTTTTCGATCTTTTTCCACCCACTGCTACTCGTTTTCACCACTCCCATCATTTCTAACACTCCAAAACGTCCTCACTTGCCTTGATGAATCCCATCACATGTTACATCTGCTCTTTTCAGAAACATGCTTTTGCACTATCAAAATTAGTCCCACATTCTGTTTCTTGAAACCCTGCTTGTCCCAAAGGCCTGACATTGAAAGTCTCTGTTCTATACCAGCCTCTTTTACAGTTTCAAATACATCTACATCTACATTGATACTCCGCAAGCCACCCAACGGTGTGTGGCGGAGGGCACTTTATGTAATACAGTAATACAGTAATCTGTTGCATTTACCCAACTAATCTTTGACCTATATGCCTCATCTGCCAATTTCCACTCCACCAGACTTCCCTCCTTCTACAAAATCCTTCAGTCATATGCCTCTCATGTTTCCTTGGGTGATATCATCCATCAAGCCAACTTCAGACTGCAACAGCATGCCAGACTTCACCTCAAAAAGCTGTCCCACCATCTTCTAAACTACCTCAACAATGGTGTTTCTCTTCCTGTCCCTGTGCAGCTCCCCAAACAGTAACATCATCAACCACCACTCCTCTCCTACAAACCGAGCTTCGTCAACCTCTTTAACATCCCACAGCCTTCACCACTGCCATACCAGACCAATAATAGCTCGTAATGACAAGAACCAGTCACAACAGTACAATGTTCTCGACCTCTCATTCAAAGCACTGTCCCCCCGAATTATCTGTATTATCCAAGGGTCTCACTTTCAGCCCTAAACCTGTATTTAACCATGCTGTTTTGGTGAAGGACCTACTTTCCTTTACACATAATATCAACCAGAAAAATCACTTTGCAACCCAATCCCAAAACCTTTCCAACAGCAAACCTGACATTGGACCCTGCCTTGAACAGTTCTGACCCCAATCCCAACTTGATCCACCACCATTACCTCAGAAACATCCCTTAAAAGCCTTCCAAGAAGTCCTCACATCCAGTGCTGGTTTACAACGTTTCCTCAGATCCTCTGTGGAACTCCATGCTTTACATTGCCGAAAAGCTGAAGACTCCATTATTATCCTCCCAGAAGACAAAGGACCTACCACTGTGGTATTTGACCGACAGGAGTATGTTAGTAAAGGTCTATGTCAGCTGTCTGACACCTCTACATACAGCATCTGCCATCAAGATCCCATCCCTGTGATTCAAATTGATCTGCAGTCCCTCCTGAAAACCTCAGGCTTCTCACAAGGACTTACACCTCAATCCATAGAACTTCTTACCCCACCTTTTACCTTCTTCCTAAGATCCACAGAACCAATCATCACGACTGTCCTATAGTTGCTGGCTTCAAAGCACTAGAATTTGTCATTTCCATTAGGATTACTACAATTACTCTAAATTGTTCTAAAATAAATTATAATCATTATTTGCCCCATGTTCCTCATTAAAACAATTAATACCCCTATCTTCAATCACTCTCCTCCTCCCACCACCCACATAATTTTTGACTGCCATCTACTGGCAAGAATTGATCTTCATGTACATCCCTAACAGTGTCCTGACTTCATCCATCCTGTTCATTATCATGTACTTTTACTGACCTGAAACTGCACATCGATAATCTCAGAACCCATCTTCTTCGATCAACCTCCTTCTATTACTAATCTTGAGAAGCATTTGCTAAATAAAGCACACAGCACTGCAGTATTTCATTTCTCATCTTTTCATATTTATTAACACACCATGTCCCCTTTTTGATGGTCAGCCTTGTAATGTACAGGAGCCTTAATATTCATCCACATCAGTAAGATAAACTGATAAACATTCACAAAGTTCACTTGTGGTAGATTAATATCTTACTTTACATGGCTTTGATATACATAGTGACTTCACATTTAAACAGTCTGGTGCTAGTTCAGTGAGAACAAAACAGTGTTTACAAAATGAATGCTATCCTTTGACAGGCTGATTATGTATTGTCACATAATTAAATTATGATTGCTCAACATGAACTTGTAACTTTACATTTTAGATGCTCATTACAAACTGACTGGAAATTACATGGTGAATCATAGACCAGAAACTACATAATGTTTATCATTTTGGCACTAGACCTGCACTAAAAAGCATGACTGGCTTAAAAATCATGTAATGATACATAGGCTGTTTATGTAATGGCTGCTACCTTCCAGTTCACTGTCTTTGTGTGTCATGCCTTTTTTCCCCCCAGACTTTGAATCACCAATCTTTGGGGTACATCAGATCAATCACTTCTTAGATGCTTGTGTTCTCTTTTTCTCCCAGTAGTTCTTCATTCTGTCTGATATCTTCTTTCTTTCCTCCTCTGTCTGATATCTGAATCGGTTTCCTGTTGTTGATCCTAACTTGGAACCTCTTAGTTTTGTCTTTGGTCACGGTCTTGGCTGTACCATTCTTTAACATGACTTCAGTAATCTGGAGTTCTCTCAAATCCCTTTCAATTTCCTTAAACCAACTGGGTTTAGTCCTCTTTTTTTTCTTTTTTTTTTTTTTTTGGTAAAAGAAGTCAAAGATTTGTTTAGTTAGTCTGTCGGCATTCGTTTGATGTATGTGTTCATAGAAATCAATCCTCCTTTTCTTTATGGTTTCCAAGAGTCTCTCTGAATTTGCATAGAGAGCTTCATTTCTTTAGAAAACTTGTTTACTATTTTGGAAGTTGGGACGCATAATCTTCCTCAAAATTTTCCTCTCCTTGATTTCCAATTTCTCCATTTGCCCTTTCCTCCCCATGACTAGTGTCTATGCTGCATAGAGTGCTTCCGGCTTAATTACTGTGTTATAATGCCTTATTTTGGTAGGGCTTTCTTATTGTATGTGTTTTTGGTTTTCTGGAAAGCTAGTTCCATTTTGGTAGTTCTTGGTTCCATCACTTTCCCTTCATGATTGTTCCAGTCAATCCATTCCCCTAGGTTCTTGAAACTCCTAACCACCTCTATTTTTTGAGCTCCTACTTTAATTCTCGCAGGAGTATCTAGTATATTCATCATAATCTTCATTTTTTCATAAGAAATCTTAAGTCCTATCTTCCCTGCCTGCTCTTGTAACTTGGCGATTTGTTCTTTAGATACCTCCCTTGTTTCTGCAAGGAGCACCATGTCATCAGCAAATGCCAAAAACTTAATCAGATTCCTTTGTTTTTTGTTCCAAGTCTTATTCCTGCTCTCGTTCTTGCATTCCATTCCCTGAAAACATTTTTGTGTGCACAGTTATAGGGTCTATTTATAGATATACCAAATATGGAAATTTACAATTTGATGAAATACAGAGCTATTACATTTTAGATATTAACAGAGAAATCAACAAAATTAAAAGAAACAAAGACACAATAGTCAATGATGTTAGTTTGGTTAACTAAAAGCAAAATAATAAGAAAATGGCGAAATTATTGGTATTATTTTATAGAACTGAAGTATCATGGAAGGGGATTCCAAAACTTTGCTAGAAACTTTTGAGAATGTAAAATATTCCAATTAGAAAATTTCATTAACTAACAAATTCTTTTAATGCAAATTCACATTTTTTGGAAAATTAAAATCAGTATTATAAAACTGTGCTACTAAGTTTGGGAAATAATTACATTTTGAGACTGGAATATTTCGATATGAATAATTTTTGAATTATGAAGTTCATGGTACATGTAAAACATTTGTTGAAAAGAGTAGAATGAGGGCTTTTAATGAGCTGTAGTAATGTAGAAATAAAACAAATTTTAGCTCATTGAAAGTTTCACCTTACCATGGTTTGCATGAACAGCAAATCACAAGTATTTCTTTAACGCGTTGGCCGCCACAGCCAAAATGAGTAAACAGCTTGCGGAAGTCATGTTAAGTGGTTCATACAGTTTTATTTGTCTTCTCATTTGTAGTCCATCTGTAATACTGACAGGGAAATGGAGCCTGTGAATCATCTCATAGCTGGTTTACAAAGCAGAAAGTTCAGTTCAGATGCCAACTACAAGACAACTCCTTATCAACATAGCTGCTGGTAAACCTTTCGAGATGTGAGGTCACGGTCCAAGAAACTCTTCTGTTCCTGATGTTTCATCCAGGACTCTGCTGGACATCCTCAGAGACGCTCCTCCACTGAGTCTTGCTGACTGACTGGTCAGACATCCAAGAGCAACGTAAATACTGTAGGAAAGGGGGCATGGTCAAAGGAACACGTGATGAGCAGAGATAATCCTTGTCAGAGATAAAACTTAACTATCCATTATCGTCTTGTCAAAAATAAAATTGCCTAGCGATTCTGGAGACCTACTGTCCATATGTCACTAAGTCGCTCTTTCCTATTAAAACTGCCCTGATGCTTCTAAATTTCAATGACTTCTCTACACAGTCGTGGATAATAATTTGACATCGTAGATAAAATTTCTGTTTCAGTAAACTTCACTCTGTGGTTTCCTGACTGAAGAGCATGCTCTGCTACAGCTGATATCTCTATTTTTCCTAGTCAGTAAAGACATATTTGTGCTCTTTGAGCCATCTATTTATGCTCTTCTTGGTAGTTCCAATATCAACTTTACCACACATACATGGAATTTTGTATACACCACATGTTGAGGATGTTTTTCCTTCACTGATCAGAGTACTTGACTTATTTTCTTCATTGGTCTAAAGACCGGTCTGATGTCATGTTTCTGTAAAATCGTACCGATCTGATCTGTTACTTTTTTAATAAAAGGGAGAGAAACTGTATTTTTCCATCATTGTGGTTCTTCCTTATCCTTCGGTCTTCTGTTCCTTGATTGCAAAAATCTCTTTACCTCTTTCCCTGAGTGCCTATTTTTCTTGAAAACCTGCTTCAGATGTTTTATATCAGCATCCAGGTGATCTGATGTGCATATCCATTTCGCTCTATCGACAAGACTTTTAATAACACCTCTCTTTTGCCGTGGATGGTGATTGGAGTTTTTATGCAGATGTCTGTCCATATGTGTTACTTTCTGAAAAACTTTATTTCTGAACTTCCATCTGACTATCTCATAACTAAAACACCCAAGAAAGATATTCTGTTATCATTTTCCATTTCCATGGTGAACTGTATTTTTGGATTAATGTTATTTAGAAGATCAAAGAAATCATCCAAAGCCCTTCTACCATGGGACCAAACCACAAATGTGTCGTCTACAAACCGGTACCAGCAAGATGGTTCCTTATTTGCTTTGTCCAGAGGTGGTTGTTCAAATTTCTCAATATAGAAATTAGCAATCGCAGGATCTGATGGGTTACCCATTGCTACATCATCAAGTTGTTCATAAAATTCATCGTCCCACTAGATGTAATGCCTAAAAAAACCAGTCAAATCTCCTGGAAAAATATCCTTTATAAAAATCATAACTTCGTTAACTGTAATCATAGTGAAACATCAGGAACAGAAGAGTTTCTTGGACCACGACCTCACATTCCGAAAGGTTTACCAGCAGCTATGTCATCTGGTTGTGAAAGCCTTCATTCTTGACAACAATCAGTCACCATGTTGCGTATTTCAAAGCATGTTCAACAATATGATCAATTTCCTTGTTGAAGCTGTATCAGTAGTTGTCTTAGTTGTAGATGGTCCACTGACGTTTATTGTTGTCTCTGCTCAGTTTTTCTTTTAAAATGGGTAGTAATAAGAGGGGACAGAGTGATGTAGAGACTGAACAGCCAGCTAACATGAATGAATCAGAATGCAATGAGGTTGTGGATGAATTCTCAGATGCTGGAAGCAAGAGGGCCCATGCGATAGTTTGTAGGGACGTCTAGAACCAGGGGTATGCTATATTTTTAACAGTTTGGAAGATGAACAGTGACATAAATATCCACAAAAATTTTCAGATCTAACCATGTTAAAAACCAGTGTAATACTACTGACTTTTAAATCATTTTCTTGAAGGAAAAACACCTGACTAATCTTACCCATAGGTATTGACACCCTTGGGTGGAAGTCTCTATGAACTGTGTCCATGTGAGATTCGGATGCAGACAACAGTCAGTGCAATGAAGAAGATGAGAAAGTTGGTACAATAGCAGGCACTATGAATAACAGTGATGAGTGGAGTGACATTCCGTAAGGTCCACCAGTATTTGTGTTGAAGGAGAATGAGGGATTGAAATTAGACCTACAAAAATTTGGCATCAACGCACTTTTCTTTCCTGGAAAGTTTCTAGTGTCATTATCTAAATGCAAGCCAGGAGCAGAAAAACATGAGAGTTGAAGACCAACCAGGTTCTTGAGATGGAGAGATACAGATGTTGTGGAAATGATAGTATTTCTGGGGCTTTTGCTGTAAATAGGACCCTGTTGTTCCATTGATAGAACATTACTGGAGTACAAGTCCTTTATACAGTGTCATGGTCTGGAGATCTGTTATGAGTAGTAACAGATTTCAGATGTTATTGAGATTTCTAAACTTCTCAGACAACTTGTTGCAGTCTAATGACTGGCTCTACAAAATTAGGCCCATTTTGGACCATTTCAATAGCATCATCAGCAATAATTACGACCAGACAAGAATCTCTGCATTGATTAATCAGTCGTTTTGTGGCATGGCTATCTGTTTTCCAGGCAGTATATCAAGAATGAGAGACACAAGTACAGTGTAAAAATTTATGAACTATGTGAATCTAATGGTGTGGTTCTCAAAATAAAAATCTGCTATGGCAAGTCACAGGGGAAGGCTGAGATGGGTCATGCATCTGAAGTTGTTTTACACCTGATGGAAGCTTTCTTGAAAAACGACACACGCTTCATACCGACAATTTTTATAATTCTTTGTCACTTACAGAATTGTTATAGACTTACAAAACCTTTGTGTGTGGAACATTACATAACAACAGAAAGGAGAACCCAAAATCATTATTTGCTATGAAACTGAAGAAAGGTTGGAGGGCCATGGAAAAGAAATGACAGTGTTGCTGTTGGGAAATGGAAGGATGAAAGGGAGTTCCTGACCATTTCTAATATGCATTGTACTGAAGTGGTGGAAGTTTACAATCAAAATGGCAAAGTTGCTTTGGGACCAAACATAGTCAGAGACTATACCAATGGCAAGGCAGGTGTTGATCAATCTGATCAAATGCTGTCATATTATTCAGCAGTATGAAAAACTATTAGAAGACTGAAAAAGTTTGCTCTACATGTAATGGTTCAAATGGCTCTGAGCACTATGCGACGCAGTTATTAACAAAATGAAATCAGGCAAGGAAAAATATGATGTTGATATCAGAACTGGTGTAAAAACAAGTAGGACAATCTCACCCTGCTCTGTTACAACCACACTTCAAGTCATTAGCCTTTACTGCTTCTTCCTTAAGTCTGCATGAATCATACCATCAGTCACATCAACACTATCGTCAATACATAGTAAAATGTCTTCACCACCCCTCTCCCTCAATACATGATTTCCAGAACCACCTGTTACCAAATCAGAATCACTGTCACATCTAACTTTTGTCTCAACATTACCCATGCATCAGCATCAGCATCCAACTCAAATTCTTCATTACACACATAATTAGAATTATTAATCCATCCACCTGGTATGCCTCCTTGTTACACTACCCACAAAATCTCTGATTCCTCCCTCTTTAAACTCTTTTCTAAATTTGTTAGTCTAAGTTTGATTTACATCCCTTGTCACAAAATGAAGTGTTCCTAATAGTATGACATCAGTTTTCCCACACATTTCCTCTGCCATCTGGTCTCCTGTTATCTTGTAATCTAGTTTTCCTTTCCAAACATCTGATTCAGTACTCAAATCCTTCTGTTTACATTCCTGTTACTTTCATTCCAATTAAAGACCCTTTTATTTCTATTGGCCCCTTTCGCAACATTCATTCCCAACATTGCTAACTCTTTTTTCTCAAAATTTCCCTCATTAAATTGGTATAAATTATAAAAATATTTTGGTAGCAGGTAGAACTTAAAACATTTTCTGAAAACAGTAAGAACATATGCAACCACATGGAGTTGAAACAGTAAGTCAAAAAAGACAACATATCATTAAGGGGGCTGGTCCATGAATACCAGGGGAAATCTTGAAGAAATCTTGCAAATGAAATAAACCATGCTAATTATTTACATACATCATAGGTACACATTAGTCAAAATACAAACAAAGTAGAAGGTTTATTTTTTTCCTGTAAGTTCTTTACACTGTTATCTTCAAAGCAGACTATTGAATAGATGCTGCTGTCATAAATTGTGGTACAAAAAAGTTTTAAGTATGATTATCAAACATTTTGGAAATGAATTCAGGGTTTTTCTTCAAAAAAGCATTTTATTTTCAAAGTTAAGTCACAAGACTAGTCTGGTTTTTATTTAAGCATGTTTTAAGACAGTATACAAAATTTTAGCTCTCTATCTTTAATAGTTTTCAGCCAAAGTGTACCAGAACAAGAAATAATTTAACTTTCGGGACATTCAAGGTGAACTTAAAACCTGCTTTTTCTACTAAACTTGCATGGCTCTAATGCATACCAGGTCCATATTCATCTTGTTTCCTGTGTTGTCCTTCCTCTCTTCTCTTTTTCACACTTCTTATTCTTGCTTCTTAGTGGCTTCCAACACTGATTTTTCTGCTTCAAAGAGTCTCCTGCGGCCAGTGGCTATTAGAGCTCTACGCATATTTAGTCCGCCAGGCACTCCCATCAGTTCCATAACATTAAGCCTTGACACTGCACCATCATTGATACATAAACAGTATTTTTTAACACACCTATTTTCAAAGTATTTAGTCCTACTAGAACAGCTTTTGGTATCCTTTCCCAGATACAATTGTTGAACCTTTCTTTGAGTCCTACTATGTAAACATTTCTCTAATAATCTTGGGTCACTAAGATCCCTATATGTAGGTTTTATAGCTTCTATTATAGCAAATGGGAAAGAATGTTTATGGTTGTAGGTCTCACTCTGAGTAACAGCCCGGTGGTAATCACACAATGTCACAAAACAAATGGCATGCTTGGAACAAGTGTTCCATAAGGCTGTTTAGCCAAGAGTCCTGTAGTCTCAGCTATACTCCATGTCTTCCAAGCCAAGATGTTAGCATCTGGAAATGCTTCAAGGCCACCATAATCTGCTTGCTTGCCCCATACAACAGCAAGTGTCAACCAGGTACTACCTCCAAACACTGCTTGTACACCACACGTAAAGTTCAGATGGAGTCCAGTGCATGACATTGGATTGTCATCTGTGGAGGATTTATGAAAGAAGGTAGCCCATACTGCCTTTTTTACTCCCTCAATGTCATTTTTATTTTATCTTATGACTTGTCCATAATAATACTGCAACCTGTCTGTTTCTTCGTCTGTAAGCTGATCACTCCACTAATGCTCTTACTATCAGCTAATTTCTTTCCCTAAAAATCCCTCTTAAAGTTCCTTAGTCTTGTACCTAACCTTTTCTGGACATGTCCAACACATTTTTGTGTCAACATAAGGTTTGGATTCACAAAATTTTTGGTACCCTTTTAAGTCTCCATCTCCTAGGTTATATCACACCACATTTATGACCTGTGAAATATCTTCACGACACCTTCCAATTCCATCCTACACTACAAAGACTAAAATTAATCAAAACATTTATGATGTTCATTTCCACTAGTACAGCCATTACAGTATTTGGTAATACATTCCACATCAATGACTTTACCATTGTCCAAGGAGGTAGCTGTCACTACACAATTTAGGGAATTATGGCCTCTTTGTTGCCGGGATGCATCCAGGGGAGCAGACATGCAAGTATTGCTGTCATTCATGCCTACCCTTTCCTGAACAGCATTTTTCATACTATCATTTGCTACTTCTTCTGAAGTCTGTAGAATAATTTTATTGTACCTGTCAAACCTTGTTGGGAGAGGTAAGTCCATAAGAAAACAGAAAATCTGAGCACTTCTGTACCCTTTGCTTATACACCTCACAGCATAAGAAAGTTTAATATTTGTGTTATACACTCTCTGTTTAGTTATGCCACAAGTATAACCACATTCACTTAAATCACACAAATTACAAACAGTTCTTAATTTTGATGCACAACCTCTTCTAGTACGTATCTCCTCAACCACCTTCACAACACTCTTACCACATTCTTTAGACTGCAAAGCTTTATTTATTAGTTCAGACAGAGCAGAGAGTTCAACAATAACACAACCTGAATCAATAGTTGGCATCTCTGTATTATCAGCATTAATACTGTCAAGCCCATTGTCCAAATATATCAGCTTTAGCTTCGAAGCACTTGGAGCAGTTGAAGCTGATTCAAGTGTTATATCATGCTGTATTTCAGTATTAGCAGAGTTAATCCGCTTGGTGAACTGATTTCCATAAAATTTATGTTGTTTAACACTAAACTTCTTAATTCTTCCCAACACTTTCAAGTGGGATAAAAATACTCATACACACAATTACTTCGCTGTAAACACAATATTTGCACCAAAACAACAGCAAACATGGACTAAACTCTCTGTATAAACAAAAGATAAGCAACTGTAAAGCTTTTGCAGGTTACTCAGCTTAAGGGACTAAAAAGCCACCACAATAAAACAAATGAGAGCAAAATTTTATTTTTAACTGAGTTGACTGTGTGCCATGGGGACGTTGTGGTGCATGCAGCCACTTTTAAATTCCTCTACTATGGTACTTCCTGTGATCCATTTTCCTGAAAGTAAACATTTTCTCATTCAGAAAACTAGAGAGAATTTTTAAGACAAAAAATAAAAAATCGATTTTTTGACAGTTATTCACATACAAGTCCCCTTAAACTTATTTCTGTGCGTAACATCAGATACGAGAAAAATTATCACACAGTGACATTTATTGGCAATATGCTTGCACAGTGGAAAACTAGTTGATGACAAGATTCTGCAGTGGAGAGAAGGATATGAAGTGTATTGTGTAGGTGATGAAAAGACAATGCTTCCTTAAGCAATTTTAACTTCACTGTCTCTAGTACATATCTGCAGTGGTAAATACATCACAGGAGGTCATCTGCACAACAACACCTGCTAGGTATACCACATGATATGTAGCCCAAGGCCTCTGTATTATTTTGGGCTCTCAATATTGTTCAATCTCATCATCAACTAGTTTTCTGCTGTGCAAGCATATTGTCAACAAATGTTACTATATTACTATTTCACTTGTATCTGATATTTTACAAAGATAGAATTTTGAGATACACCTTACCATATTTTACAGACTATAAGATGCTATGGACTATAGGACACACATAATTTTTTTAGGAATTAAAAAAATATATTCTTAGTTCATAAAACTGAACTGACCTTTAAAATCCCTGAAAATCATAATCTGAACTCTCCTCTTCCCCCCGTCCCATCCTCTCATAGTTAATGAAATTTAAGAACCTCACCACACATCATCCTCATCTTCACACTAAAGTTAAGTATTTTGTAAAGTTCTTTTAATAAAGTATTGTTAACTGTAACTTACTTAGTGTTGTCAACATTATTTTGCTGTAGTTCCACTCAACATATTTGTCTCCTGTGATAAAGCTGAGTGGTTGCACTATGCTTAGCATGTTACCTCAATAACAGCAACTACTTTCTGTGGTAGGGGGGCTCCCTTTCTGCCAACTTTATGTTAAACGACAAGCTTATTTTGTGAACACAACAATAACTTTAGACTTAATTAGAGATATTTTTTCATAAATATCACATTTGAATAACCCATCCTTCTTTTCTAAGCATTCTTTTATATCAGCAATTTCTGATCATTTAACTTTTGTCCTCTCCTTTTTTTTTACGTTCTGATGAATCCAAAATTTTTGCAGTTTTTTCTCATTCTTCAGACAAGTTTAGTCTGACATTTTCAATCCTTTTACCAGCTACTTCCATCCAGTCATTGAGTTGTTTTGATCCTGATTCAGTATTAAGTTTTAATTCACTGATCTCTGCCTTGAACTTTTTTATTCATTGTTTCACTTTGAAATTTCACCGTTTGTTTCCACTAGCTGACAACACAGTTCATTTTTAGTTTGTCATTTGGTTGTGTAATTTTGTTCAGTTTTTGACTCATCAGTTGTGTTATTTGTTTCTGCTACCTAACAACTTATTTCACTTGTTAGTTTGTTCACTTCATTTTACTGCCAAAATGTTTTATCTTTCTCAACAGATATTCTGTTTGCCACGTCTGAAAATCAAACGAATTGTGTTAGAACACAACTTACAAACAAACATCCCACCACAACATCATAAGAAATGTTCCTGCTCACATCTGAGATGTAAACTGCTTATCTTCATGAAATGGAGGTGTCTATGATTGTTAAAAAAGTCCACATTCTTTTTGTTCACTGCAGGTAGTATTTAGATGATTCTCTTGAATATATTGCATCCTTACATCATCGGAAGTAATATTCTCATGACAAAAATGTTTAGACATTGATAATTTATTTGCAGTTTCTTCCCTTTTAACTTCTCCATTACAAAACCTTTTCATTATCAATCAGACTGAGCAACTGTTGTACCCAAACTGAGGCATAAGTTCTTTTACATATATAGACTGAAGCAGTGAGTGAAAATTTGTAACAAGTCCAAGAATCAGATCTGGGTAAATCATATCTAACAATGGAAAATCCAGGATGGAATAATGCCAACATTACAAAAAGGAAAGTTGCTACTCACCATATAGCAGAGATACTAAGTCACAGACAGGCACAACCAAAAAACTGTCAAACAAAGCTTTTGACCAAACAACTCTGTGTGATAGGCTTTAAAAATCATATTTGTACGAGACCAGTAAAGTCCCTGATATTGTATCATTTAAGCTGAGGCTCAAGTGTTGACCAGGGCTGTAACCGTGGTTGGAGGAGACTGTCCAAACTGAGCCATGCAGTCACTTATGTAATCCTTTAACAATTAGAATAGTGTCTACTTCTTTGTTAAGATTTACAATGTAATTACAGTCTTATAAACCTACAAGGTTCACATTAAAATTTGCTTGACGGTTTAGATTAACACAACTGTTATGACTATTTTTATCATTATTTTCATTACCAGACTTTTCTAATTTTAATATTTTTTCTGAAAATCTTTCATTTCTGTATGAAAATTGTGTGGTATTAACAATATACCTAACATATTGCATATCTCTGTGGTTATTTTGTTTGTGAACTATTTCATTTTCTAAGAGTAGTAATGTAAATAAAAGAAAAATAAGAAATAGCGTATTGAATAGCACTGAACTGATACCATGAAGCAATATAAGAATTGAAAAATTAGCTACAAGAAATCCTCCTCCTCCTCTCTTGGCAGGTCCCCGGACTCGCACACGCATAGTGAACATTCGCGCGCCGGAGATCATCGCCGTCAGTCTCTCGTGTGTGTGCTTCGTTTTGTGTTTCGTGTTCTTTTGCAGTTACAACTCTACTGTTCACATGTGCCGTCACCGTTCTCCGTGTTTTGTGCACTGTGTCAACAAGTGTTAGTGTTTTTATCATCCAGCATGAACGGCTTCATGTTTATTGTTTTTTGTATCTCCGTTTTTTGCCCGCCGTTTTTTGCATTGTCTGTATCACCTCTATGTCATGTTATTGTTCCACTTAAGGCTGAAGAGCAGTGTAATATGCTGCTGACAGCCCGCCTGGATAGGTGATTAAAATTACAATAAAGGAAAAAAAAAACTACAAGAAATGAAATATACATGTGTACATGAGGTATATTAGTTGTGTGTATTGTATTGTTCTGTGAGTCTCAGTATGTTACATTACAAACTACAATTATAAATTTTTAATAAAAGTAATGTGTTTACTCCAATGTTCCTTGTAACATGAAGAATAAGATTGAGTTTGTTCCAGAAATGCAATTTACATCCCTTAAATACTGAAAGACACATGGTTTCCTCTTTGTGGCCATTATTAACAACTGGAAGTAATGCATTCAACAAAATAAAATAAATGTTTGCTGTGCAAATCTGTCCATTGGACACTGTTTCAGAAACTTACATATCAGTTTCATTGTTTATTTTCTGTAGTGCCATCAGGCTGAATAAATCCAATTGCAGACTTAACCCATACTAGAAAAATTAAGCCAATCGCTGTGGATTGATCTTTAGGCATTCATCTCAGCAACCAGAAGGGCTACTACCCTCTGGCATAATAAGCACTCAATTTAGTGAATTCAGGTCTGTCAGACTCGAGTCAGTGGAAATTAAACAACTTTGCTATTATATGAAGTTGCAAGCATACCAGTTTGCTCATATACTTTAATTGGCAATAGCGGGTCAAATCTCTGTTTGCCCACTGAGCAAGAAGTCAAATCTTTTGCCATTCTTTAGTGTGCACAACCATGACAAAAAGAAATACCTTGAGAATTGGATGAGGCATACCTTATAAGAAGAAGACAGAAAGTTCTCAGACCATAGTTATGCTGGCAAACAAGGACATTAATTAATGAGGGGACACAATGAACAGGTCCTAGTGGAAGGACTGGGTAAAAGTTGAATATTGTTTGTTCCTTTTAATTAATATCTTGACTATATTTATTATCACATTAAAGTTCACCAATATATTACAAACATCATCAGCTCATTTCTTTTGAGAATAAATCTTTTTTACTAGCTGCAAAAATTAAATATTTTTCATCTATTAAGACAGTGTAACATTAGGAAAAGTTCATCTACATTGAGAATCCAAATTTTTCATTATGTTCCAAAAGCATTACAAAAGCAGTTTACTGGCTTCAGCCACTGAATCTTTCTTATTAAAACAGAGCCATATAATTATTTATGCTTCAAAAATTTAAGGCAAAACAATTCATAAAGAGATTCCTTAGACCACAATCAATAAATGATGGGGAACAAATCAGGTATGAGATCAAGGTGCAAGACCACAAGCACCACATTACACTTCAAGGTAGACCTCGGGCACCAAAACTACAAGGCATGAAGTTAACACAGGCTCAACTACAACATACATAAAACCTCTCTTAAATAAAGCAAGGATAAAACAATAGTTCATTGGCCCATCTCAAAAGACACTGTACTCAAAGCCAGAGCAGAAGTGGGCCAAGAAATTTGACAGCATCAAAACCAACATTATTCTGAAAAAAATTCATATTAAAGTTAATCAAGCATGCCAAACAATGCAGAGTATCTTTTCAGGGTGCAGCACGCCATCTATCAGTTACCTCAGTCATGAATAAATGCTTGGCTAGAAAATTTTAAGTTAACGACATTGAAGAGAAACAAGCGCTTCAGTATGTCTGAAGAATTACTCAGACAACTATTAACTAAAACTTGACAAAAAAAAAAAAAAAAAAAAAAAAAAAAAAAAAAAAAAAAAAAAAAAAAAAACTGAACAGTTAAATAGAAAACAACAATACAGGTCAAAAAGACTTAAACCTAAAATTATCTCCCAGTGCTATTTGCCTTTTTAGTTTAAAAGGAATTAGCCTTAATAGATCCAGTAATTTGTTTACGAAGTAGAGGATTGAACACACAGGACATAAGTTCAGAAATGTGTTGTTGTTGTTGTCTTCAGTCCAGAGACTGGTATGACGGAGCTCCCCATGCTATTCTATCCTGTGCAAGCTTCTTTATCTCGTAGTAACTACTACAACCGACATCCTTCTGAATCTGCTTAATGTCATCTCTTGGTCTCCCTCGACATGTTTTACTCTCCGTGCTGCCCTCCAATACTAAATTGGTGATCCCTTAATGCCCCATAACATGTCCTACCAACCAATCCCTTCTTCTGGTCAAGTTGTGCCACAAATTCCTCTTCTCCCTAATTCTGTTCAGTACCACCCTGTTAGTTATGTAATCTACCCATCTCATCTTCAGCATTCTTCTGTAGCACCACATTTCAAAAGCTTCTATTCTCTTCTTGTCTATTTATCGGCCATGTTTCACTTCCATACATGGCTACGCTCCATACAAATATTTTCAGAAAAGATTTCCTGGCAAATCTATATTCGATGTTAACAAATTTCTATTCTTCAGAAACACTTTCCTTGCCATTGCCAGTCTACATTTTATATCCTCTCTACTTCGACCATCATCAGTTATTTTGCTTCCCAAATAGCGAAACACTTTTACTACCTCAATTATCTCACTTCCTAATGTAGTACCCTCAGCATCACCTGATTTAATTCGACTACATTCCATTATCCTCATTTTGCTTTTGCTGATGTACATCTTATGTCTCCTTTCAAGACACTGTCCATCTATTCCATTGCTCTTCCAGGTCCTTTGCTGTCTCTGACAGAATTACAATGTCATCGGCAAACCTCTATGTTTTTATTTCTTCTCCATGGATTTTGATTCCTACTCCGAATCTTTCTTTTGTTTCCTTTACTGCTTGCTCAATATATAGACTGAATAACATCAGGGATAGGCCACAACCCTGTCTCACTCCCTTCCCAACCACTGCTTCCCTTTCATGCCCCTCAACTCTCATAACTCCTAGTATCTGATATAAGAGGGAATTTCACCTCACAACTGAGCTTAGAGATACGTAGCCAAACTCTTGATAAATAAAAAGAAAAAGCTTCTCAAAAGAATAGAATAGTGCTGTACCCTAACAGTGCATTGTGAAGTGCACACATGCTCAAGTGTTAGAAATGCTCCTTCAAAGCATGACAGCCTGTCTGCCATAAACAGTTGCATTTTCTGTTCATCAGCCATAACTGTTACCAGAATTAAATGGAAACATTTTAGGTAGTGCTTAGTCACAACTTATGAATGGCAATTAAAAACTCAGCTTACTGAAACCAGAGTTTAAGTGGTCACAAAGTGTTTTTCTAGTCATATTTACATTGCGCGCACACTTTCTTTAAACTTCACTGTGTCACGAAAATATCATTGGAAGAGCCAACTGTTATGTTTGAAAGACAGTGACAGTCCACTCACAAAAAGTCCTATTGTAATCTCCCCACGGAAAATTACCCTCTACCACGCAATAATTAATAATGGTCAACCAAATCATCCACATGTATTTACGTTTGAAAAGTATCTGATCAGATTTTCTAGTAATATATGCGCCGACAGCTCGTCGACGCCAAGGTATTTTTCTAGTACGTCTCTTCTTTGGAACAACAGAGGTACAGAAATGTATGCTCCATGGTTATTATAGAGAGAGAGAGGAACAGCTTCGGAAGTATCGGTTGGAAGATTGTCGGATTGCTAAAGGAGATTTATTTACTCTTCTTCGCGCTAAAGCGAGCTAGGAAAGTTTGTGCCACTAGCGTGATAGATAAAGAGAAAGAAAAACCTGTAAAAGAAAATTACATGAGACTTGGAACCAACAGAAAACGGAACATGTACAGAAATGGATTCAATATACAATTTTCCTCAGAAATAAGGTTTGTGACCATTTTATTCTAGAGTGAATGACGAATGAGTTCTCTGTCTGAACCATTGATGGTTGTCTGGGCCCTGTAATTAATTGGGAAGTTTCAGCTGTGACGAAGAGAGCCTGCAATCTCTGAGTTTTTTTGAAATCGTCCAAAAAGGCTTCGTCCACATCTGAAATTTTAGATCTGTCGTAAACTGTTCAAACGATCGATTTTCCCAACTGAATGCAGCGCTTAATAATAACAACAAATGTAAAGATCTTTTCTAGCAAGCCAGCCGCTGAATATTAAGACGAAGGGCTCCACCAGAGATTCTACTAGGCTGATTTCACGTAAATAATATATTTAAACTGTACACAGATAAAGGACAGAGAGAGAGAGTGAGAGAATCCTCCATTAGCATAATTGTTTCTCTGTCTTTTCACGGATCAGCCTAACTAGAAAACACGAAGCCCTGACTTTATTGTACCGATTTATGTGTGAGAGGGAAAGAGCGATAAAGGCGACAGATACACTTCTGTACAGACAAAACATTACACCAAGTTAGCGGCAAGCTGCATTCACATAGACTTTCATCATTTACAAAAGCAGAGTAGAATTCATTATAATGGCCAATCCGTGACAGGACACGTTTTTGGACATTGTTAAAATAATTTTGTTCTCTGTTTCATGTGAACTACGACGAGACAACTTAACTTGGAAAAGAGAAGAAATACTCGCAGGCAAATTAAGTGGATCTACAAATAAAAGCAGCACGCTGGGCGCAGAAAAAAGGCCAGATCTATAATTTTTTATTAAAGCTTGCTAGTATTGAGGAAGTAGACGTAGATTTGAACATTTACTAATTGTGTTCATGCCAGACGTAGTTTGATTGACCTGCCCTAGTTCCATTTACCTGTATGAGTACTATAAGAAAGTAGCCACAGAAGTATGCTTGTGTGAAGGGAGATATATACATATTGACTGGTTTTAACTAGGGCAATGTTTAAGATGAGTCAAGCAGAGCAGAGCAACACGCAACAGTCTTCAGCTGTGAGCACGGATAATAGTGATGTAGTAAGAAGTGTTGTAGAACCGATCGCTACAGATAGTGCAATAGAACGCCCGGTAGACACGGCTGGAGATGTAACAGCAAGTATGCAACATGGATTAGATCCATTAGTAATTATCATGAGACAGATGCAGATGATAACCGAGAGCATGAATAATATGAAAACCGACATTAATGCGAAGTTAGCCTCAGTTACTGAGGGGCAGGAAAATCTGAAAGCTGAGATTAAGCAGCAGTTACATGACAGTTTTTCCGAATTAGAGCAGCGGATAGAGGCGAAGACAAAGGAACTTAAAGATCAGGCGGAAGAGACGGACCGAAAATTAACTGCACAATTAGAATTCGTTAAAGCTCAATGTGAGGAATCTACTCAACGCGTACGTGTAGAAATGAAGGAGTATGTGGCTATTAAGATAGATACCGTACGGGAACAGGTGGAAATGGTTCCGCAATTAGTACAAAAGCAAGATGCCATGTCAGGCGCAATTGCGCAACTTCCTGAATTGGCACGTACGCAGACGAACCTAAAGGGAAGTGTTGAACATCTGACTGAACGTCAAGACGTTATAGACCACCAAATTAATGTATTAACGGGTAAATTATCCGAAATCACATTAGAAAACAAAAGGCTAATGTGTGAAAACGTTGAGCAAAATGTTAAAGCAGCATTCCAGAGTCTATGCGGCAAACAGGAAGAGAATTTGTTTGCGAAAGGACTTGAGGAAGTGCGACAGGAGTTAGGTGCTGATTTCGAGCATTGGAAACAAACGATAGAAGAGTCGATACGCGTTTCACAACAAGGCTCAGAACAAATGAATACCGGCCAGCAGCAGAAGTTGGCAGCGTCTGTAGAGCCAGTTACTGCACATTCGCACACAATACCGACTTGTGTGAGTAACTTGAATATTAAATTGCCACGAGCTAGTTGTTCGCGTGAAGTTTTATCTGACGGAGATTACGAAAGCCTTTGCCATGCCGAAGAAAAAATGATAAAGCATCGGCAATTCCAGATTTTTAACACTGACAAAAGGGGGGGTCCATCCGATTGTTTTTATCCGAAGTTTTAGAGGAGTGCTACCCAGAAATTGGTCGGAGTTGCAGAAAATCAGTTTCGTGACTGGGTATATACAAGGTTCGGGGGCGATCTGGGCCTCGGACATGACTTCTGTTTGCTCGACATATGACGATTTTGAGAAAGCGTTTTTTAGCAAAATTCTGGTCAGAAGGGGTACAGGAACGCCTAAGGCAGGAGGTGCTCTACCCAGAGCCTTTCTCTTTTTCAAAAGGAAGCCTTAGGAAGTATTTTGAAAAATATATAAACAAAACTAGATATTGGGACAGACCTATGCCTTTGCAAGACATAATAAACATACTTAAGGCAAGATTACCAACTAACATCCGGAATCAATTAATTTATGGGAACGATAAAGACTTGGAGTCGTTCCTCACGACGTTAGATCATATAGACATTATAGAAGAGAGCAACCAGAAAGCCCGTAACAACAGATTCCAATATAGGGAGATAGAACCTCCGCTAAATGGTAGGCAAGGGAATGCACAGAGATCGATAAATAGTGTAGAAACCCCTCAAAATCTCAATAATAATACTGGCAATAGTCTTGCGAGGGGCTTTCCAAGGAACAACAGGAATGGGAAACGATACAATCCCGTATGGGGGAACGAAAGGAATTTCAGACCGCAAGCCTGGAAGAATAACAGTAATAGAAAGTGGAATCAACCGGGGGGAATAGATTCAAATAACCAACATCAGTGGGGACGGACATCTACGAATCAACCGGTAATTACCGAAGTGACGGACGATGTCAACCACCAGGCGAATCAAAATCCAACAAACTTGTAAGGACCCACTCGTGCCCCGGAGGAGCGGTCAACAATTGGTTGAGGGGCAACAGGATATGTGTACCCATGCTAACGTATAATGATGGATGATTACTGGCAGATGAATTGACCGAGGACTTAGAACTCCAAGATGAGGATAAGGAACAGCTGGCAGTAGCCGAAGTGCAAGTCATTTTGGAGACTGTACCTATAGTGGCGGTTTTGGACACAGCTGCAACCACGAATGTTATTTCGGAGGCTCTATTCAACAAGATCAGAAATATAAGACGAGTACCAATTTTTCCAGTTCAAAATTGCAGAATAATAGGCGCCGTTGGGGCTAGATCGGCTAATGTAAAAGTGCAGTCACTACTTAGTGTAGAAGTCGGAAATGTAGCAATATTAAGCACATTCCTTGTTGTAAAAAATTTGGTGGTAGACTGCATTATAGGAGTCGACAGCCTACGTCAATACGGATGCAGAATAGATTTTAAAACAGGAAAAATTTGGTTGAATGTTAATAAACAAGAAATTGAGTTGGAGTTGTTGAGAAAAAAAAAGCCTTACGAGAAAATATAATTGTGGGATCAGTGTGCAAGTAATCAGGACGGCCCAAAATTCGAAAGAGCACGTAATTAATGAGTTCCAAGTCAAAGAAGATTTCGGTCAATTAGTGTTTGAAAAGTTAAATGAATCCGACTGCATTATCGAAGATCAGAAGAAGCAGCTCAATGAATTATTATTAGTGTATGAAAACGTGTTTGACGAAAGGCCAGGAGTTATTAAGGGATACATATGCCATCTCTACATTAAGCCACACGAAACGTATTGTAGAACTTTCTATCCTGTTCCCTGGAGGTTAAAGGCTCAAGTTCAAAAAGAAATAGATCGCATGTTGAAATGGGGTTTGATCGAACCCTCTACAAGCCCATACTGCTCCCCATTGTTGGTCATGCCAAAAGCAAATGGAACTGTGAGACTGGTACTCGACGCCAGGGAAATAAATAAAGTCATAATTCCAGTGAGAACACATCCGGAAAACATAGACGAACTGATACAACGGTTCCAGGATGTCCAATATTTGACGAGCATCGATTTGCGGAGTTCGTATTGGCAGGTCAAGCTGGATGAGTTATCAAGGAAATATACAGCTTTCATTTATGCCGGAAGACGTTACCAATTGACTGTAGTTCCTTTCGGACTCAACATTAGTGCTGGAATCTTTATAGCAGCTCTAGATTATGCTCTAGGCCCAGAACTAAGAAGCAGGATAACAGTATTTGTTGATGATATGCTTATTGCATCGAAGACCTGGGAGGAGCATATTACCTTACTGAGTCAGGTGTTGGACGTGTTCAAAACCATGGGAATAACTGCTAACCTACAGAAATCCCATTTTGCACTAAACAGAATCAAGTTCCTGGGGCATATAGTTGACGCAAAGGGAATTTTACCGACCAAGGAGAAGCTAATTGCGATTAGTAAGTTTCCAACACCGAGAAATAGGAGGCAATTAAAAGGGTTTATGGGTCTTGCCTCATTTTTTTAGAAGACTTATAACGAATCAGGCCATGAATGCATGACATGCCAAATGATCCGTAATAAAGAAAAGTATAAAGAAATGGGAGTTACTATATACTGGACCATACCTTATCCTACAAATTTCGAATCCGGGGGCTTATCTGTTAGCATACCCGGGATCGAACAAAATAAAAGGGTTATTTTCTCATAACGACTTAAAAAAGTATAATGAAGATTAGAAGATAGGGAGGAATGGTGTTCTGAGTGACAGAAATGAACGCTCGTAAAAAACATAACAATAAACTGTGTGTGTAGTGATAGAAACCTTTAAATTGAAATAGTTAATCAGTGACATAGATTAGAGAAATAGTGACTAACTATTACTATCGAGTGTTGTAAAGAAGATAGTGGAAATAGGCTTCACCTGTGGTTTGGGTGAACATAGAACTTTAGCATTGCTAATGTCATCAAGAATGATTAAGGATCTAACTGACCTTCAAGAAGAATGAAATGTTTCCCGCAAATGACGCGGAATAATCAAAAGAGGTTCCGAGTGAATATTCATATATAATCTCATGTGAACGCTTACATGTGTAAACGTGTGAAGGGATGTGTTGTGGTAGTGAATCGTGAGTGACGGTTAACGCCGCAAAGATAGTTTCCCGCGCAAAACAGTTGACGTCGGCGCGAGAATTAAAATCGATATAGACGATACAGATACGCTTTGTAAGAGACTTGCACCAAACGCGAGGATAAACTGATTCATGTCGAACTCTAAAAGGAATAGGTGTTATAATTAGAAGTTAAGAGTTTTTAATTTATTAATGAATGATTAAAGAAAGTAATATTCGTAGATTCAGTAGTAATTTAATGGTTCGTGTTCGTTTGGGAATTTTGTGTGAAAAATCCATTTCCATATATGAGCATGGATGAACACCGTATGAATCAGAGAGTAATTGAAAGAAGCGAATCCGCATTCCTCAATGCTAATAACTTTTACATTTCAGCACTGAAGCGAAGAAATATATGTATTTAGAATAAAAAGTTTTGAGTATAGCTAAATTATATGACTTATCAAGGAAATATGGATGATGTCTTGGTATAAAATGAACTACACTTTCCATTATTCGATGATTTGAATCCAAAATCTATAGTAACTTACATGAATCCTTTAAATTATGAAGAACAAATCAGTGATAGAAAATGTGTTAGATCTTTTGGACTTATAAGCAGAAGTGGGGAGGCAAAGTCAAAAGGAGTATTCAAAAGGGAGTAAATCGGATGATGCTTTTGGCAACATCATTAGTTAATGGTTGAATTCCTTGAAGTACGTCGTAACAAAAAGGATCCATGAAGCCATAAGGATTTTGCTTTCAAAAAGGAGAATCTTGGACGGTGCAACCTAATCAGTTCTCTTACAGGAAGAGTTTTCCTTTTGGTCATTGCTAATTCTTTTGGAATGAATGTTGCATGTGAATTCGAGTATCCCTGTTCCTTCTACTCTTCCCATTGGGGGCCACGTAGAAGACCGACTACAAATGTGGACGTCGGGGACATGCAAGACCCGGGGGAGTTTAGCACCGCAAGATATTGTACCAGGAGCAAGATTGTAAAACGAGAATTCACGTTATTTATTGTAAAACGTTTTTTTTGCTAGAGGCACAAACCACTCTTCTCCAAATCGTGATACAAATTGATCCCTGTCTTTCCTTTAGAGATCTATTTCAAAATTATATTTTTTTTTTCTTCTATAGGCTTTCCTATCTTCTATGTACCGTAGACTGGGGGTCTAGGCTTAAGAGGTTTTCCAAGGTTCCCCTGCTTAAGAAAGTTCCCGAATGGGTAGACCCTGACATCAGTTCATGAAAGGTCATCTTCCTTGGTTGTGCACAGCAAATATAACACCTAGATGCACGTAAAAGCAATACAGCCGCGGTACCGGTCTCTTCATTTCTTCTGTCTTCAACATTTCTTTTCTTCGTCTGTCTCAAATATAATATTCTTTTTTCAGTCGGAGGACTGACAATCATCACTTCCGGGTTATCCACGCTAATAGATAGCTCGCAAAGTGTGTTCGGTGAATCAAAATTGAGCTCACAAACTTCGCTCGCTGCGAGGGGCACTGTAATCTCCCCACGGAAAATTACCCTCTACCACGCAATAATTAATAATGGTCAACCAAATCATCCGCATGTACTTATGTTTGAAAAGTATCTGATCAGATTTTCTAGTAATATATGCTCCGACAGCTCGTCGACGCCAAGGTATTTTTCTAGTACGTTTCTTCTTTGGAACAACAGAGGTACAGAAATGTATGCTCCATGGTTATTATATAGAGAGAGAGAGAGAGAGAGGAACAGCTTCGGAAGTATCGGTTGGAAGATTGTCGGATTGCTAAAGGAGATTTATTTACTCTTCTTCGCGCTAAAGCGAGCTAGGAAAGTTTGTGCCGCTAGCGTGATAGATAAAGAGAAAGAAAAACCTGTAAAAGAAAATTACATGAGACTTGGAACCAACAGAAAATGGAACATGTACAGAAATGGATTCAATATACAATTTTCCTCAGAAATAAGGTTTGTGACCATTTTATTCTAGAGTGAATGACGAATGAGTTCTCTGTCTGAACCATTGATGATTGTCTGGGCCCTATAATTAATTGGGAAGTTTCAGCTGTGACGAAGAGAGCCTGCAATCTCTGAGTTTTTTTGAAATCGTCCAAAAATGCTTCGTCCACATCTGAAATTTTAGATCTGTCGTAAACTGAACGAATTGTTCAAACGATCGATTTTCCCAACTGAATGCAGCGCTTAACAATAATAACAAATGTAAAGATCTTTTCTAGCAAGCCAGCCGCTGAATATTAAGACGAAGGGCTCCACCAGAGATTCTACTAGGCTGATTTCACGTAAATAATATATTTAAACTGTACACAGATAAAGGACAGAGGGGGGGAGAGAGAGAATCCTCCATTAGCACAATTGTTTCTCTGTCTTTTCACGGATCAGCCTAACTAGAAAACACGAAGCCCTGACTTTATTGTACCGATTTATGTGGGAGAGGGAAAGAGCGATAAAGGCGACAGATACACTTCTGTACAGACAAAACATTACACCAAGTTAGCGGCAAGCTGCATTCACATAGACTTTCATCATTTACAAAAGCAGAGTAGAATTCATTATACTATGTGAACATCTTTGATTTATTGACTGAAATAAACCCCCGTCATCATGGAGGCACAATCCTCTGAAATGCATAGTGGAAGCAATAATAGATGTTCCTGATTACATAAACTTGCACTTTCAGTTTATCTTTGGCTAATTTATGCCCATCACTCAGCCTTAAAAAATGGACATAATTTCATCTTACAATTTGACTTACATTTCTTCAAACACCAAACAGTGCTTGGTCACAACAGCTACCTCATTATTTTCTGCACCAGTTGTGAAATCTTCCAAAGCCATATCAGCAACCTGTGTTTCAAATTTACTGTGCATTATGTCAAGCAGCTTTTCATTGAGACTCATGAGGCTGTGTGGACTCCATTACAGAATTTTCCATTGTTGGAACAATCGATCCACTGACAATGTGTGATATGTTATTGGTGATGTAATGTGTTGTCTTTGAAAACACTGTTTTTATGTCTGAGTTGCTTTGTGATCGTATCATGTGTGTTATACTGTGAGCAATAAGGCGATTCTTTGTACATTAAGAGTTAATTTTATTTCTTCGCGTACAGTTGGGCTGAAATGAGACAATTGATTTTAACCTTATGTGAATGAAATTTGGATTTGAGAGGAGCAGTATCTGAAGGAGCTGTGGGCTGATAAGGACTGCAGAGCATTACGACTGTGTGTGAGTGTACACATTCAGTTCCTTTCATGTTTCACTAGTATTAGGATCCTGTAAGGGCAAGTAATACTGTGTAGATCAGCCATTTTCATTTACACAGTCTAAAGTTAAAAAAAAAAAAATTAGAAGCCTGTAGTGCATGTTTATCATGTCACTTTGCTTCTGTTTTCCTGTGAGACAGTGTTACAATTACGTGATTTGCGGTTACCACAATATTGGTTCATTGTTAAATTACTGTTAGTGTGGAAGAGAGCATTTTTTCAAGAGTTTGAGTAAATTTTATGATGTGTTATGGTTACAACCCATCACAAGTTTAAAAAGACACAACACACTGAATATTAAGCAGGTAGTGAACAGTGGAGAACAGGCTGTGTGTAGTGAACAGGTGTTGGATCCTTTTTGTCAGATGTTAAATAAGATTCAGTCATTGTTCAAACACCAGAAAGAAGATCTGGTCCATGCACCAGCAAACTTTAAAACAAGATTTGTGTCAGAGTTTAAAGCAGGAAATATCCACACAAAAGCAAGAATTCAAACATCCTTAAGTACTGAGATTGAAGGAGTACGAACTACACGAGAGAGAGAGAGAGAGAGAGAGAGAGAGAGAGAGAGAGAGAGAGAGCGTGTGCGTGTGTGTGTCTCTATCAACATACCAACGCTTTCGTCTGGTAAGTTACATCATCTTTGTTTTTAGATATATTTTTCCCATGTGGAATGTTTCCCTCTATTATATTCATTAAGAACTGGCAATTTCAAGATTTCAACCTGGAATGGAGGACAATTCAACCCACTGTTTTTCTTCGTGCATTTGAAGCTGCATTGCCATGAGTGTGGACTGAAACACAGAAGACTGGTTATGCGAGTGGATCTGATAGTACCCTTTGGGCAATGGATGCAGCTGAGTCATGCCATACCTACGAACAATGTGAGAAAGCATTTATTGCAAAATATTGGTCAAATGTTATACAGGAGCATGTGGGTAAAGAAGTATATGGTCCTAAACCTTTTAATGTTCATCAAGATCATTTATGCAAGTACTCTGAAAAATATATTTATAAAAACAAATATTAGATGGAACCAAGGGCAAATAAAGATTTACCATGGATTCTCAAAGCCAAGCTGCCACTTTAAATAAAGGAAAAAAGGTACATGTGAACAACTAGTCTGGAAGAGTTCTTGTTTGTGTTAGACTCTCTTGATCTGTTTTATGAGGAACACACCCATGCATGTTGCTGCCAGTCCTAAGTAGTCAAAATTTAGCTTCCTGCAAATAATATTTTTAGGTCACTTACCCTCTCCTACTGGTATACTACTGGATAACAAAAGGATTAGTGGAATTCAGAATGCACCTGTACTGAAGGACGTTTAGCAACTTAAAGAATTCTTAGAACTGATGTCATTTTAGTATCATTTTCTCTCAGATCATGTCATGAATGTGGAACCTCTGTTTAGTTTGCTCAGAAGGAATATCCCGTGGCAGTGGACTACCGAGTGTCAGTTGACTTTTGAAAGGATCAAACGGCTTTAGTCAACTCATCTTTATTGGACTATCCCAACATGAATATCTAGTCTGGAATTATTACAGATGCTTCATCCTGTGGGGTAGGTTCCCATGTAAGCAAATGGAGTGCCAACGTTCTGTGCAATTGCCTTTGCTATACACATAGTGTTTGTGAATGGACTTGTTACACTACTGAATTAGAGGCTCTAGCAGTTGCCTGGTCATTTAGAAATTTTCATTACCACCTCAGTGGGACACACACAGTTGTCTATTATGATCGGCAGGCATTAAGCTTTTTACAGAAATGTAAATTACTCCATCCTTGCCTAGCTACATGGACGATTCTTCAAGAATGTGGATTTGAGATTGTTTATGTGAAAGGTCACGATAATCTAATTTCTGATGCACATTTTCATTTGTCTGAAGGATTAAACAAGAACAAAGAAGTAGATGAGCATACATCCAAGTTTACACACTTGATGGCAACTGGAAGGCCATTGTAGACTGTGCGGATTTGATGGGGTCCCTACCTCGAGTGAAGGGAGGGAGAAGTGTGTTGTAGATTTTCATGACTTATTTTCATAGTACCTCAAGCTCTATGCCTTAAAAATAGCAATTTGTCTGCCAATAATTAAAAGGCTCACCAGACACACACTCCACACACAGGCAAACCCGAGGCATTGTTTGATTGTGCAGCCAAGTTCACAGAATATTGTTCACAACATTTTGTATGGGGGATTGGTATCGAGCAAACCCTGACATCACAATACAATTCTGATTCTAATCCAATTAAACACTTTTCATGAATTGCAATGCTTTATGAGAACCTACTGTCACTATCGTCAAATGACCTCGATCGACTACCTTCAACCATTTGGAGAGATATAGAAGAGTGAGATACACACTTCTACCAATGCAGCTCTGTTTGAGTTGATGTTGAGAAGGTTGGAAAAAAGAAAATGGCGTGACAGACTGCCAAGAGCTCCAACTAATAATGAGTCATGGGAACAAAAAATCAGAGTGTCAATAATCAGTTTGACCATAAGAGCATGTGAGTGAAAGCAACTATATAACAAAGATACCCCAAAAACTACAATGATTTGAAGTTGGCATTAAAGTACTTCTCTGGAATCGTCCTCAGTCTTTGGTCCTAAAAAGCAGGACGAGAAATGACAATTACTTTATACAGGACCATGCAAAATAGCACACACACCATATCCTGGGATTTATCATCTGGCATACCCAACGAGTAACCAAGTTAAAAGACTTTATCCCCATAAAAACTTAAAGAGGTACTGCTCTTGAGCATTAGTTCATGATCCTCTTCAAGAGTAATGTTTTTAGTAATTAGGGTTAACCTATGTCTTAAGTTTTTTTCTCTCCAAATACAGATAGACTATTCCCTCAGTATATGTGTAATTATGTATAGTTGCAAGTTTCCAATTAAATGAGTTTTTTAGAATAAAATATAGAAAGGAAATGGATGGAAGGAAGACATTACAAATTAATTACACTAGTAGTTGATGAAGTGATACCAATAACTTGAATCCAAATATCTCTTGACTTTAGTTGAAGTGAAAGCAAGTGAATGATAACCCATACTGAATCGTTTCTTCGAACACTTATTAACAAAACAGTCTTTTCCATCTCTCATTTGACTGTTCATTCATTTCACATCTGCCACCGATGGTGGTGGTGGTGGTGGTGGTGGTGGTGGTGGTGGTGGTGGTGGTGGTGTCCACTCCTACCTGAAAGAGTGCCGCCACCTTGCGGCATCATTCCACATTCAACCATTTCCCAGCTGGATCCATCCTTTCATGGACTATCACCATCTCAAGTCGACACCTCCAGTTGCAGACTTACAGCTGATCCAAAGCTGACTTCAAGAATTATGATAACTGTATCTTGTAGTGGTTTTTTTAACCAACCTACCCTTGACTCACACTCATTCTTAACTTTTTTTTTTAAGTGCAATAGCATCAGTATGACACTAACATGCATTGACATCTACCGCAATAACTTCCCTCAGAACTGAAGGCCTCACACTCATTTTTAGCTGTTTTTCCTTAAGGTGTCCCCAAATGGAGAGGCAGAATTGTTAATGCTGGGTTTATGAGCTTTTCTGGTTCTGAGATACATAATTTTGGGTGGGAATGGGTTGTGAAAATTATACTATGCCTACACAACAATACAAGAAACTAAAATCTTTATTTATTACTGTATTGACCTTTATCATATCCTGTGTACTGTATTAACTATGCTCATAAATTAGCTGTACAACAATGACTAACATAAGATGAAAAAATGATTAAGAGAGATTCTTTACAGCACACTTTAAATTTTTATAATTTGTGGTGTAAACTTCCTTTATGTATACGAACTTTCTGCCATGCCAAACTTACTGAGCTAACTTATCTTCTACAAATAAATAAAATGGTTCAATGAACACACGTGTTTCCATGCTTTAAGGATATGTTCCCATTTGGGGGAGGGGCTGTATCTCCAAAGCAAGCAACAGAGTACGACAAAACATTATTTTGGCCACATTAACATCTTTTTGGGACTCAGTTATAAAATAATCCATTGAAACTCGTGTCGCGGAATGTCTGGTGAACCCTGACAACGGCTACCAGCGGATGTGTGGAATCCCATCACCCACTTCATCTGCTCCAGATGGAGATGCCAGAATACTCTGATAACTTGTGGTGAGCGGCAATGCCAAAGACAGCTGATCCTTGCTGTTCCACCAGCAAGGGTGCTGACGCTGGGTAGTGTGGTCCTCCTGTCACCACGACTGACACATGCTCGGCAATACTACAAGGGTGGTTTGAAAAGTTCTCTGAATGAAATAGAAAAAAATTACTTACATCACTGAAACTTTTTTTTGCTTTTCAATGTAGTCTCCTTGTAGATTAACGCACTTGGTCCAACGATGTTCCAGTGCCCTAATCCCATCTTGAAAATGAGTTTCTTCCAGGTCTGAAAAATAGTTTTCAACTCCAGCTATCAATTCTTTGTTTGAAGTGAACTTTCATCCACCAAGAAAAATATTCAGTTATGAAAAGACATGGAAGTCTGATGGAGCAATATCAGGTGAATAATGTGGATGTGGCAACAATCTATATCCTGGTTCGTGTAATTTTTCCATGGCAACAGCACATGGGCGGGCGCACTTTGTCTTGATGAAAGACGACTTTCTTCCTCACTAAGCTTGCCCTTTTCTCACGTATCTTTTGTTGCAATTTGTCCAGGAGGTTAGCATAGTATTCTCCAAAAATTTTTTGCCCAGTGGGGAGATAATCTGCATCTGTAACTCTGCCATTGCCGGTCCCAAGCTTGGGGCCCCATCTCGCAAGCCATGGGGAAGGAGGAGGGGGAGGAGTAACAACCTCGTAAAAAAACCTGGGTCCATCTGGCTCCGGACGGTAGCACCCAGTTAGGGCCCCTACCTAGGGTTACAGGTGAAGCCCAGCCAACGGTCTCTAAGGCGGAAGAGGAGCGTCGCTTCCCAACGGCAGAGAGTGGAAGAGCCACTGAGGCATATCAGGTAGCAGCTGCAATCCATGTTAGGGGCGGCTACCAAAGGCATCTGCATCCCCATGTCAGGGGCGGCCTGAACACATCATCTGGGGCTAACACTTCAGTCGTATAACTGGACAAACATGAGCCGTCCCATCAAAAATTTTTTTTAGCTCATTGAATAGATCGCACTATGGAATCAAGATTACCCCAGGGGGTCAATCCCCCATTAATGCAAGCAGGCATTCGGATTCTGGGGGACCTACCAAAAAGTGCATAAGGGAAAAGTCAGAGCTCCCAAGAACCTCAAAGAAGATTAAAATTAAAACGACCTTCACAATTGGAACCATAAATGTACAGACAATGATTAAGACTGGTACACTTAAACAGGTAATAGATGAGATGAAAGAGAGAAGCATTGGAGTACTAGCAATGCAAGAAACAAGATGCACTGACGAAGACACAGTGGAGTCAGAAGACTTCATAATACTGAAAGGGAAACCAGAAGTTAAAGTGGGAAATGAAAGACATGCACCTAGATGCTTTGGTACAGGGTTCATAGTAGACAAGAGATATGAGGATGCCATAACTGAAATGAAGAGCAGATCAGAAAGGATATCAACACTGACTTTTCAAGCAGGGAACAAAAAGTATACAATAATAAATGGACATGCACCTACAAATGACAAGACCAGCAAAGACAAGAAAGTTGCAGATAGTTTCTCGGAAGAGCTAGATGATACACTGAAAAACATACCATATAGACATGTAAAGATACTCGTAGGAGATTATAACGCACAGATTGGAAGAGAGTAGCAACATAAAGGAGTAGTGGGTGAGTATCCTGCACACCAGCAGACAAACAAAAATGGAGAAAGACTAATTGAACTGTGTCGAGAATACAAAATGAGATTGATGACAACAAACTTCAGGGCCAAACCATGTAAGAAAAAGACATGGGCAAACCCATGCAGCCCCCTTGGGAAATTCCAAATTGACCACATAGCAATCAGCTGGACAAATGCTAAAGAGATCATGAACACACAGGTCAGGAAGAACACAAGAATAGAATCAGATCACTATCTTACGGAAGTTAAGTGCCTTTGGATTCCAAACAGGGACAGACTGCCAAAGACAAATAGAAGGACAGAAAACATAAAGGTAGACAGACACAAATTAAGACACAATCGATCCAGATATGAAGAATGGGACGACATGAAGTGAAATATGCCGAAACAGGCTGAACTATGGGGAAAGGAAGAAAAGAAATGGAAGCACTGGTGGTGGAAAAAGGAATGTGAGGAAGCGGTAGACACTCGCAGGAAAGCCTGGAGAAACTGGAGCAGCAAGAAGGACCCAGAAAAATGGGAAGTTTTCTTAGGAGCAAGAAAGGAAGCGGCCCGAACAATAAGATGGACCAGAAGACAGAAGATGAAGCAGGAACTGGACAAGATTGAGACCAACTTCAGGAAAAACAGCAGCAGACACTTTTTCGGGCAATTCAAAGAGAGAGTGATTGGATACAAGGGTAGAGAACTGTTTATAAGAGAAAAGAAAAGGGAGCTGGCTGTCAGTGTGAAGGAGAACGTCGTATTTTTGCAGAGCACTTTCACAACCTGCTGAACTGTGAACCACCTGAAGAAGATCTGGAACTGGGGACTGACACAGAAGAGAGAGAGAGAGAGCCACGCCCTCCAACCAGGGATGAAGTTGCACATGCCATAAGTGATCTGAAGAATAATAAGGCAACTGGAGAAGATGGTATAGCAGCCGAGATGATAAAGTGGGGAGGCAACAAAGCAATACGCAACATGACCAACATAATTCACCAGATCTGGAGAACAAAGATGTTGCCAGAAGGATGGATGAATTAATGCAATTGGAGTACCAATACCCAAGAAGGGGGACAAGAGAGATGCAAACAACTACAGAGGAATATCGCTACTAGAGGTTGAATAGAAGGTGCGGTCAAAACTATTGCTCAAGAGAGTAGAAGAACAGGTAGAAAGTACAGTTGGCGACTACCAAGTGGGATTCAGGAAGGGAAGAGGTGGTGTAGAACAGATATTTATCCTGAAGCAACTGATAGAACATAGGGCCTTAAAAAACAAAAAGACAGAAATAACCTTCGTGGACTTCACAAAGGCATATGACTCCATCGACAGACAGACTCTTGTTAGGATCCTGAAGAACAGAGGACTTGATGGCACTGCACAAGAACACACAAAAGAAATTCTGACAGACACAAAAGCAAGGGCGAGATTCAGAGGAGCAATGTCAGAAGAATTTGAGGTCAAGACTGGTGTTAAACAGGGACATGGATTGTCACCATTGTTGTTCAATATAGCACTGGACGAAATGATCAGGCACTGGAGAGCAATAAACAAGGAAATGGGAATACCAAAGACCCATGTGGGGGACAAAAAGGACAACAGGGCTCAAGTGGACTGCCTAGCCTTTGCAGATGACAAAGCAATAGTAAGTGAGGCGGAGGAAGACGCAAAGACAACTCAGCAACTTAAGTAAGGTAGCCAGAAAGGTGGGACTGAGGATTGCCTATACCAAGACAAAGACATTAAACACCACTGCAGACTGGGAAACACCGGAAGGCACTGTGCAAATGGTGGACAAATTTAAATACCTGGGAGAATTTATAACAGGAAGGAACAGGAGCAAGGAGGGAATAACAGAGGATAAAGAAGATGGGGTCAGCCTTCTGCATGACAAGAGACATATACAATAAAAAGAATATATCCACAGGTAAAGATAAGCCACTACAAGGCAACAGTGAGGAATGCAGTATTATACGCTGCTGAGATGATGACACTAGGAAGAAATGGGGCAGAGCAACTAGAGAAAGAAGAGAGAAAAATACTGAGAAAAATACTAGGTCCCAAAAGAGGTGGACAGAGGTGGATGTGAAGACCTAGGGAAGAATTGTACCGGAACTTGAGAACAATATCAGGGGAAATCAGACTCAAAAGGGCAAGGTTTGCTGGGCATGTAGTTAGGATGAGTATGGTCAAAATGACGAAGAGGGTGTGGGAAACAATAGGGAGGACAAGGGGAAAGGCAGGAACCAAGTGGGTTGTTGAACTTCAGAAGGACTGGTTGGAATTGGGGGTCAAGGTCTAAGGAAAGAAAAACTGGAGGAACAAATATACACTGACAAATATGCCGGAGATCAATGACAGAAGAATACAGGAAAAGATTAGAATGTCACCAGTGAAGCCGCCAGGAGAATCGGAAGCTGAAGATCTCAGAAGAAGAGCGGGAGAGAAGAGAAAGAATGAAGAGGTTCTGGGAAAAGAGGAAGAAAATGCAGTCCACAAAGGGGCTACCTGTGGTCCTACAGAGGCCGTAATGCAAGAAGTAGTAGTTTCCTCTGTGGTCACAAGCTGATGCAAAAAAGTCTTGTTCTTTTCTCCTAAAATAGGCCAAACATTGTTCAGATATATCCATTCTCATGCGTTTTTGAACCAGCATCATGAGTCGTGGCACCCATCTTGCAGATAGTTTTTTCCATTTCTAATTCTTCAGTTAAAATGTGATATACCCTTTCAGATGACATCTAGCAAGTGCGAGCAATTTCACGCACTTTCAATCGGTGATCCTCCATGGCCATTTTGTGCACTTTTGCAATGATTTCTGGTGTAGTGAGACATCTTGGCCAATCACTGTGCAGTTCATCATCTAAGCTCTCCCAAACAAAATTAAATTCATTTGTCCACTTGGCAACAGTTGAATATGAAGGAGCCGAATTCCCCCAGTGTGTTCTGAAAATTGGTATGAATGTCCTTTGCTTTCATACCTTTCTTTATGAAGTACTTAATCACTGCTCGAATCTAGATTTTTTTTCCACCTTCGCAAATCACTACATAGGAACAACAACAGAGCCACGTCACCACCACAGCTCTCCTCCAAGAGCACTGACGTGGCAAGTGCTTACAGGCAACAGTCCAATGAAGATAATGTGAACAACTCATTGTGCTCTCATGACGATTGCGAGAACTTTCCAAACCACCCCGTAAGGTGGATAGGAGAATGACTTTGTCAGTCTTTGATGGCTCACCTGAAGATGACTGGCAAGGGTCCAGTTGGACAATCAGCTGCAATCCTTACATCTCTTCGAACATTTAATTCACCGGGAAAATTTTAAAATTCACAGGCAGATTGCTGTCACATAACCATTCAATGACAGCAGCATAATAGTTGGTAAGCCCTCAGTTGCACTTCAGTGTCTATTCAGACTACTGAAATGCTGCTGCCACTGGTATACACTGTGGCATCACAGCAATTACTTTATACATGCATTCAGGCTTTTTTTCCTGGTTGACACTGGCATGCATGTCAGAACACTCCATGCTTCATGTGTACCTGATTGTAGGCCAGATAATCAATTGCAATTGAAAGCTGTAAACAACTTGGCATTTGGTACCACTGGACACAGGATTTTATTAGTCAATGGAGGCCTCCCCACTTCCTTTGAATGACATCTCAGGTTGCCAACATGGCTGAGCCTATTTTAGGTGCAGATTTTCTTGCTCAGTATGCTCACAACTTGTAAACACAGCTGATAGTAATACCATAACTGGAACACTGGGTTACTCTGCCATTGCATATTTAACAGAATAGACCACATTGGCATATATGATAGTCAGCAGCTGGCAACAGTTACGAACAAGAACACTGAAAACAACAGTCATGTGTCAGCATAAAAGGTATGGTGGTGGTGGTGGTGGTGGTGGTGGTTGTGGTTAGTGTTTAACGTCCCGTCGACAATGAGGTCATTAGAGACGGAGCGCAAGCTCGGGTTAGGGAAGGACTGGGAAGGAAATCGGCCGTGCCCTTTCAAAGGAACCATCCCCAATAAAAGGTATGCAAAGGTACTGTAAATCCAGATCCACTCAAGACAAAACCTGTTCAGAGCCACATGGTGATCTATATAACTTTTCATCTGTTGGAAAATATTCTCCATGCTTTGTTATCTAACTTGGATAATGTCAAGAAGTAGTATAAGTGATGAACAATGGTTCCATGTCAAAAATCACTACTTAAGATTCAAGCTGTCTTCCACAAAGAAAGTTACAAGCTGTTGGGACAGAAGCAGTGACTTTGAAGATGGAAGATGCTTTCTCCAAAAGCTTATGCAATGATCACATTGTGGAACTTCTGCTTGAATTATGGACACAACAGCATAGCATTAAACACAATACCGTTTATTATACACTGAAGATCCAAAGAAACTTGCCTGCCTAATAGCTTGTAGGGCTCCCACAGCATGACATGGTACCGACTCTACTAATGTCTGAAGTAGTGCTGGATGGAACTGACACTATGAATCCAGAAATGTCTGAGAGGGTGGAGATCTGTTGGAAAATATTCTGAACAGCACATTGCAAGGCATCCCAGGTATGCTCAATAATGTTCATGTCTGGAGAGTTTGGTGACCAGCAGAAGTGTTTAAACTAAGAAGAGTGTATCTGGAGCCACTCTGTAGCAATTCTGGATGTGTGGGGTGTCACATGGTCCTGCAGTAATTGCCCAAGTCTGTCGGAATACACAGTGGACATAAATGGATGCAGGCAATCAGACAGGATGCTTATGTACGTGTCACTTGTCGGTCATATCTAGACGTATTTGGGGTCCCATATCATCCGACTGCACACGCCCCACACCATTGCAGAGCCTCCACCAGCGTCAACAGTCCCCTGCTGACACAGGATTCATGGATTCATGCGTTTGTCTCCATACCCATACATGCCCATCTGCTTTATACAGTCTGAAATGAAACTCTTCCTTCCAGGCAACATGTCTCCGGTCATCAGTAGTCCAATGTCGGTGTTGAAGGGCCCAGGCAAGGCATAAAGCTTTGTCTCTGGTGGTCATCAGGAGTACACGAGAGGACCATCATTTCCAAAAGCACATATGATGTTTCGTTGAATGGTTCACTTGCTAATACTTGTTAATGGCCCAGCATTAAAATCTGTAGCAATTTGTGGAAGAGTTGCATTTCTGTCACATTGAATGACACTCTTCAGTCATCATTGGTCCTGTTCTTGCAGGATCTTCTTCCAGCCACAGTGATATGGGAGATTTGATGTTTTAGCGGATTCCTGATATTGGTTCAAATGGCTCTGAGCACTATGGGATCTATGATCATCAGTCCCCTAGAACTTAACCTAACTAACCTAAGGACATCACACAACACCCAGTCATCACAAGGCAGTGAAAATCCCTGACCCCGCCGGGAATCAAACCTGGGAACCTGGGCGTGGGAAGCGAGAATGCTACTGCACAACCATGAGCTGTGAACTTTCTGATATTCATGGTACACTTGTGAAATGGTCGTACAGGAAAATACCCACTTCATCGTTACCTCAGAGATGCTGTGTCCCATTGCTCATGCACCATGTTTGAACTCACTTAAATCTTGATAACATGCCACCTTATCAGAAGTAACCCATCTAACAACTGCACGAGACACTTGTCTTACATAGGCCTTAATGAATGCAGCACCACATTCTGCCTGTTTATGTATCTCTGTATTTGAATACCAATGTCTACACCAGTTTCTTTGGTGTTTCAGTGTATATGTACTGCTCTGTGCCAAACAGTTTCACAACATGTCTGTAGAATTGCACCTCAGCTCCTAACAGAAACAAAAGCAATTTTAGAGGACATCCTCCAGGCTGGAATTATACATTGTTTCCAAAGTCTGCTGTTGTTATCCTAGCATCTATCACCTAAGAATGATGATCCATTGTGTCCTTGTGGTGAATCCCAGAACTTTTCAAGACAGGTACCCAATACTAAACATTCAGGACTTCACATGTGCATTAACAAGCTAAAGAGTTTTCAGTGTTTTATAGTCTGATGTAAAGCTTAAAATCAAATTCCTGTGACACCCGACACATCCAAAAAACAGCAGTGATTACACCTTCTGGTCTGTTTGAATTTTTGGTTATGCCATTTGGCACTAAAATAGCACCCAACTTGGCAAAATTTTGCTTTGCTTACCTGCTTGACATTATGGTTTTCTCACCAAACTCCTGTGTCTCATCAGATGGTATCTGTGTGTTACTATATACCTCAAGGCCAGCAGACTATCTACAATTAAGACGTTTCCTTAAGGTGGAAAATTTTTATCACCAACCTCTCCCAGCAACAGTTCAATAATCACCACTCGCAGATTCATTCTCAGGTCATGAGACCACAGGCAAACACAGAAGCAAACTTTAGTAATGGAGAAAGCATTCCACAATCTCCAGCCTAATCTCTCTAGTGCAGTGCTTGTTCACTGTGCCAATAACTATCATCATAGATGCTAGCCAAAATTCAATTGACCACCATTAATAACCATTAAGTTTTTTTCTAAAAGCTATCGAGTCTATATGACAGAACATTTGGCCATTTATGGGAGCATTAGACATTTTCAGCCTCAAACTGAGGCTCGACCTGTAACAATATACACATAGTACGTGACAGTCCAAAATGTGTTGTGTGTGGTGTCATGGTAAAATCAGTCACCTTAACTTCATACACATCAACTGTACAATCAATATAAGTTAAAACATGGTGTATGGACATATGTGATGTCTTTATGTTAATTACTGTGAAAAAATTGTTATAGATGGAAGGGGAGTAGAAAGAAGCTGTGGGTGTTTCCAGCTGTACAGCAACATGGGTGGCACTGAGAGGCAGCTGGTCACAGAGAAATGTGCCAACAGCCATCATATACAAAACATAACTTAAAAAGTGGTGGTAGCACTATTTGTTCAGAAACTTTACTACCAATGAATACAGCAATTTAATGGGGAACTTTAGCCGATTTCTAAAAATGTTAGTATCCAGTCCTACAGAGGTTTGAAGACACAGTTCAAATGTTATACAGCACTGAATTGGATTCGAATTTGTTATTCTCAAATGAAATGAGAAACAGATTTCCATCCCCATAATTGTCCTATTTAAGGTTTTGTTCATTCTCTAAAGATCTCTTAGTCAATCTCATGCTGAAACCCATCCTTTATGTCCTTCCTGTATTGTGTAATGGAACAGTTCCTCATAATGGGAACTATGTGGTAATGGATATTTTCCTTATTTCACTTTCCTAGTAATTCTTTGTTGCAGTTGATAAGAAATGTGAAACTGTCAGACTATTTAAATGAGGATGTTGGCAGTGAATGTAGTAATCTTATCTGCACATTACCCATTAATGTCCAAAACATCAAGCGTAAATTTCATCTAACATCAGCATGACTACCAGTACACAAACACACATTACATTGAAGTTTCAGATGTCCTCAGAAGCAACAGGAAACCAACTCTCAGTCATACTGTACAGTATTCTGTATGAAATTTAACAATATTAGGATGGCGTGCAGTTTCAAACAGTCTTTTTGTTGTGCCTGTCTAACTCAGCATCTCTACTAATGGTGAGTAGCAACTATCCTTTTAATAATATTAGTACAATATTCTACTTAACTCTGGCAGAGTACCCTTAAATAGCACATTGTTTATACTATGATGAGTGAGAGAGAGAGAGAGAGAGAGAGAGAGAGAGAGAGAGAGAGAGAGAGAGAGAGAGAAATATGCACAACAATTTTCCTCTCTGCACTTGAATATTTTATTTCCAAACAACATTGGGTAAATTCTCCAAAAGGATTGAATATTTTCAATTTTTTCAGACTAAATTTTATCCATAACAAAAATTTACTGTGCACATTGCCAAAAAGAAAAAGAATTCTGTACCAACCAGGTTTAAGTGATACAGTATATGCTAATCAGAATAGCTGCTACAAAATAATTTTGTCCTTATTCACACAAATAATTGAGTAACCAGTAATAAATTGACAAGATAAATCTCAAGTCTCTTCAGCACAAAATTATTCTTACTTTATACTTATATTAATCCCTTGAATCTATTACAGTTACATCTATTCTTATAACTAATCACAGCCATTACTGTCTTGGAAAAGTTTACTCCTTACAAACCTGCCACAATACAGAAGTTTGAAATAAAATACCGGTATCAATTTATAGTTCATTGAATGTGTTTTCTGTTTTATATGTGATACTTAATCTTCAATAAATTTTAATCTAAAAAAATTAGATTTAACATAGTGTTATACTTCAGCATTGCAGCAGATTTGTATCTAAGCAAAAGTTAAGTAAAATTTGTATATTTATCATACAGACTGTTTTGCTTCAGAAGACACACACACACACACTAAATAATTTCATTGAGCAAAATGACTTACAATAATTTGTACAATTTCTGGCATATTTAAACAGGAGTAACAGTGGTCCTTTTCCTATTAACTGAATGCAGGAATGTGAATGCATTCATATTACAAGAAAAAATCAAATGCATATTATCCAATACTGTAAACGACAGACAATTGGAAGTGATGTATAAAACAGAGTCATATGCTCTGCTGACAACTAAGATAGTTATTCTTCAATTTCTAAATGTACATTGTCTGCATCTGAAATGTATTTGTGCTTGTACTTCTCAAAAAAGTTTACAAGTTCTTCAGAGAATTTATTGTGGAGCTCAGTGATTTGTTCCTGTGTCGGGTCTTCAACTTTCTTCACTTCAATTGGTGAGCCAACTGTAAAAAGAACATGTTAATGTGTTAGTTGGTTTGTTATAAACAATTAAATTTATTTCCATTTTCATTCACTTACTTAAGGTCACAAAAGTGAATATTTCTACTATGTATTGATAAATTCCTCATACTGTAATAACAAACGACAATACTGACTTCACAAAATCTTATTTATGCACTTCAGTGCTATCCTAGAAATACTTTTTTTCATTTCAGTCAGTTCCAGCAACAAACTATACAGGAACAAGAGTTCAGGCCATTATGTACAGCATTTTTTGTTCAAACTGTCAGTGTAAAAATGGAACAACTGCTGTCTTGACTCTCCACATCCTTGATCAGGATACCCAACCGAAGTTTTTGTCTGACTGATGTCATTATCAGTCTTTTCCCTTGCAACAAAAGTGACATTTAATTATAACCCACCTCATTTATGTCGGTGAATTATTTAATGTACCAACGCATGTGTAGCCAGTTTTCAATATTTTTGGCACATTGAGTTAAAAATATTTTGGTACCTAATTGACTTTACCATTCAATGAAGGGTACCTACATTTCCCATATAACATGTTACCTCTTGCTGTTTAACCTTAATTCAGCTTTATGTTTAGTAAAGGGAGTTCCTGGACTGACTTCAGTTTTCTTTGCCACAAAGTAGCTTACTATTTCCTTCTCAAAACAGAAAGACATCAATCTCCTAAATTTCTGTCCAACAGTTGCTACAGTGGATGATCATAGTTCATTTATAGTCTGATGCTGTCTATGTAAGTCACACTGTGGTTGGGATTCCACATTAATATTTAGGTTCACTTATAACTATATGCGTGAGCTGCTGCTTAAAGGCAGGCAGTTCTATGAAGAAGAAATGACCTGATCCCTTGTTTTATTTTGATATCACATTTTGTTGATTGCTGTTATTTTTGGCTATTTGTATCGGTGTCACATGTTGGCTATTTGTACTGGTATCTGCATTTTACGTTGAGTTACATTCCATCTTGCATTTTCCATTGTTGAATTGTGTAGTGCTATGTAGCTTCGGAGTTTTTTTCAATATCATGTTTCATTCTTTCTTGTTAGCTTTGGCTATTAGCATTACTGGCAGCCTTTAGCTTTTTGTATTGGTATCAGAATTTTAAGTAAAGCTCATAGGTCAGGTAACATTTTTGTTAACAGTTCTAGTTTGTTTGCGCAATATGCATTTTTTCATCTTCGAAAGCAACTATCGTATAGTGTTTTTCTTTGTTTCATTTTGTATGTTTTACTATTATCAAGATTTTGAGGCAGTTATTTTAGGTTTTTATCCATCCCTGCACAAAACCCCCAATTTCTCCTGATTTTCCCTGCATATTCAATGTTTATTATTAAGAATTTGTATGAGTCTATTTGACATTCATTTTTTGCGCCATGGGAACGGACAATGTCATTGGTCATCATTTTGAAATCACCTTTGTGTTGCTTTTTTTGTAGCCTATAATGCATCATTGGTCAAAGTCAGTAGATGATATTCAACACCTGGATAAACCATAGTCTTCAATCATAAGAATCTTTGACTACTTGTCCACTGATGTAAACAATCTGATGGAAAATAACATTAACTTCAAAACAAACAGAAATCTTATCTGGTTGACAACTACTCTGTTCTCTAGAAGAATTTAAACATTTTTAAGCTGATGAGGATGTCAGTACTTATTCTGCCCTGACTGGACAGAATGTTGTTAAATTGTAGAGTAACAATACTAATTCAAAATAATACAGTCCCAGATAAATTTTACAATGAAAGTAGTCTTAACATTCTCCAAGAGCATTACTCTGATTTCAGCCTCCAGGTATTAGTGTGTGCCGGCATTTCAAGGCAAAGTACTTGACAAATACAAATTTCAGAATGGTTAAAAAATATGATAGCTGTATGTTCTTGTATACAGATTACTTATGCTCTTAGAGTAATTATTTGTATCAAGTTCAGCTGGGCTTTTAGGGCACTACATTCAATCTGCAAATTATTTTGTTTAAGGTTATTCATAAGCATCCCTGGGGTATATGAAGATGTTTGCATGTAAACAAGACATACAACCAATGAACACTTGTCAGTGGATAAAGCATCTACCAAAGTTTGTAAATCATAGGTGCTCAATATGACCATTTGTAATACTGAGGCAGTTCAGCATTGACGTACTCATTAACATATGAAGGCAAGTGTGGTGGAGCACCATCTTGTTGTAAAATGAAGTCTTCATTGTACTGCTGGAAGTGTGGCACAACCCATTGTTGCATTGTGTTCAGGGACATGGAACCACCTCACAATTTTTCTACAAAGAAAAATGATCCATAAACTTTTGAAGAGGACATGGCATGAAAGATGCTAACTTTATGCGAATCATGAATGCATTCCACAATCTTGTGTGGATGTTCTGTGCCCCAAACATATGCATTATGACGATTCAGCATTCCAGACATGTGAAACATGACTGACTGAAAGCCAGCCTCTTTGCAAAATGATTTCCCTCCAGTAGTCAGTACAAGTCATTGTGAAAGTCAGAATGAAACTTTTTCAGAGTAGTCAGTGCATGTAACAACTGCA
Source organism: Schistocerca americana (assembly GCF_021461395.2). Classification (NCBI taxonomy): domain Eukaryota; kingdom Metazoa; phylum Arthropoda; class Insecta; order Orthoptera; family Acrididae; genus Schistocerca; species Schistocerca americana. The sequence goes on from NC_060122.1 coordinate 291,622,527, forward strand.
GATGATAAGGTTTTACACACATATGTATGTTTAATAGGTCAGACAGTTTATTGCAGTATCTGCAGTTCTCTGCTTGGACATGTCTATTCTATGGGCTCCTGCCTATTCTATGGGCTCCCATCCATAAACTTCTCTGCTGATTACATCTGAAATCTTTTCTTCACAGTGTTACACCCCCAGAATGATATTCCGGATAGGTGTGAAAATATCCGAAGTTTTTCTGGCCAGTACCAGAGCCACAGTAGAAGTCAAGGCACACTAACGTACAATATCTAGATTGGAATGACAACCCAGAACAGCAGCCAGTATTGCATGCAGCTTGAGCACACCACCAAGTTAAATTGCCATAAACTACCCGAGCTAGTGGACTAAGGTGTCAACAAAGTGAAGTGACCCCATGAGGAAAGCAGGATAATGTCATTCTGTTGACCATGTGCAGGGAAGTAACAATACCAAAGACATACACAAGAACAGCTTTCAGTGCACACGGTGCAAAAGCAAGTGAACAGGAAGAGTGAAGAATGGAGTTAGTATACCACAACAGGGTGTAGGCTGCTGACAGGTTCAGAAAACTAGGGCACATTTGGTCATTTTTGCCGCACAGTAGCATCACCACTGCAGACTGATCTGTAAAAATACCTCTACTTCTGCAGCTTACTTCCCAGTTTGTAGTTTACCAGTCCCAAGGTGGGCCCTGTGACACTCCATCTGTTGCCCACCTAGATGACTACAATTTATGCTGCAAGAGCCAGCCCATTGTGAAGGACTTAACTGCCACAGGCTGCTGCTTCCCCATCATTTATGCCTTCAGCCTCCTACCACCAGGCCGCTTGGAGGCCTCGTTGATGGTACTTAGTGAGTTGTTTAACTACCATCAACTCAAAGGAGCACAGCAGCAGCTGCTGCCACCGCCCAACATATGTCTGCGAGTTGTAATGGTACTTGAATTATGTAACCATTACAGCACCTCATCTGAACCTCTCGATACCAGTAATATTCTACTGTGTTTCTGTGAAGTAGTTTACATATTTCTGAGACAACATTCACATTTGATTTCATTTGTGATACATCAATATGTTTATGTTGCAATGATATTATTCTTATGTGTATTCTTTCTTTTGCCACTATGATCTTTGCCATACTTTTAACTCTGATTTTTGGGCACATAAGCAATAGTTAGTTAGTTAGAGTCGGACCTTGAAAAAGTCAAGTCTTGGACGTCATGTTGGAAAGACTCATAACGTAGCCAGTTTATAAAATGTGAACTTTAACAGTGACTGTGAGGAAGATGTTTCCAAGTATATTTTGTATTGTGAAGTGAAGTTGTGTGTGTTACGTGATATTGCAATAAAAGCAATTAAAAGGTAGTGTAACTTAAATTCGGAGTGCTGATTATTTTTTTACATCACTATTGTGCTAACTTTCAAAGATTCATCTTCAAGAATGGTTTGTGAAGCGCATCTACAAAACTTTTGAATATAGCAGAATAAAACCTAGGCCTTTTCGCATCTGAGCTTGGAATCACCACCACCTAGATTTTCGACGATTGAACCATGATTTTACAACAAGACCAGTGTGGGAAACACAAAAAGATGAGTGCCTAGTTTATTCATTATTACATGAAATGACTTTATTAACTGTGCTCTAATGACACCTGCCACATAACAACTATGTTGTTGCCCAAAAATGCACTATTTAGCAGCGTGAGCAACACCACAATCATTATTAAATTTTGACCTTTGTTGTGGTAGGGTTGTTAGAGAGTGAACACTGGAATCACTGGCTGGTCTCTCTCTGAGGGGCCATGACTGAACACTTCATGACTACAGCCAACTTATGCCGAGCTGTTGGCTGCCTTTCTTTGGCACAATCAACAGGATCAACGAAAGTGCCCTGGTAACCCACTGGCCATGTCTTATGCTGTCAGCACCAATGCAGGCAGGCAACACTGACCAACTTATGGCTAGCTAACCGATGTTGCAGGGTGCCAAGAACACACACCTCTCTCAGTGGCATTCAGGTGTGCACAACACGCCGGCCTCAGTGCATACCGGTGTGGCCAGCACCCTTATGCTCCCCTGACTACTGGCAACCTTGAAGAAAGACAACTGCGTAACTATGAATAATAAATGTGTATTTAGAGATGTCATATTAGCCCTTCTGGTGTTCAACAGGTCCTCACCACCAAGTGTCATTCTATGCCATCTTGGCAACATAAAGACCACAGATGCAGTCTTCTATATTTGGTGTAAGTAATTGGATACCATTGGTAGACATTTACACGTGGTACCACACCTGCACATCTGCAGTATCAACAACCTACATTATCTGTCAAGCTGCTCCTTTAGCTCTCCTGCTACATTTTACACTTGCCAAATATCCGGTGTGATGAGAGACTCATGCGTGCGTGCATGCGCGCGTTCATCTGGTTTGTCATATGAACTTTGAAGTGTCATTTGTTAAACTACAGAAGTCTGGAGATCTGTCTCAGTTCCATGACAATTTTAAGGAAGCTTTCTTTCACCTGGTCAGAACCCATATTTTAATTTGTCTCTATATGAATTGCCACATATGCAGGCTGTGTCAGATATATGTAACATATGTAAAATGTTTGGAACGAGGCACATTAGTTTGCAGATTCTTTTTGGGCCACAATATGTTGCAAGGATTAATATAGTCTGTTTCTCATACATGCATTGTGGGTACAGTTTACCAATGTTTTTCCTTGTATGACAGCAGATGGAGGTTACACAAATTGTTTACTGTGCATAACAAGCAGCATTCTATGTCTGCATACATTTGTAACATGTGGCAATATGCTGTTTAAGACTTTTCCAACGTCGGATAATGTAGTGGAAGTTGCACAATATTTCGACAAGACAGCTGCTCATCATCTTCAGGTGCCAATGATTGCACAATGTTATCTGACATGACAGCTGTTAACTGATGAAGCATATGTGACAGTGTTACATGAGACACTTAAAGCCTTGAAAGGGCAGATAGTCACATGGTTGGAAACCACAACCAAACAGAAGGAGTTGAATGAAGCATTATTAAAGAAAGTAGCACCATTGGAAACTATTAGTGAGCAAATACAATCTGATCTGGGTGAGGCAAAAGCCTCATTCAATATACCAGTTCCTTAAGTTGATCCCATAGCAGGTAATCTAGCAACTCATTTTTCAGCAAAAACAGATGAGGCGTGTACCTATCAGTGATGTGAGGACCACTGCTAAATTTAGGCAATCGGTTGGACAAAACTTGTTTAAATATGATAAGTTACAGTTAGTGGGTGATGCAAAGACATCATGTACAACAAGACCCTTAGCAAGGCACAAACATTTGATGTGCTGGCTACTGGACTCATCCAGCATTATCACTAACAGAAAATCATGAGGGTTTTTTTTTTTTTTTTTTTTTTTTTTTTTTTTTTTTTTTAGGTAGAAACTCAGTGGATTGTCTCAAGAATACAGCAAGTGAATGAAGTCCTCCTCTGATAAAGTTAAGCACAGACTAGAGCTAACACTGAATGTAGAGACTAATGTTTTGCACGAGTTGGAAAATGGAACTTCAGTTGTGTTTTTGAGGGGTATTTCCACCAGTGTGTCAAGAAGACTGAGGGTAGAAAATCAAAGCGATTTGGTCACTGTCATTAGGATCACTACACAGCTGGAGGAAATTGACATTGTTATTCTGGGACAAAGTGACCATAGTGTTTTCTCCTCTGAGGTGAAGTGTTCTAGATGTGGGTGTATAGGATACATCAAGAAGCAGTGCCATCAGACAAAATGTTATGAATATGTAGCAGTAGGGCATGAGGTGCAGTGTAGCTAATGCAAAAGGCAAAATAAACACTGTCTGGGTAAGTGTTCATTAAATGCACAAGAGGGTGCCTCAACTGTCCAGCGGCATTCTCAGTGAAACAAAGTACTGTACAAATGTGAACAGAAATAGAATGCTGCTTGTTATGCATAGTAAACAATAGGAAACTAGTTTTTGGTGGACATGGCTGCCCATGTGTATGTCATTGGTCGGGATCTCTTAGACAGGAAGAGAGAGGGATTACATGGGTAAGGTTATAATGTCCTCATATCATTGGGGACAACACTGCTCAGGTTTAGCGTTGTACCATGCATGGTTTGTTTTGTTTTTATACAATATTTGAATGAAATCATCTTCACTGAACTTGTCACCCACAACTCTCTGTAAGTTTGTAACATATAGCAGTTTTGTTATAGTTTACCAAGTCAAAATACTAGTTCTAGTACAGGAAATCTTTTTTTAATTAACAAAGCTTGAATAATGCAAAAAGTACAAGTTGGAATATCAACAGTATTAGGAACCACACATTGTGCAACAGGATGGTCTACTTTGCTCTTGGCCAGAAGTTTGGCAGTGGCTGTTATACTGGCAGTCAGCTGACTGGTAGTCATACCAATCCTCTAAGCTGTGCAAGCATTGCAGCAGAGCTGGTCTACAGCATGCCTGCTTTGACAAGAGGCCCAGCTTTTCTGAACTGCACCGATAATAGTTATCGTTACAACACATTCTCTGCTCCCAAAATTTTCCTGCCTATGGTATCCTACTGTCACCACACCATCAAACAGTTCGTGCCTTCCCTGCTCTATACCTCTCCCACATGCTGTGCTGTGCTGCCTTTTTGTAATATTGTAAATACTATAGAAAGTATACGAGAGTGAGAAAGTGCTTTCTTTTGTACTGTATTTTTGTTGGTCCTGTTTATGCATTTGACATTGGACAAATTAATTTATATATATATACAAGTTACAGTTATTTCTATGCATACATAGTACAATTAAATATTTTATATAATACTCTCCATACATTTGAATATTCAGTGGAGAAAATGCAGTGATGCTGAAAACATGTCTTTGGAAAATTTTTTAAGTTTTTGACTCCAGTAATTGTTTTTATGTTGTTGGGAAGCATGTTATAGATTTTTAACTCCCATGTGGAAATTACCCTTTCGGCACAGGGATGCTTTGATTTGGGTGATCAAGTTTTTGTTTTGTCTGGTAAAGTGATGATGAATCATTTTTTGCAATCTATTATCCTTACCATTTACATTTATTTTAACGAATAAAATATTTTCCATAATGTAGATGTATATCCATATTTAAAGTGATTATTAAAGTAGGCTCAATACACACTCTTTACTGTCTTATCGCTGCAGGAAGATTTTAGTGAACAAACAAGGTGGCAGCTCTTTTTCAATTTTGCTTTAAGATATCCTATATACTTATTCTACTTTGCATTGTTTTGTAGTCATAATTTTAAGAATTTGGCATCTGTCCCGTGACAAATGAGTTCACTATTGATACAAATGAGTTGTACATAGCCCTGTTCACAGCACTGATATTTTAATGCAATAGTTTTTTTTCTTTTTATTAAATGCTGATTATTGTGTGCCACTTGCCAAGTTTACAAGTAACAATATTTACTGATTACTGTAATTCTTCCTAACTTTCCACCTTTAATATGATAGAGGTGTCATCTGGAAATATGACTTTTTATTAGTATCCACATTTAAACTTAGTTCATTAATGAACAAAAGCAACAGAAATTGTCTCATCACTAATCCATTGCATATTTAATTAGATTATAATCTGATAAGTGTTCAGAAATAGTTTTAAGGTTGACAGTGGGCTTGATGCTCACTGCTTGCTTATGATTGCTCAAAAAGAAATGGATCCATCTGTTGAACATACCTCAAATTTCTTACTTACCAGTCTTTGGGAGCAGACTCTTATGATCTACAATGTCAGAAGCTTTCACTAGGTCTACAGACACTGCTCTTCATTCCTTTTTAGTGTCTGTCAAGCTTAAGGTACGTTTACATCTGTGCACCTTGGGACTAATCAACACGTTGCTATAGCTTTCCCCACATGGAGAAAAACACCCCGTTTGAATGGAACCACTAGCACACACAAACTGAGGAAGAGAAATGCACCTACACACATCCCAGTACTTGCGTGCGTGGCAAGAACAGTTGCACAGCGATTAAGTGAAAGGCTCACACATGTAGACGCACCTTTAGTACGTACTTACCACACTTCATAAACGGCAGTAATTGTTGACTTCTTATTTCTAAATTTGTGCTGATTATTACATAGTATTTTGTTCTTAATTACAGTTACCCTAAGTTTGTCATGCATAACCCTTTCTGTTTATGAAATGCAGGAGGAAACTATGGTAGGTGCATAGTTACTTATATATTTTTATGCATTGAAATTACATTAGACAGTTCAAGTAGAGCAGAGAAAGTGCCTGCTTGAAGTGAGCAATCTCAACAAATGTGTAGGTAGTTAGCTGAACCAGATCAGAGCACTTATCTTTAATATTGTTGCAGAGACTCTATAAGTGCCTACAAGTTGGAGTTTTGTCATTTTATTGCTTTTGCTACTTAATCTTGGGTGACAATTGTGATTTACATTGATCTACTACACATGCTTATTAATTGGATTTAGTATTGTTATTTATGTTTGATATCGTTTACTGTCTGCAATACCTGTAAAAAATAATGTTAAGTCAGTTGGCTACTTCTAAAGAGTCTGTTACTTTATTTTATTGTGGTAGTGTTGTATTTTTACATGATGCTCTGTTCTCACTAGTTTCTGTTTCTATGACACTCCACCTGGTGATTGCTTTATGTGCTGAATTATTTATCATTTTGCATTATTTTTGGTACTCTCATTACTTTTCTTAGTATTTTGGAAAATTTTTGTAATGTGTACTTCAGGTGAAGAATTATTCAAGTTACACATTTTATGTATCAGTCTTCTTCAGGCTTGAGACCCCTCATTCCATAGTGATCCAACTGTTTGCTCTACGATGTCCTTTATGGTTACAGTTTTCTGTGAAAATGCAACTTGAAGGTAATACATTAATACATGAAAGAAGTGTTGTATGTGTCACTTAGGTCAGTAATTTTAGAAACTTATCATTTTCTTTGCACAGTAATCTGTTTAAGTAGTTTGTTATCCTGACTGTAGCACCTACATGTGGTACTTAAAGACATGTGGTACTGAATACTGCCTTTTACCTTCAAGGTTAGTATGTGAAGTAGATAGGCACTAAAGCCTGAACAGAACAGTTTTAGTGAAATGTTGAATAAACGTTGTATAAACTTTATTTTACTAGAAACTGATCTAAAGCTGTTTCACAAGTGTGTATTACTCAGATAGCAGCATATACTACAGCATTTAAAGTCTAGTAAGTAGTAAGTTTCAAAAGAACCTCTGTCTACTTTTTGTAAGAAAATCAATTTTTAATTTGTTAATAATTATGAAGTCACATTCCATTTTGTTTTCTTTGTTTAGTAATGATTCTAATTTATTTAAGAGAAGTTCAAAATTTCCAGATGGTGTTTGATAAACTTTAGCAATAACCAAACTGCAGTCTCATTGTCCTCAACATTTCTTTGAGTTAAGGGAATAGGGCCATCAAAATCTACATTTGCCTCTATGTACATCACTACCACACCTTACTCGCTGTCATTCCTGCAATAGTAGGAAGATATAATGAATGTAGTTATTTATGTATGTTTTCCCGAGGGCATGCAACTTTACTGTATGATTAAATGATGATGGCGTCCTCTTGGGTAAAATATTCCTGAGGTAAAATAGTCCCCCATTCGGATCTCCGAGCAGGGACTACTCAAGAGGATGTCGTTATCAGGAGAAAGAAAACTGGCGTTCTACGGATCGGAGCGTGGAATGTCAGATCACTTAATCGAGCAGGTAGGTTAGAAAATTTAAAAAGGGAAATGGATAGGTTAAAGTTAGATATAGTGGGAATTAGTGAAGTTCGGTGGCAACAGGAAGAAGACTTCTGGTCAGGTGACTACAGGGTTATAAACACAAAATCAAATAGGGGTAATGCAGGAGTAGGTTTAGTAATGAAAAGGAAAATAGGAATACAGGTAAGCTACTACAAACAGCATAGTGAACACATTATTGTGGCCAAGATAGATACGAAGCCCACACCTACTACAGTAGTACAAGTTTATACGCCAACTAGCTCTGCAGATGAAGAAATTGAAGAAATGTATGATGAAATAAAAGAAATTATTCAGATAGTGAAGGGTGACGAAAATTTGATAGTCATGGGTGACTGGAATTTGGTAGTAGGAAAAGGGAGAGAAGGAAACTTAATAGGTGAATATGGATTGGGGCTAAGAAATGAAGGAGGACGCCACCTGGTAGAATTCTGCACAGAGCACAACTTAATCATAGCTAACACTTGGTTTAAGAATCATGAAAGAAGGTTGTATACATGGAAGATCCCTGGAGGTACTAAAAGGTATCAGATAGATTATATAATGGTAAGACAGAGATTTAGGAACCAGGTTTTAAATTGTAAGACATTTCCAGGGGCAGATGTGGACTCTGACCACAATCTATTGGTTATGACCTGTAGATTAAAACTGAAGAAACTGCAAAAAGGTGGGAATTTAAGGAGATGGGACCTGGATAAACTAAAAGAACCAGAGGTTGTACAGAGTTTCAGGGAGAGCATAAGGGAACAATTGACAGGAATGGGGGAAAGAAATACAGTAGAAGAAGAATGGGTAGCTTTGAGGGATTAAGTAGTGAAGGCAGCGGAGGATCAAGTAGTTGAAAAGACTAGGGCTAGTAGAAATCCTTGGGTAACAGAAGAAATATTGAATTTAATTGATGAAAGGAGAAAATATAAAAATGCAGTAAATGAAGCAGGCAAAAAGGAATACAAACGTCTCAAAAATGAGATCGACAGGAAGTGCAAAATGGCTAAGCAGGGATGGCTAGAGGACAAATGTAAGGATGTAGAGGCCTATCTCACTAGGGGTAAGATAGACACTGCCTACAGGAAAATTAAAGAGACCTTTGGAGATAAGAGAACCACTTGTATGAACATCAAGAGCTCAGATGGAAACCCAGTTCTAAGCAAAGAAGGGAAGGTAGAAAGGTGGAAGGAGTATATAGAGGGTCTATACAAGGGCGATGTACTTGAGGACAATATTATGGAAATGGAAGAGGATGTAGATGAAGATGAAATGGGAGATACAATACTGCGTGAAGAGTTTGACACAGCACTGAAAGACCTAAGTTGAAACAAGGCCCCCGGAGTAGACAACATTCCATTGGAACTACTGACGGCCTTGGGAGAGCCAGTCCTGACAAAACTCTACTATCTGGTGAGCAAGATGTATGAAACAGGCGAAATACCCTCAGACTTCAAGAAGAATATAATAATTCCAATCCCAAAGAAAGAAGATGTTGACAGACGTGAAAATTACTGACCTATCAGTTTAATAAGCCACAGCTGCAAAATACTAACACGAATTCTTTACAGATGAATGGAAAAACTAGTAGAAGCCGACCTCGGGGAAGATCAGTTTGGATTCCGTAGAAGTACTGGAACACGTGAGGCAATACTGACCTTATGACTTATCTTAGAAGAAAGATTAAGGAAAGACAAACCTACGTTTCTAGCATTTGTAGACTTAGAGAAAGCTTTTGACAATGTTGACTGGCATACTCTCTTTCAAATTTTGAAGGTGGTAGGGGTAAAATACAGGGAGCGGAAGGCTATTTACAATTTGTACAGAAACCAGATGGCAGTTATAGGAGTCGAGGGGCATGAAAGGGAAGCAGTGGTTGGGAAGGGAGTGAGACAGGGTTGTAGCCTCTCCCCAATGCTATTCAATCTGTATATTGAGCAAGCAGTAAAGGAAACAAAAGAAAAATTTGGAGTAGGTATTAAAATCCATGGAGAAGAAATAAAAACTTTGAGGTTCGCCGATGACATTGTAACTCTGTCAGAAACAGCAAAGGACTTGGAAGAGCAGTTGAACGGAATGGACAGTGTCTTGAAAGGAGGATATAAGAAGAACATCAACAAAAGCAAAACGAGGATAATGGAATGCAGTCGAATTAAGTCAGGTGATGCTGAGGGAATTAGATTAGGAACTGAGACACTTAAAGTAGTAAAGGAGTTTTGCTATTTGGGGAGCAAAATAACTAATGATGGTCGAAGTAGAGAGGATATAAAATGGAGAATGCCAATGGCAAGGAAAGTGTTTCTGAGGAAGAGGAATTTGTTAACATCGAGTATAGATTTAAGTGTCAGGAAGTCGTTTCTCAAAGTATTTGTATGGAGTGTAGCAATGTATGGAAGTGAAACATGGACGATAAATAGTTTGGACAAGAAGAGAATAGAAGCTTTCGAAATGTGGTGCTACAGAAGAATGTTGAAGATTAGGTGGGTAGATCACGTAACTAATGAGGAGGTATTGAATAGGATTGGGGAGAAGAGAAGTTTGTGGCACAACTTGACCAGAAGAAGGGATCGGTTGGTAGGACATGTTCTGAGGCATCAAGGGATCACCAATTTAGTATTGGAGGGCAGCGTGGAGGGTAAAAATCGTAGAGGGAGACCAAGAGATGAATACACTAAGCAGATTCAGAAGGATGTAGGTTGCAGTAGGTACTGGGAGATGAAGCTGGCACAGGACAGAGTAGCATGGAGAGCTGCATCAAACCAGTCTCAGGACTGGAGACGACAACAACAACAACAACAACAACAACAACATGATGTATGTCTACTTAACTCAGGCTTGCACCAGTGTTCATAAATGCATATTTCTGAGATATCCTTTCGCCGTTATCTATTAGTAATACATTAGTTTCACCAATGTTGTTATCAGAGATTTTACATATAAACGTTATAAATGTTTAAATCAGGCTCATTCACAGCTTGGTAGCTGCATGTAATATTTCCAGTATCTTACGCCTTTAGCTTATATTCATATTGCCAATAGTGTCACCACCTTCATTGTTCTTGTTCACACACCAGTCCATAGTTCTTTACAGATCTATACTCTTGCTTTGTTTTGGCAATTTCACTTTGTTACAGTGTTTTTTAACCCATCTATCCATTAATGTGTCATTTGTTTTATTTGTACATCTGAAAATAAGCCCATTAGGTGCCCTCCTGTTTCTCCTTTTCTGCGTATTTCTGCCTATTTCTGCTCACATACTGGTCCATAATTTTCTTTCTGTTCTGGTTTGGTGGTTGTTCTTCTTCAGGGCAGTCTTTTTATTTACTTGTTTGTTCATTTGTGTATGCTGTATTGCTGGTTCTATACTAGGCTTTTTATATTTGCTAAATGTATGAAAGAGGCAAGTCTACTGCAAATGTGAATCTTTATCTGTTTAGATGTAAATCATGAACTGTGTCTTTGCTTTTTTCCAGACATTCCATTTCAAAACACTCCGACAGTCTCTTCCTACAAACAGTAGTAGTAGTAGTAGTAGTAGTAGTAGTAGTAGTAGTTGTAGTAGTAGTAGTAGTAGTAGTAATTGTAATTTTTTTTTACTATGAAATGATAGGCCATTTTTCCATTCAGGTCTTGGGCATCATATTTAGAGGTACTTTCAAGTGGTTCAAATGGCTTTGAGCACTATGGGACTTAACACGTGAGGTCCTCAGTTGTTCCAGACTGAAGCACATAGAACCGCTCGGCCACTCCGGCCGGTTTAAGAGGTACTTTAAAAATTGTTATATTCATTTTGTGTCTTAGTTTCAATATGCATCCTAGAGGATCTGTAACGTTCATTGTCATTTGAGTAATCAATAACTATTAATCTATTGTTTACTGTGAAATCCTTAGTTAATTTATCCAGTTTTTGAACAACTTAATTTTGAGCTTACACAAACTTACCAACAGTAGTAACAGGATTCCTACGAGGTACAATACCGAAGGAGTACTGAAACAAACCACGACCAATTGGAAGCACTGGTGCCATTCCAGTAATCTTGCGGCAAAAGTGCTGGAATTTCAGAAGTCTTGTACCTTCTAGTTGATCATAGAGATCAGTCTCCCCAAATGAGATAACAGGAACCAGTGGACAACTGAAACAAAAGTGAAACTTACAATTCATTTTCACTTATTTTCACCTAGTTTTAATTGATCTTTTTTCCTTTTGCTTTCAGTAATAGTTCTTTATTTTTGAGCCAGTGCAATTAAACAACCACAAAAATAAAAAGAGGTTTAACAATGACTTGGAACTTCACAGATTCAAGAAGCATAAACTAAAAAGTCACTTTACTATCTAGGCACTAGGCTTGGAAGCACCAGTAATTACAGATGAGCATCATATTTATTTTGCAGATAAACAGCATATTACAATTTCAGTAATGACGTGTGTGTGAGGGATTTTTCAGCATCTGTAAGTCATTTCAAGACATGGTCAAAGGTGTATGAAACACTAGCAGACAATGTGATTAAGCTGATTAAGTGTTATTTGGGGCTGCATGATAAGATGAGTCTTTTTTTTTTAATATTTCTCGTGTATTCATCCAGATGGCATCATCCAGAAGACATTATATTTTGTTAAGCCGGGAACCCCGCCTTGTAGCTGGATCTCTGATGTCTCTGCATGATGAACCAATAAAGGAAGACAGCAGCTTTCGGGTAAGCAAGATCTGGGACCAGTATGGTGCATTGCCAAAGCACAGCAATAATCTATGTGCAAATACACTTCTGCAATGGCAATTTAAGAATGCAGATCCATTGTTGAACATGCCAGTAGCTACCTGCATCCAACACCAACTGAAGCACAATTGAGGACATTGCATTAAGAGAGAGAGAGAGAGAGAGAGGGAGAGAGAGAGAGAGAGAGAGAGAAAATGCCTGAAGATGGCAAGACGTCTGTTTACTAAAATATCACAGTTTCTGACTATTGCTACCCCACTGAACAGCCGAGAAATAGTCAAAATTTTCTTACGGCCAGAAAACTAAAATCACGCAAGGTGAGTGGTGTTTTGTCGCTTGTTAGCAACATGGCAGAAACTGCCAGAACAACTTGCTCTAGTGTGTTACACCTACTTTGGAGCCAGCTATCCTTGGCAAGACTTTTCAGTGTATGTGGACAGAAAGAATTACTTGTCCATGCAAATGTCAAATCTCTAAGAAGGTGAATATTATGGGAAGAATGTTTTGATGTGGAAAGTATCATTTGTCAAAACAGAATCACTGATTATTTTTAAATGCAGTGTGGACAGGTAAGAGAAATCAAAAGTGAAGGACACCTCAATGAAAGTTTACCTGTTGATGAAACAAACATGTGATGTGGATCTGACAGAAGGTCTTTAACTCTTCAGAGAAGTGGACAGAATGACTATGAAGCAGTGAATGTTTCCTACCAGTAAGACGTGGTTGTGTATCATGGATAGGCATTTAATATGAGATTACACATTCCCAATGCACGATCTCCATATATGTTAGCATTTGTTAATATTACAAAAATTTCTGCAGCACTGAAGCATGAAATGATAAAAAGAAAAATCTTGTACATACCCATGTTTCAGTGCTAGCCTGATGAAACCACGTCGTCGCTTCAGAATTACTCGATATGTGCGAGGTTTGCATTTCAGTGCTTCAGATGCACCACCCACAATTAACACAGCAGCATTTCCTCCTCCCGGTTTGTCCATAAGATACCCAATGCTTTCTGCAGAAGCAGAACATCCACCTAAAACAAATGATTTTTTTTTTTTTTCTTGACAGTTCAAAAGCGGGTTGACAATTTTCTACTGTGAAAACTGAATTAATTGAAGTACAGTTTAGTTTGTTCACTCAAATTCTAGTCTACATGAAACTGCTAAAAGTTACAAAGTATCTATTACCTGTGGCTTGGTGCTGCAAAATACTAAAGTAGTTCTACAGTTGACATTAATGAACTTCGTAATTATTTTGGGCAAAGCTGTGATACGAACATCACAAAACAGAGTGCAAATGAACAAGTGTGACAGCTTGTGAGTCTGATTCTGAGCGATGTCCTTTGCTTTGACATATCTTCAGTAATGCCTAGCATATTTTAACATTTGAATCTAATGTGATATTAAAAACTGTTTCTTTGCACAGTGCAATTATTATGACTGATTGAATGATTAATGAGGTGGACATTCCTTCATTTGATAACTTAACCTTCTACCATTGCTATGATGATTACATTTCTAGCGTTCATGTAATTCTGCAGCCCATTGTTGGGGTCCTGTTTCCACACAGTCGTCTATCGTATGTGTAGCTCAGAACTTATGTTTCAGAAATATTATTTAATATTACGCTGATTGTTTTCATATTTTCACTATACAACTTTTCTGTAAGCTATTTGATGTGAACTGTCATATTACAGGTACAATTTCTGGAGGAGTATTATCTAGCAGAAGGTGAACTTTATATGAAACTTCTGTTTTATGAAAGGATTGGGTAATATATTCTTAGAGTATGTTAAAGTATTTCCTGATGGTTAATTACAACCTACACTCTGCAAGAAACACTGAGGTGCACAGCAGAGGGTATGTCCCCTTGCACCAGTTATTAGAGTTTCTTCCTATTCCATTCATGAATGACAGACAGGAAGATTTGTCCGCCTTCGAGAGTCTGCCAGTTCAGTTCCTTTAATACCTGTGACACTCTTCCATGGATTAAACAAGCCTCTGACCACTTGTGCTGCCCTTCTCTGTATATGTTCAATATCCCTTGTTAGACCTAGCTGGTATGGGTCTCTCTCACTATAGCAATATCCAGAACCAGTCACATCATTTAAAGTAAGTCGCCAATCTCTCTACCACTTTGAAATCTTAAGACCTTACTGGATATTAATGCAGCTCTTTTCATATGGAACTTCATTATAGATAACTGCATCACCTGCAAAAAGCCTTATTATACCATTAATATTTTCCACAAAGCCATTAAAACATGACATTAATAGTAAGGGTCTCAACCTTTCCCTAGGGTACACACAAAGTTACTTCTACATCTGACTCTCCAGCCAAGATAACATGCTGCATCCTCCCTACCATAATGTCCTCAACCCCATGCGTTCATGCTTTTGACAATAAGTGTAGGTCTGGTACCAAATCAGATGTTTCTTTGGTTCTATTGGTAACAGAAAGGTAGGATCAAGTGCTGTGGTAGGGACCATTTCTATACACAACAGAAGGATTGTCTGTGTCAGTATCCTACAGTACTGGCTCAAAGTATGAATATTACACACTTTTGCCTGGGTAGGCAAATGGAGCAAATTATTTGGTTCTTTTTACATTTCATGTGGTCTATGGTGGGACTTATGAAGGGACCATTAGTTCATGGGCAGTTACATAAAAACTCAAAAAGGTGGTTTTTTTACAATTTTTGTATCAAAATCCAGGCCACACATTCTGAGAATAATATGCACAGCAAATGGCTGAAATTTTTGTGATATATTTCTAAGATCCTGATCTCAAAGAAACCCTTAAAATTTTCTTGGTATCTTTATCCATTTCCAGAAGAGAAGTTTGAAATTACACTATTTTTACATGTCAAATACGCATGTAAAATACGCATGTAAAATACGCATGTAAAATACGCATGTAAAATACGCATGTAAAATACGCATGTAAAATCTGGTGTGAGGCGAAAATTTAGTTCATGAAGTGATGTAGCTTGGGAGAATATGCTATAACGTGACATATCTGAAGGATTCTGGGAACCCCATGTTGTACTGAAGCACATGCAAACTTTTGTGTATGTAAATTGCGGTCTGAAGTGTAAAATTAATTTTGTGTTATTTCAGTTTAACATAAATAAACTATCAAAATTTTACTGACCCATAAAATTCTTTTTATATGAGTGACACGTCTCGTGCCAAGGAAAAGAAAGTAACAGTGAAAAAATGCTAATTGAGCATGAAAAATGCAATTATGATTCTGTTTGAAAGACTGGTTGAAATGTGGGGTACCAGCTGCCTCATTCTACCTCCCTCAGCATGTTTAAAATTTTTCCAAAAATTTTGCCATGTAAACATACACTATGTGATCAAAAGTATCTGGACAACTGGCTGAAAATGACTTACTAGTTCATGGCACCCTCCATCAGCAATGCTGGAATGCAATACGGTATTGGCCCACCCTTAGCCTTGATGACAGCTTCCAGTCTCACAGATATATGTTCAATCAGATGATGGAAGGTTTTCCAGGGAATAGCAGGGAGTACTGCACTGAGGAGAGGTATTGATGTTGGTTGGTGAGGCCTGGCACGAAGTCGGTGTTCCAAAACATCCCAAAGGTTTTCTATAGGATCCAGGTCAGGACTCCACGCAGGCCAGTCCATTACAGGGATGTTATTGTCATGCAGCCACTCTGCCACAGGCCATACATTATGAACATGTGCTCGGCCATGTTGAAAGATGCGATCACCATCCCTGAATTGCTCTTCGACAGTGGGAAGCTAGAATGACACTATCACACCATAACAACAGCGCCTCCGAATTTTACTGTTGGCACTACACAGGTTGGCACATGACGGTCACTGGGCATTTGTCATACCCACATCGGATCGCCACAATGTGTACCATGATTCGTCACTCCACACAACATTTTCCCACTGTTCAATCGTCCAATGTTTACACTCCTGACACCTACTGAAGCAGCATCTGGTATTTACTGGTGTGATGTGTGGCTTACGAGTATCTGCTATGCCATGAAATCCAAGTTTTCTCACCTCTCACCTCACTTTCATAGTACTTGCAGTGGATCCTGATGCATTTTGGAATTTGTGTGTGATTGTCTGGATAGATATCTGCCTATTACAACCCTCTTCAACTGATGGCAGTCTGTCGGTCACAAAAATGATTATTTGCAACAATGTTAAACAATGCTATAAATATCTGAAATTGTGGTTTTCTTTTCATTTTAGTATCATGGTTTCTAAAAGGAAACTCATTCTGTTTGGTATTAAGCAGATACTCTAAATTTTGTTAAGTTGAACTGAGGTTCCGCACAGGAAGATATTGCTGCTGCACACAGTGCTGGATGAGCAACTGCTTATTACATCAAAAAAGAAAGAGTTATTTGACAGTACAAAACCCAGTTCGAGAATGAGTTAGTAAAACAGAAGGTTATGTGAAAGAGAGGGAATGAAGTGGTCATAGCTGTTTACAGTATGAGAAAGATAGATGAAGATATCATAAGCATGTAGGAAAGTAATAGTGAAAGTGATGAACAGGCCATAGCAGGAGAGAACAAGATCTCTCACACTGATAGTGCCATAGCTGCAAACATGTTCCTGGAGTATGCTATGCAGCAACCTTGTACAGTACTGATGTTATTGCTCATAAAGCAGCTGCGGGATAAATCTTTCTACTGTCACATGTCACTGTGACAACTGAAAATTTGGGGCATGTATCATAGTGAGTTATACTACTGGACATATACAGATGTAAGGACCAACTTTTCTATGAAAATGAGTTTTTCTTTGGCTTTAACGAAGTATAGTCTCTGTATGTTTCAGACAGTATCAATGATCTGGGAATTCCACTAAGCCAGCACCCACACATCCAGGAATGGCCAGATTACTGAGATTCTTGTGTATTAAAGTAGTTTGTGTGAACTCCATAACCATAATGAAGTCATAAAAAGCATGAGGGCATTGTCTAGTAGAACTACACTATGATGGAAGAAGAATGGGGAGACGGCAGCAAAAACATTAAAGTGAGAGTAAAAATACTGGATAACTATTGTGAATGTATGCATATCTATATTTCTTTTCAGTATTATTTCTCATCATTCTATCATTCACCAATTTTCTCTCTTCAGTCTGTGTGTAGCACATTTTTTCATTTCACTACACCTCCACAACTGTTTTATCTTTCATACAATGACAAGAGCTGTTGTGGTGTAGGCATATCACTTTAAAACATCAACTTCTCAACAAAAGTATTTTTGATCATTTAATTAGACATATAAGAATGAGTGTTTCCCATGATAGTTACTGGCAGTTTCATTTATATAAATCTGCATTCCATATTCAACTACAGTGCAGTGTTATAGGAAATATTACCCTTTAAATATGACTGTCATTGAATTCACATGTCAGATCATTTACTTACTTGTTATTGAGTTGCCCTGTATATAGTTACACTCAAATGGCAACTTTTTTTTTTTAAATGCATTCTTGTGTATCTGCAGACAATCATGATTTCTCTCTCTTTCCTTTTTCCCTTCCAGTCATGGAATTAGTTAAAACACTAAGCACATGCAACAGAACATTTAAACAACTATCTATCCATTCTGGGATACAAAAGTATTTTTAGTTATTTGACTAGGATAACTAGGGAGGGGGGGGGGGGGGTTGATGTTGCTGATAATATTTTGATTACCAAATAGAAATGTTATTAAGTGCAAGTATGACTGCAGGGTTTGTGTATTGTATGCTTCCATATACTCTGATCCTTTCAGTCAAATGTGCCACTGCATAAAGCCCAATTCTAGAATTTATAACATAACTATCTTATGAAATGATAATTAGTAAAGTGTCTCCAATTCTCATAAAGATTCATATAAAATTTTTCATTTAATTTATAGACCCTTTATTTTTTTTTTATATATTAATTCTATGTCACAAATAAACTATCTGATTATTGAAAAAGTAGAAAAGTAAACCAACCTAAGGATAAGCAGAGCTCTCTGAAGAAAGGAACCTTGAAATGTTGTTCCAGTGTAAGAGGATAAACAGTAATTCCTGGGAAAAGTTTGTCCCACCCCATATAATCGGTGGAGAAGCAGCCAAAAACCCCTGCACTCAGCACACCATGTGGAAACGCACAGAACAGGTAATTGCGATTTGGATCCAATGGTTCAATACGTTCAAGGCGTAATGGAAAGAAGTCCCTAAAGTAGCGCCACCACAGCCATCGCCGTGCCCATTGTAACCTGTAACAAATGAATGTGTTATGTCAGGTGTCCAGTTTCAGAGTATATTGTAAATGGCAAAGAATAAATACTCAAATGTGAATGGACATGATTAGAAAAGGTCAATATCAGTCTCTGCAGTTGTCATTTACTTCATAATGGGGTTTAGGAACACACACACACACACACACACACACACACACACACACACACACACACACACACACACACACACACACACACACGTCACAAATATTGTTAGTATTCATACTGCTCTAATCTTTATCAGGTTGAAGTGTACAAATACCATGAGCTTTCAAATTTAAGTCAAAAGGTAGATCTATATTTACTTACCAGAAAAAAATGAATGTAAGGGTAATTGTTTACTTCGAACTATGGAAAGTGCTGATGATTTGAGCTTTTAGATATCTGTTTCTTCTGTGCTCAAAAAAATTAGATCAAGTTGGGGCACCAAAATGTGCACACATATAATGATTCAACTAGTATTCATAATATGACAAGAAAGTCATTAATTTTAAATACTATGTTGTTGAACCTGTGTTAGCTACTGAAATAACCACAGTCTAAAGAGGAACTGTGGGGCTTGACATCAGAACCACTGA
Source organism: Schistocerca americana (assembly GCF_021461395.2). Lineage (NCBI taxonomy): Eukaryota > Metazoa > Arthropoda > Insecta > Orthoptera > Acrididae > Schistocerca > Schistocerca americana. The sequence goes on from NC_060122.1 coordinate 291,641,888, forward strand.
TATTTGGTCATTTTTAGAACTGACACTGGATTATCACTAAATGTTAATAAGACCCAGTTTGTGCATTTCCAAGTAAGGAAAAAGTTGAGGATGAATTAAGTATTACATTGAATGGCAGTGAGTTACTACAAGTTGAGTCAACCAAGTTTCTGGGAGTACACATTGACAACAGTCTAAAATGGTCTGAATATATTTTGCATCTCCACAAAAAACTGAGCTCAGCAACATTCGCTGTTCATATGATTTCCACTGTATGTGACCGAGACACCACAAAAACTGCTTTTTAGTTATTTCCATGCATTATTGCTGTATGGAATAGTTTTCTGGGGTAATCAGCCACTATCAAAAAATAATATTAATTGCCCAAAAGAGTTATTAGGATAATGAGCGGAGTCCAGCCTAGACATTCTTGTAGGAACCTTTTCAGAAAGTTAGGGATACTGACAACTGCATGCCAATATGTCTACTCCGTGTTATGTTTCATTGGTAAAAATGGACAATCGTACAAAACCAACGACTCATACCATACTCACAATACCACGAGGAAGATGGACCTCCATTATGAATCAAAAAACCTTACTATTGCACAAAAAGGAGTCCATTACATGAGCTGCAAGATGTTCAGTGCTCTCCCACCATCACTGAAATTACTCATCCATAAGCTTCCCAAATTTAAACAGCAGCTCAAACAGTATTTATTAGATAATTCCTTCTATTCGGTAGAAGAATATTTCAGTAGAGTTAACTGTAATTGATTTTTTTCATTTACTAATTTGATGTGCTATTGTGCATTACGATACTCACAATCACTGTTAACATACTGTGTCTTTCATTTAGCTATTAAGATATACCATATTTTTAATGTAATTTTTAATGTAATTTTTTCTATACCTATTAATATGTATTTTGTTTTATACCAGATATCCTCTTGCAAGAGGTACTTGTGTGTATTCCTTTTGTGTTATTTGTAATAATTCTGACACATCCTACATCCATGTGAATGCCTCGCAGTATTGGATATGTGGGATATAAATAAATAAATAAATAAAAATAAATAAAAATAAATAAATAAATAAAAAATCGCTAATGACCCAGGTGTTTGTTTCCCTTTTATAATCCTGTGTCAGAGGGTTATTGTAGCTACTATTAAATCTTTTCTTTGAAGTATTGGATATTTTATTATAATCTCACCAAAATAAAATAACTTATCACCTTATAAATTATGAGAACTTTTCTGAGTGTCCATATTAACTAGCATCACACACTGAGCACAAATTATAATCTTTTGATGTGCATTTTTTGCAGACAGTTTTTTTACACATACCATACTTTACAAATGATTTGTTTCCAGCACTTGGACTTGACAAGGCAACATCTGGCTTCTTTTTCAGACCAGCCTCAATTTTCACGTAAGGATGCATAGTGCTGACAATCAGGACATTCTTGCTGCTCTTTCCCTGATAAACAGTAATGTCATTCTTCGACAACACTGTACTATGTAACACTTTTTTAGCTTTTTGACAGAGGCTTGTATTTCCCTGCAAGATCACTTTATGGTGCCCACATTACTTTTAGCATTTGCTTTCAAGGTTTCAGACACATCCAAGGAGGTTAAAAAATGGTCATTTATAACATTTCTTCCTGTATTCAAAGGAGGTCAGGCCAACATGTAAACTTAATTGTTGCAGTTGGCAAGTATTTCTATGCAGCACACAGATAAACAAAAAATAAAACTATAAACATGCATATCTTCTTCAGCATTAAGTAAATCACTATGTAGTGTAAGATCATCATCTTACAAACTACAGGTTGTGGCAATTCTTACTCAGATGGAAACCCCAGTGGCTCACCTTCAGATTCACGAGTCAAAATCTCTCTTGTAGCATTTACAATGTCCTCCTCTGTTCTCAGATATTTTTCCATAATAAATATTTATGTTGCAAGCACTATTTATATAGTTAGAGTCCCCTATTAACGTCTTATTTCATGGAACAAAGCACTGGCAGTGAGATACTTGTGCACACGTTCAGATGTGTTTCAACCTGATCTCTCCCCTCTTCACTGCTGCAGAACTGAACCATCATATACTGACAAAGTGAGTTTTGAGATTGCGGAGCAAACAATATTTCAAAATAAACATGAAGACATATATGATGTGAGATTGCTAAAACAGATGTAGCATAACTGACCTATCCACACTTCTAAGTGAATCTTTATTTTTCTCTTTCAGTGTTTCCCCATAAAAAGTAAAATAAAATATGATTGTTAAGCAACTTATTTGCTACAAAGTCATAGAAATTCAGCAGTTTACACAATAATATAAAAAGTGACCTATGGAAGAATTAGGGGATGGGTCATGACCAGCTGCAGTTATGTTAAGAGTACACAGATTACCATCAGTTGCTCTGCAAGGGGAATGGGATGAACAGGAAAATTAGAGGGAGAAGGAACATCATAGGCTGTGTGCCTTTATCTTTGACTATTTACACACTTGGATATCCATAGTTTCCTCGGTTAAAAGTCTGAGTTCAATTATTGCCATCACTTTCTTCATTGTGTGAGAAGCATAACATGTAACTTCAGTATTCACTTAGGTGTTATCATTTAACACAATAATGTACAAATCTGGCATTTTACAGTTTCTAGAATGTAATTGTGTGTCACAGATGCTCTTCAATCACTTTTCTTTTCATTGATTACATATAGCTTTATTACAATTCTTGCTTGCAAGGACAGATTGACATTTGCACCATGAAAGAAAGCCAGATCTCCCAAGGGAATTTTTATTTTATGAAGAGCAGTTAAGTGGAAACCTGAGACCCTCATTCAAAAGTAATCACCACAGCCATCAAGACATTTATTCAACTGGAAGAAGAAATGCTCAGTTCCTGTTTTGTTGAAAGGTGTCAGCTGTTGATGGATACACAACTACATCTGCTATTGGCTCCATCTGACAAACTGATGTCCATGCATATCTTTCTTTAGGTTGCCAAAGACATGCAAATCACATGGTGAAAGGTCTGGGCTGTACAGAGGATATTGCAGTGTTTCCCAACGAAAATGCTCACTCATAGCCTTTGTCGACTAGTGGTTCTTTGCTGAGGAACTTGTTTCCATATGATCACCAGAGCTGTGCTGTGAACACATACAGACAATGTCTGCTACACAGCTTTCTGAAGAGCAGTTGAACCATAGGCACTAGTTGTATGATAATATGACAGTTGGATGAACACATTAGGCCAGTCCACAAATTACATAGGCCAGAACCCAACAGCAGCTTGCACCTGTGATGTGACATTATGCCATTACCCTACCACAGCAGTGACAGTATCTTAATTTTATAGTGGTGCCACCTGTTGCAGACACTGTGTTATGGCAGGTATTCAGTTTTCATTTGACTGCCCCTTATAGTAGTGTGTCTGAAGTTTACTAGCAACACAATGTCTGGCATTGTATGCCAATCAACTCCAGGAATGCAGGATTATTGCTGTATAAGCACTAACCTGTTCCTCGGAGTGGTCTGGTTCAGCTAAATTTTATATGCCAGTTGCCAAGTTAGTAGTGGCCTTGGAAAGAAGTCAGAGTACAATAGCACTTCACAGCACTTCAAACTGGTGAATCAGCAGCATCTGCTCACAGAGCTGTGCATGTACTCAATCAAAAACCTTACAGTGTAATGTTAGTACATCTCTTTAATACAGAGACTGTTGTTCAGCTTACGTACTGCAACTGGCTATTGCAGCCAGTACACAATGGGGAGGCTGATCCTGAAATGCTCTTTTTCTGATGAAGTATGGCTGTATTTATTGAAGCATTTGGACTAACAACTGACATATGAATTTTGAAAATCCTGAATCACCTCACTGTTGTGTGAAAACATGACCATTGTGTTCAATTAAAACAAAAAATAATTTTTGAATAATATTTTTTTTATGAAACCTTAACTTCTGATAGGATATTCTGTATCATCAGGAAAACCTCTTAATACTGTGATAGACATGTTGACAATAAGTGCTCTTACACTGTCTTGTGTGAAATAACTGTGGGTTTTTTCATTGATTGTTAGTTCTGTTAAAATTGCTATATATAGTTCACATACCTTTGAGGCAACATGGTTTGATGGAGGACAATCAGTCCAATCTCCAATGACACCAGCACTCTACAAACCACTATAAAGCGTGTGTCAGAGCACACTTGCCATTGTACCCATTATTAGGGCTTTATTACTTCTCATTTACATATGGTAATGATTGTGTTTGCTGCGTTACTGCAAACCTCGGTCCCATTTTCACATCATGCAAAGACTCTCAATGTAACTGATGAGGATTTTCTGAACTCCAATGTCAATTTGTTCTTCAAGTTCAAGTACCTCAATAAAGGCAGCCACAGTTCAGAAAAAAAGAGCATATTAAACTGGACATACTTGTTGCAGTATATGACACAAATTGATTGTTCCATTAAGACTGTTTACCTTTGAACTATGAGAAATTATCTGAAGAAATAATAATAATAATAATAATAATAATAATAATAATAATAATAGCAAATAATAGCAATTACAGAATACCCCAGAAGACATGACAATGTAGCAAAAATAATACATCAACAGCTTGCCTTACAACATAAACTTACAAAACAACACATTCCCACATACAAGTATGCACCACAATATGTACTGGAGAACGATGAATACAAATTGTACTGGAACAGAACCATTATAACAGATAAAACAACACCACATAACAAACCTGACATCATACTCACCAATAAAAAGAAGAAATTAACACAACTAATCAAAATATCCATACTCAATACAACAAATATACAAAAGAAAATAGGAGAAAAAATTGAAAAGTACATCCAACTGGCTGAGGAAGTCAAGGACATGTGGCATCAGGATAAAGTTGACATTATACCAATTATACTGTCAACTACAGGAGTCATACCACACAATATCCACCAGTACATGAATGCAATACAGCTACATCCAAACTTATATATACAACTACAGAAACCCGTAATTATTGATACATGTTCAATTACCCGAAAGTTCCTAAATGCAATATAACATATACCGTACAGTTAAAAGGAAGTCACGCTTGATCAAGGTCCGCGTCACTTTCCATTTTTGACCAGACATAACGTCTGAGAAAAGAAATAAATAAATAATAATAATAATAATAATAATAATAATAATAATAATAATAATAATAATAATGGGCCTCTGGTATGTTCTGCCAGTCATTAAAGGCAATGAAAAGAACAAACCACTAATAGGGCTAACCCCCCTTTTAGTGTGATTAGTTGGTTCAGGACAGAACTAAAGAAGCCTCGGACAAGCGCCGTCATGGTCGGGGACGACGCTTGAACCCTATGCCCGCCCACAGTGGTAACGACACTGCTAGCCAACTGGAAAATGATTTAAATCCAAATAGAGGTGTTTTGCAGGATATGCTTCCTGCAACCACCCTAGAAGGAAAACAAAGACAGAGGATGAGATGGTCAGATGAAGTTAATCGACACCTCATGTTCTGTTATTACCAAGCAACAAACCTAGGAACCAACACAACTGGATACAGATCACAAGTATACACAACATTTATTACCAGATACCCATAATTAAAATTTTCAACAGAACGACTAGCTGATCAGATCCATGTAATAATAAAAAATAACAGGATACCCCAGTCAGAATTAGAAAACATCAAACAACAAGTACAACAAATACTGGAACAAAATAATGTGCAATCAGAAGAAGAAGAAAATACAGTAATGGACTCAAACATCCCAGAGCAAACAAAGAACAACACGCATCAATTAAACAATCAGAGGAAAACGAAATCTTAGGACAGCCACCAGAACAAGCACAAATAGAACACGAAGTGACACACATGTTAGATATAGAAGAATAATTTTAGCTGATATATATATATATATATATATATATATATATATATATATATATATATATATATATATATAATACAAAGACACAAATACAGACATTAGACCATTCTTGCATAGACCGCCAAATAACCCCCAAGTTGAAACAACAATAAAAACTATCAACACAATCATACACAACAAAATAAATGAAAACTCAACTATGGAAGAGTTACAATTACTGGTTTATATAGGAGCACTCACTACACTAAATATACACACTAGGCAGAGATCAGAACCAACCAACACACACAAGAAACCCACAAAACCAGCATGGCAACACAGGCTACAGATCAGAATAGAAAAACTGAGAAGAGACATCAGACAGCTAACAATTTATAAGAAATTAAATGTCAGAAAAAAAACGAAAAAGGTTAGGTAAAATCTCACAACAAGAAGCGATAGAGCAATTAGATGAAAAGAAGCAGAAATTACAAGCATTGGCCAAACAACTTAGAAGATACAAAAAAAGTGAAAATAGAAGGAAACAAAACCAAACATTCAACACAAACCAAAAGAAATTTTACCAGACAATAGATAACACACACATTAAAATAGACAATCCACCAAACATAACAGACATGGAACACTTCTGGAGCAACATATGTCAAACCCGGTACAACATAACAGGCATGCATGGTGGATACAAGCAGAAACAGACACATACAAGATAGTACCACAAATGCTTGAAGTGATAATTTTGCAACATGAAGTCACCCAAGCAATTAATTCTACTCACAATTGGAAAGCCCCTGGAAAAGATAAAATAGCAAATTTCTGGCTAAAGAAGTTCACCTCAACACATTCGCATCTAACTAAATTATTTAACATATATCTAAAAACAAAGATGATGTGACTTACCAAATGAAAGTGCTGGCAGGTCGACACACACACACACACACACACACACACACACACACACACACACACACACACACACACACTCTCTCTCTCTCTCTCTCTCTCTCTCTCTCTCTCTCTCTCTCTCTCTCTCTCACTCACTCTGTGTGTATGTGTGTCTGTCGACCTGCCAGCACTTTCATTTGGTAAGTCTTTGGCAAGTCACATCATCTTTGTTTTTAGATATATTTTTCCTACGTGGAATGTTTCCTTCTATTATAAATTATTTAACAGTTACATTGCAGACCCATACACATTCCCTGATACACTTACACAAGGAATAACTTCTCTGAAACCTAAAGATCAAGTAGAGACAGCAAACCCAGCAAAATATCACCCCATAACACGCCTACCAACAATATACAAAATATTAACTTCAGTCATTACGCAGAAATTAATGACGCATACAACACAGAACAAAATTATAAATGAAGAACAAAAAGGCTGCTGCGAAGGACCACGAGGATGTAAAGAGCAACTGATAACAGATGCCGAGGTGACATATCAAGCTAAAACTAAACAAAGGTCGCTACACTACGCATACATTGATTACCAAAAAGCTTTTGATAGTGTACCCCACTCATGATTACTACAGATATTGGAAATATACAAAGTAGACCAGAAATTGATACAGTTCCTAAACATAGTAATGAAAATTTGGAAAACCACACTTAATATCCAGACAAATTTAAATAATATCACATCACAGCCAATACAGATTAAGCGTGGAATATACCAAGGAGACTCACTAAGTCCTTTCTGGTTCTGCCTTGCTCTGAACCCACTATCCAACATGCTAAATAATACAAATTATGGATACAATATTACTGGAACATACCAACACAAAATCACACATTTGCTATACATGGATGATCTAAAACTACTGGCAGCAACAAATCAACAACTCAACCAATTACTAAAGATAACAGAAGTATTCAGCAATGATATAAATATGGCTTTTGGAACAGACAAATGTAAGAAAAATAGCACAGTCAAGGGAAAACACACTAAACAAGAAGATTACATACTGGATAACCACAGCGACTGCATAGAAGCGATGGAAAAAACAGATGCCTATAAATATCTAAGATACAGACAAAAAATAGGAATAGATAATACAAATATTAAAGAAGAACTAAAAGAAAAATATAGACAAAGACGAACAAAACTACTGAAAACAGAATTGACAGCAAGAAACAAGACAAAAGCTATAAATACTTATAAATGATGACTAATGACAACCTCAGCTGCTGACAGGTGTTGTTGATCTACCTCAATGTGGACAGCTGAAAATGTGTGCCCCGACTGGGACTCGAACCCAAGATCTCTCGCTTACATGGCAGACGCTCTATCCATCTGAGCCACCGAAGACACAGGTGAATAGCGCGACTGCAGGGACTTATCCCTTGCATGCCTCCTGTGAGACTCACATTCCCAACTGTCCACAATTCTACACATGTATTTTACCTTATAGACATTTGCCCACCCACTCATTACTCACAGGAAGCGTGCAAGGGATAAGTCCCGGCAGTCATGCTATTCATCTGTGTCCTCAGTGGCTCAGATGGATAGAGCATCTGCCATGTAAGCAGGAAATCCCGGGTTCGAGTCCCGGTTGGGCCACACATTTTCAGCTGTCCACATCGAAATATACCAACACCACCTGTTGGCAGCTGAGGTTGTCAGTTAGTCGTCATCATTTATTCCAGGGGAAAGCAGCATGGTCATCAACAGTAACTGCTCTTTCGAGAACAAGTTACTGTCTTTGTATATAAATACTTATGCTATACCAATATTGACCTATTCATTTGGAGTAGTGAAATGGAGTAACGCAGAACTAGAAGCACTCAATACACTTACACGATCACAATGCCACAAATATAGAATACATCACATACATTCAGCAACAGAAACATTCACAGTAAGCCGAAAGGAAGGAGGAAGCGGATTTATCGACATAAAAAACCTACTTATGGACATTTAGACAATTTAAGAAAATTCTTTATAGAACAAGCAGAAACTAGCAAAATACACAAAGCAATCACTCATATAAATACATCGGCTACACCATTGCAATTTCATAACCACTTCTACAACCCTTGAGATCACATAACATCAACAGATACGAAGAAAGTAAATTGGAAAAAGAAAACACTACATGGCAAGCACCCGTATCATCTAACACAGCCACACATCGATCAAGACGCATCCAACACACGGCTAAGGAAAGGCAATATGTACAGTGAGACAGAAGGATTCACGATTGCAATACAGGATCGAACAATAAACACCAGATATTACAGCAAGAGTATTATTAAAGATCCCAATACCACAACAGATAAATGCAGACTTTGCAAACAACAAATAGAAACTGTAGATCACATCACAAGCGGATGTACAATACAAGCAAATACAGAATACCCCAGAAGACATGACAATGTAGCAAAAATAATACATCAACACCTTGCCATACAACGTAAACTAATAAAACAACACGTTCCCACATACAAGTATGCACCACAAAATGTAATGGAGAATGATGAATTCAAATTATACTGGAACAGAACCATTATAACAGATAAAACAACACCACAAAACAAACCTGACATCATACTCACCAATAAAAATAAGAAATTAACACAACTAATCGAAATATCTATACCCAATACAACAAATATACAGAAGAAAACCGGAGAAAAAAATTGAAAAATACATCCAACTGTCTGAGGAAGTCAAGCACATGTGGCATCAGGATAAAGTTGACATTGTACCAATTATACTATCAACTACAGGAGTCATACCACACAATATCCACCAGTACATCAACGCAATACAGCTTCATCCAAACATATATATACAGAACTACAGAAATCTGTAATTATTGATACATGTTCAATTACCCAAAAGTTCCTAAATGCAATGTAACATATACCGTACAGTTAAAAGAAAGTCACGCTTGATCAAGGTCCGCGTCACTTTCCATTTTTAACCAGACATAACGTCTGAGAAAGGAGAAATAATAATTTATTATTATTATTATTATTATTATTATTATTATTATTATTATTTCCTTCACTTTCTCAGACGTTAAGTCCGGTTAAAAATGGAGTGACGCGGACCTTGATCAAGCGTCACTTCCTTTTAACTGTACGGTGTGTGTTATATTGCATTTAGGAACTTTCGGGTAATTGAACATGTATCAATAATTACGGATTTCTGTAGTTGTATGTATATGTTTGGATGTAGCTGTATTGCATTGATGTACTGGTGGATATTGTGTGGTATGACTCCTGTAGTTGATAGTATAATTGGTATGATGTCAACTGTATCCTGATGCCATATGTCTTTGACTTCCTCAGCCAGTTGGATGTATTTTTCAATTTTTTCTCCTGTTTTCTTTTGTATATTTGTTGTATTGGGTATGGATATTTCGATTAGTTGTGTTAATTTCTTCTTTTTATTGGTGAGTATGATGTCAGGTTTGTTATGTGGCGTTGTTTTATCTGTTATAATGGTTCTGTTCCAGTATAATTTGTATTCATCATTCTCCAGTACATTTTGTGGTGCATACTTGTATGTGGGAACGTGTTGTTTTATAAGTTTATGTTGGAAGGCAAGCTGTTGATGTATTATTTTTGCGACATTGTCATGTCTTCTGGGGTATTCTGTATTTGCTAGTATTGTACATCCGCTTGTGATGTGATCTACTGTTTCTATTTGTTGTTTACAAAGTCTGCATTTATCCGTTGTGGTATTGGGATCTTTAATAATTTGCTTGCTGTAATACCTGGTGTTTATTGTTTGATCCTGTATTGCAATCATGAATCCTTCTGTCTCACTGTATATATTGCCTTTTCTTAGCCATGTGTTGGATGCGTCTTGATCGATGTGTGGCTGTGTTAGATGATACGGGTGCTTGCCATGAAGTGTTTTCTTTTTCCAATTTACTTTCTTCGTATCTGTTGATGTTATGTGATCTAAAGGGTTGTAGTAGTGGTTATGAAATTGCAGTGGTGTAGCCGATGCATTTATATGAGTGATTGCCATGTGTATTTTGCTAGTTTCTGCTCGTTCTAGAAAGAATTTTCTTAAATTGTCTACCTGTCCATAATGTAGGTTTTTTATGTCGATAAATCCCCTTCCTCCTTCCTTTCTGCTTAATGTGAATCTTTCTGTTGCTGAATGTATGTGATGTATTCTATATTTGTGGCATTGTGATTGTGTAAGTGTATTGAGTGCTTCTAGGTGTGTGTTACTCCATTTCACTACTCCAAATGAATAGGTCAATATTGGTATGGCATAAGTATTTATAGCTTTTGTCTTGTTTCTTGCTGTCAATTCTGTTTTCAGAATTTTTGTTAGTCTTTGTCTATATTTTTCTTTTAGTTCTTCTTTAATATTTGTATTATCTATTCCTATTTTTTGCCTGTATCCTAGATATTTACAGGCATCTGTTTTTTCCATCGCTTCTATGCAGTCCCTGTGGTTATCCAATATGTAATCTTCTTGTTTAGTGTGTTTTCCCTTGACTATGCTATTTTTCTTACATTTGTCTGTTCCAAAAGCCATACTTATATCATTGCTGAATCCTTCTGTTATCTTTAGTAATTGGTTGAGTTGTTGATTTGTTGCTGCCAGTAGTTTTAGATCATCCATGTATAGCAAATGTGTGATTTTGTGTGGGTATGTTCCAGTAATATTGTATCCATAATTTGTATTATTTAGCATGTTGGATAGTGGGTTCAGAGCAAGGCAGAACCAGAAAGGACTTAGTGAGTCTCCTTGGTATATTCCACGCTTAATCTGTATTGGCTGTGATGTGATATTATTTGAATTTGTTTGGATATTAAGTGTGGTTTTCCAATTTTTCATTACTATGTTTAGGAACTGTATCAATTTAGGATCTACTTTGTATATTTCCAATATTTGTAGTAACCATGAGTGGGGTACACTATCAAAAGCTTTTTGGTAATCAATGTATGCGTAGTGTAGCGACCTTTGTTTAGTTTTAGCTTGATATGTCACCTCTGCATCTATTATCAGTTGCTCTTTACATCCTCGTGCTCCTTTGCAACAGCCTTTTTGTTCTTCATTTATAATTTTGTTCTGTGTTGTTTGTGTCATTAATTTCTGTTTAATGACTGAAGTTAATATTTTGTATATTGTTGGTAGGCATGTTATGTGGCAATATTTAGCTGGGTTCGCTGTGTCTGCTTGATCTTTAGGTTTCAGATATGTTATTCCGTGTTATTATTATTATTATTATTATTATAGATGTAATACTAAAATAACTGTTTGGAGAGAGAAAATAAACCTATTTTGTAAAAACAGTGCATTGGAAGATCAATCCCGCATCATGCAGATATGTAGTAGCCAGTTGCATTACTGACATCAAGCAACAGTATCTGAACTAGTTACTTTGTGAGTTTTCAGTTTTGTTTTGTTTTGCTTTAGGGCACAAAAAACAACTCAGGTCATATGCACCCAAGTCAGAACTATAGAAAACGAATACAGAGGGGAGTTAAGTGATTATATGTCAGTCCCAATTGACAGAAGAGAAGATAGCTAAAAACAGGCACGTGGGAAAAAGGCTAAAAAAGAACAGAGGTCCAAAACTAAAAATTAAATGTCCTTCACCACATTGATTCAGCAGATAAAATGTAAAACGCGGTTGACAGCCCGCTTGTCATTCGCTAAAATGGCTGATGAATCAGATGGCAAACCCAAGCTGGAAAGAAAATGGTTAGAAAAAGGGCAGTCCATCAGGAAGTGACGGACAGTTAAAATTTGGGCACAATATATACTAAGTGGTGGGGTAGTGCCACTTAGCAAATGATGATGGCTAAAAAGGCAGTGCCCAATATGCAGCCAAGTTAACCTCCTCCCAGCAGGAGGGCCGAGAGGTGGTCATCAGAGGCACTGGGTGAGGCTTAATAAGCCAAAGCTTATTCCCATGAAGGTAGGACCACTGACAATGCCAAAGGGACATCACCTCCTGACATGTCAATGCAGAGTTCGTCAGAGGGAATATAGGCACTCGCAGGCTGAGGTACGAGGCCTGCAGCCATGGCAGCAGCATCAGTAGCCTCGTTTCCTGGCAGACCGACATGACCAGGAAATCACTGAAACACGACACTGGTTCCACCAAGAGTGGTCAAGTGACAATTTTCCTGGACCCGCTGCACTAACGGATGAGCAGTGTACAGAGCGCATAGACTTTGAAGGGCACTGAGTGAGTCTGAGCACAGGACACAATTGAAAAGCCTGTGTCGCCAGATATACTCCATGGCCTGAATCAGGGCAAAGAGCTCGGCTGTAAATACTGAGGAGTGTGCTGGAAGCTGATATCAAAAGAAACGGGTGACAATAATGAAGGCACACCCGACCCCATGGTCAGCCCAAGAGCCATCAGTGTATACAAAGGTTCTATCGCAAAGTTCCAGGCAAATGTCCTGAAACTGAAGGTGATAGACCAAGGCTGGAGTAGTGTCCTTAGGAAGCAAATGAAGGCCAAGGTTAACACTGGCTGCTTCACAAAGCCAAGGTGGTGAAGGGTTCACATCCACTGGGAATGTTGCAGGTAGTGTGAAGTTACTCTGCTGTAAGAAGTGTCCAAAGCGGACTCTAGGAGGCAACAGAAGAGGGACAAGCCCCATACTCACGATCAAAGGAATCATCAAAGATGGAGGCATATGAGAGGTGGACACACATGGCAGACAAACTGCATGCATATCTGCTGAGAAGAAAGCCATGGTGGTAACACAGTGGTAGTTCAGCAGCTTCAGCATACAGACTCTCAACCGGGCTAGGGTAAAAGGCACCCATGACCAAACAGATGCCACAATGGTGGATAGAGTTCAGCTGGTGTAAGAGGGATGGGTGTGCAGATGCATGAACAAACCACCCATAGTCGAGTTTCGAATGGGCAAGGGACCAGTACAAATGGAGAAGGGTGGCTTGAGCGGCACCCCATGAAGTACCATTGAGGGACCGCATACAGCGGGCTGCCAAGTAAGATACATGGGAGAACCAAGAGTGTTTCCTATCGAGCATGAGCCCCAGGAATTTTGTAGTTTCAACAAATGGAAGGGCAACAGGCCCAAAATGGAGAGATGGTGGAAGAAACCATTTGCGCCACCAGAAATTCATACAGATGATTTTGTCAGTGGAAAAGCAAAAGCCACTGTCGATGCTCCAGGAGTAAAGACAACCAAGACAGCACTGAAGACACCGCTCAGTGAGACATGTCTGTAGAGAATTGCAATAGATGGCAAAATTGTCAACAAAAAGGGAGCCGGAGATGCCCAACGGAAGACAGGCCATTATAGTGTTAATAGCGATAGCAAAGATTACAACTCCTGGATAAAGGTGTCCGACAAGGCAGAACCCACATGCACCTTGAAAACTCGGTCTTGTAAAAATGCCCAAACAAAACAGGGCAGATGCCCAAGGAAGCCCCACGTATAAAAAGTACAGAGGATACCAGTTCTCTACCAGGTGTCGTAGGCCTTCCCCAAATCGAAAAACACAGCTACAGTCTGGGATTTCTGCAGAAAACCATTCAGGACATAGATGGACAAAGTAACAAGATGGTCAACTGCAGAAAGCTGTGCTCTAAGTCCGTAAGTCCACACTGTGCATTCACTAGTGAATGGCGAGACTCTAGGCGCCACACCAGCCGGGCATGAATCATATGTTCCATCACCTCGCAAATGCAGCTGGTAAGAGAGATGGGGTGGTAGCTAGAAGGAAGGTTTTTGCCTTGACTGGGCTTTGGTATGGGTATGACAGTGGCTTCACACCAGCGTCCAGGAAATGGACTGGGATGGACTGGGATGGACTGGGATGGACTGGGATGGACTGGGATGGACTGGGATGGACTGGGATGGACTGGGATGGACTGGGATGGACTGGGATGGACTGGGATGGACTGGGATGGACTGGGATGGACTGGGATGGACTGGGATGGACTGGGATGGACTGGGATGGACTGGGATGGAAAGGGGGGAAAGGGGGGAAAGGGGGGAAAGGGGGGAAAGGGGGGAAAGGGGGGAAAGGGGGGAAAGGGGGGAAAGGGGGGAGACTGTTCGCTTATCAGTGACAGAATGCAGAACATTCCCAGTAATACCCCAGACAAGTTCCCCAAGGGAGGGGAAAAAGAATACTAAGAGAATAGACATGCAGGACAGAAGAGAAAAAATGCTGCAAAGGCTGGGGCCCCATGGTAGCCAAGCACAAACCCACCAAAGAGTGGCGAGCCCCCTGGGGGGTCAGTTTGACTTGGTGCACAACTGTGAGCAACCAGTCTTAAATGCTACATGATGCAATAGAGTACTCTGATTTATTTATGAGACCTGTTTTAACTCTTCTGTTTTGACTGTAACTGATGCCACCAGACATGGTGTGAGGAGTAGATTAGTGCATACACAGCAGATAGGGCATTCCTTGATGGAACACTGAATATAGTGCTTGCAACTTGCAAGAAACACCCAGTAGATCTTGATTGTATCTTTTCCTCAGCACAAATATACACTGCCAGGAAAAGTTAGTACATCCTTTTAGAGGTTTCCAGTTCACTCAAGATATATTGTTGCAACAGTGAATGTGGAGTACATGAAATATTACCTTTACAGATTTATAGCACTAGCACTTCTAAGGCACCTGATAACGATTCATGTTGAAACATCTCTATTAGTATATTGTGTAGCCTCCATGGGCAACAATGCAGGTGCTGACTGGCATCTAGCTGATCATACACAGATGGTGAATATTACTCATCACATCCAGTCCCACATGTGTTTAACTGGAGACAAGTCCAGAAATTGTCCTGGCCAGGGAAGTTGCTGCACACTTCACAGAGCATGTCGAGTTTCACAGGAAGTGTGTGGGTGAGCATTGGAACAACACATCACCTTCCTGTTGCAAGAATGGCAAAAGAACAGGCCCGACAACAATCTGCACATATCAAGTCCTGATTAGCATTTCCTCCAGACCATAAGGCCTGGGGTGGTGCAAGTGTGTCCTGGACAAATGCACTCAAGGAGACAGCACTACCAGGTCTATGTTGTATGTGTAGATGACAGTCACTTGCACACAGGCAGAATCTACTTTCATTGCTGAAGACCAGCGTGCACCATTCCATCTTCCAAGTGATCCTCTGATGGCACCAGTGAAGCCATGCATGTCGATGCTGTAGCATGAATAGAAGATGGGCTAGAGGAGTGCATGCCCATAGTTCCACTATTAATAACTGGCTTGCAACAGTTTGTGTGGACATCTCTGGGCTGTGGTGGCTGTACCGTCTGCCCCTGCTGACTTACAATACAGTGAACCCTAGCAGAGATCTGAGCTGCTTGAACATCCAGAACCTTGGCAACACGTGTGAGAATGTCCACATGATCACTGATAGCAGCATTGTTGCACAACAGAACTTCAATTTTTTGTAGCAATTCATCCAAAGTACCATCACTCCTCTTGGAAGGTCAGAAGTTGGTCCCTTTCAGATTTGCTCAGTTGGCTGTAGGAAACACAAATGCCTCCGTGCCATGGTTGCCTGCTTGCTTGCTTCACACGTTTGCTCCACACTGAGCCTTTTGGCTGTGAGCATTCCTGTTAACAGGCAGACACAGATGCTCTGGTAGCTGTGCCACTACAATATCTGCTGGTGGATGACACTGAAATCACTATCAGTGTATCTGTTACCCCATCTACATCTACATGGTTACTCTGCAATTCACAATTAAGTGCCTGGCAGAGGGTTCATCGAACCATTTTCGTACCACTACTATGCTACCATTCCACTCTTGAATGGAGTGTGGGAGAAAGGAACACCTAAAACCTTCTGTTCGAGCTCTGATTTCTCTTATTTTATTCTGATGATTATTCCTCCCTACGTAGGTAGGTATCAACAAAATATTTTCGCACTCTGAAGAGAAAGTTGGTGATTGAAATTTTGTAAATATATCTCGCTGCAAAGAAAACCGCCTTTGTTTCAGCGACTGCCACCCCAAGTCGCGTATCATATTGGTGACACTCTCACCCCTATTGCGCGATAACATGAAACAAGCTACCCTTCTTTGCACTTCTTTTATGTCCTCTGTCAATCCTACCTGGTAAGGATTCCAAATCACGCAGCAATATTCCAGCAGAGGATGGACAAGTGTAATGTAGGCTGTCTCTCTAGTGGGTTTGTTGCATCTTGTAAGTGTTCTGCCAACAAAGGGCAGTCTTTGATTCACCTTTCCCACAATATTATGTGCGTGGTCTATTCAATTTAAGTTTCTCATAATTGTAATTCCTAAGTATTTAGCTGAATTGAGAGCCCTTCGATTTGTGCAATTTATCCTATACCCAAAATTTATCAGATTCCTTTTAGTACCCATGTGGATGACCTCGTAATGTTATTTCCAAATTATACTCACTGTGCACAGACATCCATTTTGATATGACTGTCTTCTTGGGAGGACAGTGTAATTAGAGAATGTGTTAATGATTTACTTGACTCACGTGTACTTCTGTGTGTTAGATTCCCACACTAACAATCACGTTCTAGGACACCAACCAAGCACAGTATGTGGCTAACCAATCATCCATGTACAAATAGTAATAATCAAAACTCAGTCTGGCCATAAATCATAGATTATACAGCATCCGACTGCAAATGAAGTGTGTGATATGCAAACATCATGTAACCTGTATCACTGATAATAGCCTACTTTTTGACCACTTTTCCATCAGATTAGATTGAGGCACAGCTACCGATGTCAGATGTGTACAGGTAAATATGGTCAGACTTCAACAGCCAACATTAAATTAGTTTTACTAGCATATATTGAAATGTGCAAGTAAGCAAATTTCTACAACTGCTGCATAGAACAAAATGATTAAGTTGGTTAAGCTAAAGACTGCAAGTTGAAGACATTGAAATCCTAGAACTCGCCTCAATCATTCTTTTGCTTTTTGTATTATTTTGGTGACTGTTTCATTGGGTGTATCTCCTCTCTTGTATGATTGCAGTATGTATGGTACAGTACAAGTGTGGTGCTATGCATGGAAAAAATGATGAGGGGCACCATAAAAACAACACCAAAACAAAACCCTCATTATATATGTGCTTATCTTTCAAACTAGATAGTTATATGAAGTTATATTTCATTGGGTCATTTTAATCCATGTTTTTTTCTATATTAAACTGAAGTAAAATGTGATACCAGACTTTGAAATGATAGTGTAATTATACAAGTTGAAATTCACAGGTCATAAAAGAATGAGCACGAGATGAAACAACACTCCAAAACCACCACCTTCACCAGGCCTATAATTTCAGCAATGACAACTAGTGACAAATTTTTGGCTGTTGAAGTAGCCATAATATTCCATACAGTGAAGTGCAATTTAAGTTATAATAGTGCAGACTGTGGCGAGAAACTTAAGATAATTACTAGTTGACTAAGCTGTAGTAGGAAATACGTGCCTGTGAATGCACAAAGGCAGAAACAATAGTGAAAATGTTTCATTTCTTAAGAATGTTGACTGTGTAATTTTTCTTCAAGACCCTAGTAGTGACAATTTTTTCAGTTGCTACAGAGGCTTTGAATTTAAAAAATCAAAAATGTTCCCCATAATGGTTTAGTATTTTTGTCTCCTTGATATTAAAAATGAACTGTATTGAACAGGTGGATTAAAGTGCATGTGGGATTTATAGTCTGAGTAGGGCACAATTGGAAAATATGCTTCAAGTTTTGAAAACCTGTCATTTTCCATGGACAATGTCAAGTAAATTTTGGAAAACAGAACTCTGTAGTGAAGCTCTTACATGATGAAAATGATAGCACAATCAGTGCAAATAGCTGTAAGCTTATTTTACACAATGCTTGTAATCCATTAGATTTAGATATTGAGGTATATGCCCTAAAGATATTCAGTCACTTTTCTTCTTCAGCTAGATGGAGAGAGGAACCTTTTTTTTCTCATCTGTAGACAAATGGTCAGAATTCTGTTGCACATTACATTCATGCTAAATCATTTCAATGTTTCACAAATTATCCAGATTGTCTCCTTCCTCCCTGTGTAACCAGGGAAGTTAATTTCAATGTGCTACAAGAGGTTTTAAAATATTCTGAATTTGGTATAAATGAAGATTAACTGTACGTTGAGTTCTTTAGTGTAAGGAAAATTTTAAATGAGAAAGTCAACCTTGCTGGTAATGCTTGTCAGCACTGGCTGTTTGTGTTTTGCGATTCTAAATGCAAAGGATTTAGTGTACTGAAATAGAAAAAAAATCATGTTTTGAGTATTGCAGGATTGAATGCCCACACAAGGAGTTTTCAACTATGAACAATAAGTGGACTGATGTGAGACAGAAGTTCTGTTGAGCTCATTAAATGTGAACTGCAAATCTTAAAACATTAATTTAACTTGTTAAGAATTTTTCAGACATGCAAAAGGTAATAAGTTTCCTTCCAAATGCAAATCAGAGTGTAAATATTGGTAAACATGTTTGTGCATGCAAGTGTTTAATGTATTTTAAGTGAGAGAATGAGAATTCCACTGGTCTCATGAAAGTAAAAATTGTAGTGGCTGTGAAATTTTCCCTCTGCCTTTGGTGGTAGAACAATGATGCATTAAAAAGACTACATGTTTATGATGATGTAGACACAAATTGGGTATTTAACAATTATGACAAAGAAATTTGCTACTCACTATACAGCGGAGATGCTGAGTTACAGATAGGCACAAAACACACACACACACACACACACACACACACACACACACACACACACACACACACACACACACACCTGCAATCTCAGGCAACTGAAACCACACTGTGAGTAGCAGCACCAGTGCTGGATGTGAGTGGCTACTGGGTGCGAGTTAGGGGGCGGGGAGGGGGAGGGATAGTATGGTGGGGGTGGTCGACAGTGAATTGCTGCAGGTCAGACAGAGCAGGGCGGAGGTGGGGGAGGGGTGGGAGTAGAGGAAAAGGAGAGAAATAAAAGACTAGGTGTGGTGATGGAATGACAGCTGTGTAGTGCTGGAATGGGAACAGGGAAGGGGATGGATGGGTGAGGACGGTGACTAATGAAGGTTGAGGCCAAGAGGATTATGGAAACATTGGATGTATTGCAGGGAAAGTTACCACCTGCAGCAATTCAGCACTACACACCGGAAGCAGCTACTAGGGTAGCAGAGTACGTGTGGCGTGCACACGGGGGTTTTTTAGGTTAGAGGGACCCCCCCCTTGGGCGAAACGATAAAATACCTGACGGCTTACCAGAGAGGACATTATCATCGTTGATAAAGAACGTCCGTCCTCAGAGACCAAAAACAGGAAAAGTTAACGTAATATTGGTAAACTGCAGGAGTATCCAGGGCAAAGTTCCTGAATTAGTATCTCTTATTGAAGGAAATAGTGCGCATATAGTATTAGGAACGGAAAGTTGGTTAAAACCGGAAGTGAACAGTAACGAAATCCTAGACACAGAATGGAATATATACCGCAAGGATAGGATAAACGTCAATGGTGGAGGAGTATTTATAGCAGTAAAGAATTCAATAATATCCAGTGAAGTTATTAGCGAATGCGAATGTGAAATAATCTGGGTTAAGTTAAGTATCAAATGTGGGTCAGATATGATAGTCGGATGCTTCTATAGACCACCTGCATCAGCAACCGTAGTAGTTGAGCGCCTCAGAGAGAACCTGCAGAACGTCGTGAAGAAGTTTCGTGATCATACTATTGTAATAGGGGGAGACTTCAATCTACCAGGTATAGAATGGGATAGTCACACAATCAGAACTGGAGCCAGGGACAGAGACTCTTGTGACATTATCCTGACTGCCTTGTCCGAGAATTACTTCGAGCAGATAGTTAGAGAACCAACTCGTGAAGCTAACGTTTTAGACCTCATAGCAACAAATAGACCGGAACTTTTCGACTCCGTGAATGTAGAAGAGGGTATCAGTGATCATAAGTCAGTGGTTGCATCAATGACTACAAGTGTAATAAGAAATGCCAAGAAAGGAAGGAAAATATATTTGCTTAACAAGAGTCATAGGGCACAAATCGCAGAATATCTGAGTGACCACCATCAAACGTTCATTTCTGAGGAAGAGGATGTGGAACAAAAATGGAAAAAATTCAGGAACATCGTCCAGTACGCCTTAGATAAGTTCGTACCGACTAAGGACCAAAGCGAGGGGAAAGATCCACCGTGGTATAACAATCATGCACGAAAGGTACTACGGAAACAAAGAAAGCTTCATCATAGGTTTAAGATTAGTCGAATCATAGCTGATAAGGAAAAGCTGAACGAAGCGAAAAAGAGCGTAAAGAGAGCAATGAGGGAAGCATTCAACGAATTCGAACATAAAACATTGGCAAACAATCTAAACAAGAACCCTAAAAAGTTTTGGTCATATGTAAAATCGGTAAGCGGATCTAAATCCCCTATTCAGTCACTCGTTGACCACGATGGCACCGAAGAAAGGCAGAAATACTGAATTCAGTGTTCTGAAACTGTTTCACTGCGGCAAATCGTAACACGGTCCCTGACTTCAGCCGTCGCACGGACGCCAAAATGGAAAATATTGAAATAAACGATATCGGAATTGAAAAACAACTGCTATCACTTAGTAGCGGAAAAGCATCCGGACCAGACGAGGTACCCTTAAGATTCTACAGTGATTATGCTAAAGAACTTGCCCCCTTTCTATCAGCAATTTATCGTAGATCGCTGGAAGAACGTAAAGTACCTAGCGACTGGAAGAAAGCACAGGTCGTTCCCATTTTCAAGAAGGCTCATAAATCAGATGCGAATAATTATAGGCCTATTTCGCTTACGTCAATCTGTTGTAGAATAATGGAACATGTTTTGTGTTCTTGTATTATGACGTTCTTAGATAATACATGAACCATGGAC
This sequence comes from Schistocerca americana, assembly GCF_021461395.2. Classification (NCBI taxonomy): domain Eukaryota; kingdom Metazoa; phylum Arthropoda; class Insecta; order Orthoptera; family Acrididae; genus Schistocerca; species Schistocerca americana. Next base: position 291,663,658 of record NC_060122.1, read on the forward strand.
CTTGCCGTTGGTGGGGAGGCTTGCGTGCCTCAGCGATACAGATAGCCGTACCGTAGGTGCAACCACAACGGAGGGGTATCTGTTGAGAGGCCAGACAAACGTGTGGTTCCTGAAGAGGGGCAGCAGCCTTTTTAGTAGTTGCAAGGGCAACAGTCTGGATGATTGACTGATCTGGCCTTGTAACAATAACCAAAACGGCCTTGCTGTGCTGGTACTGCGAACGGCTGAAAGCAAGGGGAAACTACAGCCGTAATTTTTCCCGAGGGCATGCAGCTTTACTGTATGATTACATGATGATGGCGTCCTCTTGGGTAAAATATTCCGGAGGTAAAATAGTCCCCCATTCGGATCTCCGGGCGGGGACTACTCAAGAGGATGTCGTTATCAGGAGAAAGAAAACTGGCGTTCTACGGATCGGAGCGTGGAATGTCAGATCCCTTAATCGGGCAGGTAGGTTAGAAAATTTAAAAAGGGAAATGGATAGGTTGAAGTTAGATATAGTGGGAATTAGTGAAGTTCGGTGGCAGGAGGAACAAGACTTCTGGTCAGGTGACTACAGGGTTATAAACACAAAATCAAATAGGGGTAATGCAGGAGTAGGTTTAATAATGAATAGGAAAATAGGAATGCGGGTAAGCTACTACAAACAGCATAGTGAACGTATTGTTGTGGCCAAGATAGATACGAAGCCCACGCCTACTACAGTAGTACAAGTTTATATGCCAACTAGCTCTGCAGATGACGAAGAAATTGAAGAAATGTATGATGAAATAAAAGAAATTATTCAGATTGTGAAGGGAAACGAAAATTTAATAGTCATGGGTGACTGGAATTCGAGTGTAGGAAAAGGGAGAGAAGGAAACATAGTAGGTGAATATGGATTGGGGGACAGAAATGAAAGAGGAAGCCGCCTGGTCGAATTTTGCACAGAGCACAACATAATCATAACTAACACTTGGTTTAAGAATCATGAAAGAAGGTTGTATACATGGAAGATCCCTGGAGATACTAAAAGGTATCAGATTATATAATGGTAAGACAGAGATTTAGGAACCAGGTTTTAAATTGTAAGACATTTCCAGGGGCAGATGTGGACTCTGACCACAATCTATTGGTTATGACCTGTAGATTAAAACTGAAGAAACTGCAAAAAGGTGGGAATTTAAGGAGATGGGACCTGGGTAAACTAAAAGAACCAGAGGTTGTACAGAGATTCAGGGAGAGCATAAGGGAGCAATTGACAGGAATGGGGGAAATAAATACAGTAGAAGAAGAATGGGTAGCTTTGAGGGATGAAGTAGTGAAGGCAGCAGAGGATCAAGTAGGTAAAAAGACGAGGGCTAGTAGAAATCCTTGGGTAACAGAAGAAATATTGAATTTAATTGATGAAAGGAGAAAATATAAAAATGCAGTAAGTGAAACAGGCAAAAAGGAATACAAACGTCTCAAAAATGAGATCGACAGGAAGTGCAAAATGGCTAAGCAGGGATGGCTAGAGGACAAATGTAAGGATGTAGAGGCCTATCTCACTAGGGGTAAGATAGATACCGCCTACAGGAAAATTAAAGAGACCTTTGGAGATAAGAGAACGACTTGTATGAATATCAAGAGCTCAGATGGAAACCCAATTCTAAGCAAAGAAGGGAAAGCAGAAAGGTGGAAGGAGTATATAGAGGGTCTATACATGGGCGATGTACTTGAGGACAATATTATGGAAACAGAAGAGGATGTAGATGAAGATGAAATGGGAGATATGATATTGCGTGAAGAGTTTGACAGAGCACTGAAAGACCTGAGTCGAAACAAGGCCCCCGGAGTAGACAATATTCCATTGGAACTACTGACGGCCGTGGGAGAGCCAGTCCTGACAAAACTCTACCATCTGGTGAGCAAGATGTATGAAACAGGCAAAATACCCTCAGACTTCAAGAAGAATATAATAATTCCAATCCCAAAGAAAGCAGGTGTTGACAGATGTGAAAATTACCGAACTATCAGCTTAATAAGTCACAGCTGCAAAATACTAACACGAATTCTTTACAGACGAATGGAAAAACTAGTAGAAGCCAACCTCGGGGAAGATCAGTTTGGATTCCGTAGAAACACTGGAACACGTGAGGCAATACTGACCTTACGACTTATCTTAGAAGAAAGATTAAGGAAAGGCAAACCTACGTTTCTAGCATTTGTAGACTTAGAGAAAGCTTTTGACAATGTTGACTGGAATACTCTCTTTCAAATTCTAAAGGTGGCAGGGGTAAAATACAGGGAGCGAAATGCTATTTACAATTTGTACAGAAACCAGATGGCAGTTATAAGAGTCGAGGGACATGAAAGGGAAGCAGTGGTTGGGAAGGGAGTAAGACAGGGTTGTAGCCTCTCCGATGTTGTTCAATCTGTATATTGAGCAAGCAGTAAAGGAAACAAAAGAAAAATTCGGAGTAGGTATTAAAATTCATGGAGAAGAAATAAAAACTTTGAGGTTAGCCGATGACATTGTAATTCTGTCAGAGACAGCAAAGGACTTGGAAGAGCAGTTGAATGGAATGGACAGTGTCTTGAAAGGAGGATATAAGATGAACATCAACAAAAGCAAAACAAGGATAATGGAATGTACTCTAATTAAGTCGGGTGATGCTAAGGGAATTAGATTAGGAAATGAGGCAATTAAAGTAGTAAAGGAGTTTTGCTATTTGGGGAGCAAAATAACTGATGATGGTCGAAGTAGAGAGGATATAAAATGTAGGCTGGCAATGGCAAGGAAAGCGTTTCTGAAGAAGAGAAATTTGTTAACATCCAGTATTGATTTAAGTGTCAGGAAGTCATTTCTGAAAGTATTCGTATGGAGTGTAGCCATGTATGGAAGTGAAACATGGACGATAAATAGTTTGGACAAAAAGAGAATAGAAGCTTTCGAAATGTGGTGCTACAGAAGAATGCTGAAGATTAGATGGGTAGATCACATAACTAATGAGGAAGTATTGAATAGGATTGGGGAGAAGAGAAGTTTGTGGCACAACTTGACCAGAAGAAGGGATCGGTTGGTAGGACATGTTCTGAGGCATCAAGGGATCACCAATTTAGTATTGGAGGGCAGCGTGGAGGGTAAAAATCGTAGAGGGAGACCAAGAGATGAATACACTAAGCAGATTCAGAAGGATGTAGGTTGCAGTAGGCACTGGGAGATGAAAAAGCTTGCACAGGATAGAGTAGCATGGAGAGCTGCATCAAACCAGTCTCAGGACTGAAGACCACAACAACAACAACAGATAATACAAATCTCCTTCATCATATCCAACATGGATTCCGCAAACAGAGATCATGTGAAACTCAGCTCGCCCTATTTGCCCAAGAAATTCACAGTGCCGTAGACACTGGCGAGCAGATTGATGCCGTATTCCTGGACTTCAGGAAGGCATTTGATACGGTTCCGCACTTACGTTTAGTGAAAAAAATACGAGCTTACGGAATATCGGACCAGGTTTGTGATTGGATTCAGGATTTCCTAGAAGAAAGAACACAACATGTCATTCTTAACGGTTCAAAATCTGCAGATGTAGAGGTAATTTCGGGAGTACCGCAGGGAAGCGTGATAGGACCTTTATTGTTTACAATATACATAAATGACTTAGTTGACAACATCGGTAGCTCCGTGAGGCTATTTGCAGATGACACGGTTGTCTACAAGAAAGTAGCAACATCAGAAGACTCGTACGTACTCCAGGAGGACCTGCAGAGGATTAATGCATGGTGCGACAGCTGGCAGCTTTCCCTAAACGTAGATAAATGTAATATAATGCGCATGCATAGGGGCAGAAATCCATTCCAGTACGATTATGCCATAGGTGGTAAATCATTGGAAGCGGTAACGACCGTAAAATACTTAGGAGTTACTATCCGGAGCGATCTGAAGTGGAATGATCACATAAAACAAATAGTGGGAAAAGCAGGCGCCAGGTTGAGATTCATAGGAAGAATTCTAAGAAAATGTGACTCATCGACGAAAGAAGTAGCTTACAAAACGCTTGTTCGTCCGATTCTTGAGTATTGCTCATCAGTATGGGACCCTTACCAGGTTGGATTAATAGAAGAGATAGACATGATCCAGCGAAAAGCAGCGCGATTCGTCATGGGGACATTTAGTCAGCGCGAGAGCGTTACGGAGATGCTGAACAAGCTCCAGTGGCGGACACTTCAAGAAAGGCGTTACGCAATACGGAGAGGTTTATTATCGAAATTACGAGAGAGCACATTCCGGGAAGAGATGGGCAACATATTACTACCGCCCACATATATCTCGCGTAATGATCACAACGAAAAGATCCGATAAATTAGAGCAAATACGGAGACTTACAAGCAGTCGTTCTTCCCACGCACAATTCGTGAATGGAACAGGGAAGGGGGGATCAGATAGTGGTACAATAAGTACCCTCCGCCACACACCGTAAGGTGGCTCGCGGAGTATAGATGTAGATGTAGATTCAGAAAAGCTGGTGTTGGTGGGGAGGATCCATATGGCACAGGCTGTGAAGCAGTCATTGAAATGAAGGATATCATGTTTGGCAGCACGTTCAGCAACAGGGTAATCCACTTGTTTCTTGGCCACAGTTTGTCAGTGGCCAATCATGCAGACAACTTGTTAGTTGTCATGCCTACATAGAATGCAGCACAGTGATCGCAGTTTAGCTTGTAGACTACATTACTGGTTTCACAGGTAGTCCTGCCTATGACGGGACAGGTGATGTTAGTGATAGGACTGGAGTAGGTAGTGGTTGGAGGATGTATGGGACAGGTCTTGCATCTAGGTCTATTACAGGGGTATAAGCCATGGGATAAGGTGGTACAAAACAATCCCCCGTGCCTTATCTTTCCGGTCTCCCACCAACACCACCACCACCACCACCACCACCACCACCACCACCACCACCACCACCACCACCACAAGTCCCACCGTCTGGCCACAGAGGAGCATTCCCTCGTGACTCAGTACTACCCAGGATTGGAGCGACTGAATTACATTCTCCTCCAGGGTTTCAACTATCTCTCATCATGCCTTGAAATGAGGAATGTCCTGCCCACTATCTTTCCCACCCCTCCCACAGTGGTATTCCGCCATCCACCAAACCTACATGATATACTCCTCCATCCTTACGCAACCTCCACTCCCAATCAGTTACCTCATGGCTCATACCCCTGTAATATGACCTAGATGCAAGACCTGTTTCATACATCCTCCTACCACCACCTACTCCAGTCCGGTCACTAACATCACCTATCCCATCAAAGGCAGGGCTACCTGTGAAACCAGTCTCGTGATTTACAAGCTAAGCTGCAACCACTGTGCTGCATTCTATGTAGGCATGACAACCAACAAGCTGGCTGTCCACATGAACGGCCAACAACAAACTGTGGCCAAAAAACAAGTAGACCATCCTGTTGCTGAACACGCTGCCAAACATGATACCCCTCATCTCAATGACTGCTTCACAGCCTGTGCCATATGGATCCTTCCCACCAACACCAGCTCTTCTGAACTGTGCAGGTGGGAACTTTCCCTGCAATACATCCTACATTCCCGTAACCCTCATGGCCTCAACCTTCATTAGTCACTGTCCTCACCCATCCAGCCCCCTCCCTGTACCCATTCCAGCACTACACAGACGTCATTCCACCAACACACCCAGTCATTTTGTTTCTCCCCTTTTCCTCTACTCCTCCTCCCCAGCTCTCCCCTGACCTCTGTCTGACCTGCAGCCTTTCACCCCCACCATACTATCCCTCCCCCTCCCCACCCCAGGCTCCTTCTTACCCCCACCAAGTCACCACTCCCATCATGCACTGGTGCTGCTGCTCACAGTGTGGTTTCAATTGCCTGAGACTGCAGTCGTGTGTGTGAGTTGCGTTTGCGTGAGTGTACGCATATGCATTGTAACATTGATGAAGGCCTTAATGGCTGAAAGATTTAATTGTGAGACTTTTTTGTTGTGCCTATTTGCGACTCTGCGTCTCCTCTACATGGTGAGTAGCAAATTCCCTTCTTATAATTCTTACATTCCATCATGGATTTTCCAATGTTTGATTTTTGCAACTGTAATATTTTACAGCTATATGATACAAGGGAACTTCAAAAAGTAGATAACCACATCATCATCCCACACTAAGATCAGTGACCCATCAAGAGTAGTCATTTTCAGGGGAGAATACATATTCTGGGTTCCCTGTCTACAGTTTTGCTGTTGAACAGGTAATAGATGCATCGTAGTATGATTCACCATGAAATTCTGGCATACGTGGATGAAGTGCAATATCACAGCCAGCAGTACAGAAATTGTACAAGCAGTTTAACCAAGGCCACATAAATATGGTTGATGGTGATCAGGGAGGAAGGACATCAACATTGACCACAGACCACTATGTCAAGGTGTACAAGTGCAGGGGAGGAGGAGGTGGTGATTGTTGCATTCCACTTATGATGAGAATGTACAGGTGGATGAGTGATCAGGATTTCAAAATGGGTATCAAGGGCCGATGTTAAATGGTATAACAGAAAACTTGGCCAAATAATGGTAATATACTGCGGTGTATAGGACAAGAGGTGCACCTAGCAAGGAAATTACCAGGTGCAGACCAGTCTAGGAGGATGAAAAACTAAAGAAGTGGTTAACAGAAGGGGAGGCAGTTTGTTTAAGTCCTGTTTGTGGCCAGTCATGGTGTGCAGAGACAGATGCTCTTCCTCCCAAGAAACACATCTGTTCTAGTCGAGGTCTGGATCACAATAGATAAGCAACTGCGTTCTGCTCTGCAGAATCTTTGAGAGTCCACACATGTGACCTGCCTAGCACAAATGATATTGGCTACACTGCTGGCATGAATTCACCAGCAATTTCAACAGAGGGCTGAAAGTGTGTGCGTGTTAGCAGCTTTAACCAGCAGAACTACCGTGATCCTGAAAGCCAGGCACCTCATGTCCGTAGACATACTCAAATTTGCTGTGGGTGATGGTAGCTTTTGATGTAAAATTTTTAAACCAATTCCCTAAAATATTTCTTAACTTGCTGCCACACTGTACACAGGCAATCAAAGAAATGATTGCAGTGATCACATACTTCCAATGACAAAGACATTCACACAGTGGATAGCAGATCTGTAATGGACCCATAACCAAGGAATTGATTTTTATCACCAAGAAACCGAATGGTTGCTATAATATATCTACTGTTGTTTACAGATACCTTGTGACTATATTGAAATATAATGACATGTACCTGTCTCTCTCGGAGGTATTGTGCAGCATGTTACTTTTCCTGCTGCAGTAGTGTGCAACTTACATTTTAAGTTCTGTCATAGGTTAACGTTATAAAGGAGAAGCATGGATGCATATCACTAAAATATCATAATGAATAGGGAACTGAAGAGATAGCTTTTATCCAGCAGTTACAAGGTGTGATGGATAATTTACTATTTCATACCAGTTATGACTTATCACTCATGATTGGACAGATTATATGAAGATATCAGTTTTAAAATACAACAGCAGGAACACTGGAGACACTTTACAGTTGAACAAAAGATGCTTAAATGTCATCGTAATGATTCACATCTCAGAAATAATTACTGAGAATTTCTTTAGCAATTCACTATTTCAGACAATTTTGCTTTAAGTACTGTAGATAATGTATGAATGACAGTAGTACGTTATTTTGAGGGCTACTACTGGGAATCTTTCTTACATATTTGTTGACAAAGATTTTATCCATCCTACCGTCATTTTGATTGTGGTGAATTATAGATTTCATGTCTGTGACTGAAGATTTCTTGCTCAAGTTAGACATGAGCAATACAGCTGAAGACACACTTATTTCATTGATTTGATGATCTGCATTTGCACACTTTTTATAAGGTACCCTGTCAGTAATGACAGTTAACATCATGCTGTTGAAGTGACAGTAGCTAGAAATACTTGGGGTTAATTACCTGCGACCACCGCGACGGCAGACCTCCCAGTCATAGGCACACCAGGCAGCGTAGGCAAGTGCAATGTAGCGCAGGCGTGTATACAGGACTAAGTAGACTAGCAACAGCCATGACATTAAGCCGCCAAATGGCAGAATCACAATCCACATTAGAGCTGCCAATGTCTGCAGGCGCCGCTCCAGTGGCACGAACAATGGTGCAAACTTTATTCCCAGCAGCTCCATCCTGCAGCAATGAAAAGTTGACATTTATGATATGGAATCACAAAAATGATCTTTCACTGGCTCATGCCTACTGATTCTCCTTGAAATGGGGCTGACTCAACCAGAATTACATGTAGATACAGAGGGAGGGAGGGAGGTTTAATGAAATGTTAGGTACATGCATGTATTTCTTTCTATGCTTGCCTTCTTGTGATTTTGGCATTGTCATGTGGTCCTGAGAAGATAGTTGTATTCTGAATGCTGTTAAGAGTTTTTCCTTTTTTTTTAATTATTTGTCATCATTGCCAAAGTTAATAATGTGAGAAATATAAACAAGTACTGCATATGTCATTGTTGTAAGCAGTATATAACCAAGAGTTTTCATATGGAAAACCATACTGATATTGAAAAACTGAACTGCGATTGTATTTAACAAGTGATATTGGATATATGTGTGTATAACTGACAAAGCACATTATAACTAGGTAATTCTGTAAGAAATACATAGCTCTTTAGAAAAAATATCATGTTTGTATCAGAAAGATTAGATTTGTAAAAGATCATAACTCAAATATCCCATTCCATCACAAGAAGTCTCTTAAGAAACTATTTGAGACAATTAATTGCAATTACATTTACAACAAAGAAAAATGCTTGAATTCTTAAAAGCTTATAAATGCTATCATGATTGTGGTTGTTGGTATAGGTCTCAATTCTCTCAGTTTTCGTATCACTACTATTTCATTCATTTGTTCAGTTCATCCTCAGTTATGTCATTGTAATCGTTGCCTGAGTATTGACAAATAAATCAAATGCATGATCACTAAAGTCATAGGATAACACTTTTAGACTGACTTCAATTTTGTTTTAAAAATTAAGTAATGCCATTTTTGGAGTAGTTTATACAATTTTTCATCACAAATTTAGCCAGTGTGATGTAACTAATTTATTGCTACTGCAGTGAAACCAATTACCAATCAAAATAAGGTTATTGCACAATTGGCTAATGGCAAGTAAAAAGAAGGAGCACTTCAGTCTGCACTCAAACATGTCAAAACTGCCAGGTTTTTCTCTCAGTTATGCATCTATCCCTATTTTACCACCACCTACTGAACAGAAAAGCTGCTGTTGCTTTAAGGAGAACAGAGCCTCTGCACCAAGTGTGTGTTAAAATTAAGACTAATCAGCATCTATGCATGCACTCTGTAAGCCACTAGACACCCCATATTCGACAACTAGGCAGGATTCAACAAACTATGAACACGGACAAGATGTGGGAGCTGAAGGACCTTGTTACAGAGCCTACAGTCATACCCCCACTGATCTACTTATGTGCGGGTAAGAATCCTATGTCAAAATAGTGAATTTTCTTTACTGATTATCAGTTTTGGCTCGTTATTGGACCATCGTAATACCAATCTAAAATAATGTTCAGCGTGCAACACTCATGAATTACACATTTTTTATGGTTAAGTTGCAGTAAAGGATGAGGTCCCTGTGAAAAATCACACCTTGTACCATATTTAGAGACTGGTGGGGGGTAATAGACACAGGAATTGTGCCAAGATGGGTACAGGCACGAAGGGCCACAGATTGGGCAGCTGAAGCAGTTTTGATCAGCAACGAACCCGACCGCATCTTGCTCAGGGAGTCCACTTCACCAAACTTGTCTTCAATGTGTTCCACAAAGAATAAAGGTTTGGTATTGGTGAAAGTATCTCCATCAGTCCTGGTGCAAACTAGATAATGGGGGAAAGGTTTCACCCCTAGCCGACGAGCCTGACCCTCTTCCCAGGGGGTAGCCATGGAAGGGAAGGCCGAAGGGGCAAGAGAAGCGGCACTTGAAGAATCAGTTCCATGCAGAGAGATGGCCGCAGAAGAACGGCCAGAGTTCTGGACCCATATGCGTTTCATTTGCATACTGTCCGCTCTGATACCACCCACTCCAATCAGGGGCTCTCGTCACAGGCACCACCCAGCCACAGCAAGGGCCGTCTGGCACGGCGGCCATTGCCGGGAGTTCCGATGCTCCAGGAGGACGAGCAACCACTCCAAGGCATGCGTGAGGTGGTCACAGCTCAGTTGGTTGGTTGGTTGTTTGAGGTTAAAGGGACCAAACAGCAAGGTCATCAGTCCCTTGTTTCAAATAGACTCCATTCTGCTAACGGGACATCTCAGTAGAGTCAGAAAAATAAAACGGATAAAGGGGAAACGTAAAAGGGCAGTCATGTTGTCATTAGTAAAAACAAATGAGGGAAGTTGGCAAGAGAACGAACCCAACACTATGCTGAAACAGCATAGGCAAGACCACCTGTGACTTAAAAGGTACAACTGCTATAATGCAGAAAGTACGTATGGGAATAGAAAAACTAACCAAGCCTTAAAAAGAAGGGGTGAAAACTGAGTAAAAGGGAAAGAAAAGAGGATTCCAGTCAGGGAGGTGAATCGGGAATCTCTGAACACTGCCTACAGTGGGAGACACCCACACACTCACCGCCCTGCCCCAACACCAGAGGGAGATTAAAAACTTTAAAACTGAGAATAAAAACCACTCTCCCGGAGGAAACCTAGAACCAGAGAGACCATCCGGGAATCGTCAGCCAACATCAAAGGTAAAGTGTGGGGGAGTCTGTACTTAGCACGCAGAGCCAAAAGAAGGGGGCATTCAACCAAAATGTGGGCCACTGACTGGAAGGCTCCACAACCACATAGCGGGGGTGGCTCATCACGCAAAAGGAAACCATGGGTCAGCCTGGTATGGCCAATGCGGAGACGACACAGTGTGGTCGAGTCCTTGCGGGAGAGGCTAAAGGAAGAACGCCATGGGCCTGTATTCACCTTAATGGCACGAAGTTTATTAGACAGTGGAGTAGCCTCCCAAGAATTGGCCCATGACTGTGCAAAGTGGGATTTGATGTGAAGCCGTAAATCCGCTGCAGGAGGGGTTACAGAAAACGGGGGGTAAGTAACTGCTCCCCCAGCCAAACGATCAGCGAGCTCATTACCCGGGATACCCACATGGCCCGGGACCCATAGGAAGTCAATGGAACAAGCAGCACGGTGAAGATCAGCGAGATGGTCATGGATGGCAGAGACCAAGGGATGGCGCGAAAAACACCGGTCAATAGCAAGAAGGCCACTCATCGAGTCCGTACATAACAAAACGCGGTTGTGTTGGGATTGTTGAATAAAGGTAAGGGCCTGGGAAATGGCCATCAATTCCGCAGTAAACACCCCACATGAGGGTGGCAGTAGATGATTTTCCGTTCCAACAAAGGACGTGAAGGCATACCCAACATGATCAGCAGATTTAGAACCATCAGTGTAAAAAACAACAGCATCCCGAAACTCCCATAAAATTTGGCGGAAAAAGGAACGGAACACCACCGGGGGGATGGAATCTTTCGGACCGCGGCGGAGATCCATCCGAATTCGAGGCCGAGGAACTAACCAAGGAGGGGTGGAGGGGAGGGAGCGAGGAAGACAGGACAAAGAAGGAAGCCGAAAATCACGGGTAAGAGACGCAAGGCGCAGCCCAACCGGTAAACCCGCCCGAGGGCGGGAGTCAGGCGGGCGACGCCCATGGTCTGTGAATAGGATAGAATAGGAAGGATGAGCGGGTGAAGAACGGATAGTAAGGGCATAAGACACCAGAAGCTGGGACCGCCGAACAGAAAGGGGGGGGATCCCAGCTTCAACCAGGAGACTATCAACAGGGCTAGTAGGGAAGGCACCGGTGGCCAAACGGATACCACGATGGTGGACTGGATCCAGCACGTGCAGCGTGGAAGGAGCAGCTGAACCATAAACTTGACAACCATAGTCCAAACGTGACAGAACTAGAGCACGATAAAGACGGAGGAGGAGGGAACGGTCCGCACCCCAGGAGGAGTGGGCAAGGAAGCGAAGGACATTGAGTTTACGGAAACATCCTACCTTCAGGAGTCTGATATGGGGCAGCCAAGTGAGCTTGTTGTCGAAAAGAAGACCTAGGAAACGAAACTGTGGAACCACAGGCAATCTTTGTGCAGCGAGATAGAGCTCTGGATCAGGGTGGACCGTAGTACGGCGACAGAAGTGGACCACCCGCGATTTTAAAGGAGAGAATTGAAACCCGTGGGAGAGGGTCCATGCAGAGGCACGCCGTATAGCCACCTGGAGCTGCCGTTCTGCAGATGGCATCGAGGAGGAACTAACCCAAATGCAGAAATCATCCACATACAGGGCAGGGGCGACCAAGGGACCGACAGAGGCCACAAGTCCATCGATAGCAATGAGGAAAAGAAGGACACTCAAGACAGAACCCTGTGGGATGCCCGTCTCCTGGGTCCGTGGAGAACTAAAAGCAGTACCAACTCGAACTCTGAATGACCGATGGATCAGGAACTGGCGGATAAAAATCGGGAGTGGGCCCCGAAGACCCCACTGATGAAGGGTTAGTAAGATGTGATGGCGCCAGGCCGTGTCATAGGCCTTGCGAACGTCAAAAAACACTGCAACCAAATGGCGGCGCTGGGAAAAAGCCTGCCGAACTGCGGATTCCAAGCGAAGCAAATGATCGATTGGAGATCGTCCCTCTCGAAAGCCACACTGGTAAGGGGACAATAGATCCCGAGATTCGAGGACCCAAGTGAGCCGACGGGCTACCAGCCGTTCAAGTAACTTACAACCAACATTGGTCAAACTAATTGGCCGATAGCTGTCAACAGATAGGGGGTTCTGACCAGGCTTAAGGACAGGAACCACAATGCTATCCCTCCACTGAGAAGGGAAGTCACCCTGGAGCCAGATACGGTTAAACACCCGAAGAAGATGGTGCCGTTGTGGAGCACTGAGATGTTGAAGCAGCTGGTTATGAATGGAATCTGGGCCAGGAGCCGTATCATGAGAAGCAGATAGAGCAGAAAGAAATTCCCATTCAGTGAAAGGTTCGTTGTAAGATTCTGACTCACAAGTGGTGAAACATAAGGTGACAGCTTCAGCCTGCTGTTTTTGATGAAGGAAAGCAGCTGGATAGGAGGCCGACGCTGATGCCACTGCAAAATGGGTCGCAAGATGTTCTGCGAGAACTAATGGGTCCGTACAAATGCCAACTGGGAGGTGAAGGCCTGGGAGGGTGGACTGCCGATGGCAACCTTGGAGAGAGCGAAGTGTAGCCCATACCCGTGACAGAGGGACAGTGGAACCAAGGGAAGAAACGAATCGTTCCCAACATATCCGCTTGCTCTGTTTGATTAAATAACGGGCTTTAGCGCGAAGGCGCTTAAAGGTAGAAAGGCTGGCTACAGATGGGTGCCTCTTAAAGTGTTGCAAAGCTCGACGGCGATCACGGATGGCAATGGCAATGGCCGTACTCCACCACGGGACTTGCCGACGACGAAATTGTCCAGATGAGCGCGGGACAGCAAGGTTAGCAGCGCGAACAATCGCGTCAGACACGTCACGTAGGACGTCATCAATACAACCCGACAAAGAGGGAGAAAACTCGACCTGTGCAGTATATAGAGGCCAATCGGCGCGGTGGAAAGACCAACGAGGTAACCTCTCCATCGGGGAGCGGGAAGGGAGCGTGATAATCAACGGGAAATGGTCACTATCACAAAGGTCGTCGTGTGGCGACCAGTGTAATGAAGGGAGGAGAGAGGGAGAAGAAAGAGAAAGATCAATGGCAGAAAAGGTACCATGACCAGCACTGAAATGAGTAGGGGAGCCATCATTAAGAAGGCACAGGTCGTGGTCTGCAATAAATTGGTCGATAAGAAGACCTCGTCTAGATGGAAAGGCACTGCCCCACAAAGGATGATGAGCATTAAAATCCCCAAGGAGGAGGAAGGGAGGAGGAAGTTGCTGAAGAAGGGTGGTTAAGGCAGCAGGTGTAAGAGTCCTGTCAGGAGGGAGATAAAGATTGCATACTGTGACTGCAGAGTCTAAGTGGACCCTAACAGCAACTGCTTCCAATGTAGTTTGGAGAGGAATCCACGTGCTAGCAATGTCTGTACGGACCAACGTACAAACGCCACCAGAAGCCCGCAAGGGTCCGACCCGATTTCGACAGAAAACACGGAACCCACGGAGGGTCGGTGAGTGAGCATCAGTAAAATGAGATTCCTGGAGAACCACACAAGCTGCTGAGTAGGACGAAAGAAGGGATTTCAATTCCGGAAGGTGACGATAGTAGCCATTACAATTCCATTGGAGAACCACAGAACGATGGTTTAAATGAGGGCTGAACACGCTAAATCCAGTCATACCGCCGGGTCCCCACCTGTCACCGACAAGGAGGGGGCGACATCCATAAACGACAGGTCAGAATCCGGTTGTGAAGCCGGGGAAGGGACCTCCGGTGACACCAGAGGCTCTTTGTCCCGGGACTTATGTTTCTTCTTCTTTTCAGGCTGAGATCGAGGAGGGCTGTGTGGCATAATGGAGCCAGCTGCAGCAAGATCAGGAACAGAAAGAGACCGGGCGACCTGGGGGCCGATAGACCGCGGCTCTCGCGGTCGCCGCGCTGCAGCAGACCTTTGACCTGGAAGGTGCCGGGAAGGGGCATCCCGGGAGAGGCGCCCTTGACCGGCAGACGCCGAAGGAGTGGGACACTTCTCCGGCTGGGGAGGGGGAGCGGCGCCCAGAGGAGAAGGTGTGGGAGCCGCAGGGGAGGGGGGAAGGAGAGGGGTCCGGGACGGGGGTAAGGAAGGGGGAGGAAGGGATGAAGATGTAACCAAGGCGTAACTAGATGTCATGGACACAGGGTGCAATCGTGCATATTTCTTACGGGCCTCTGTGTAGCTTAAACGATCAAGAGACTTATACTCCTGTATCTTTTTTTCTTTCTTATAGACTGGGCAATCTGCTGAACGTGGAGAATGACTACCATGACAATTTACACATACAGGAGGGGGAACACAGGGACTCCCCTCATGGAGTGGACGTCCACAGTCACCACAGAGAGGGTCCTGGGTACAGCGAGAAGACATGTGGCCAAAACGCAAGCACTTAAAACACCGCATAGGAGGTGGGATGTACGGCTTCACATCACAGCGATAGACCATAATCTTAACTTTCTCAGGAAGGGTATCCCCTTCAAAGGCCAGGATAAAGGCACCAGTATCAATACGATTATCTTTAGGACCCTTCTGAACACGCCGAACAAAGTGAACACCCCGCCGTCCGAGATTGTCCCGAAGTTCCTCATCAGTTTGAAGGATGAGGTCTCTGTGAAAAATTACACCTTGTACCATATTTAGAGACTGGTGAGGGGTAATGGACACGGGAATTGTGCCAAGATGGGTACAGGCACGAAGGGCCGCAGATTGGGCAGCCGAAGCAAATGAAGCAAGGGAATACGTCTGTGTGTTTCCCGACGAGCCCTTATTTTTCTCGTCTTCGCGGTCGTTATCGAAATGTACGTTGATGGCAGTAGAATCTCTCTGCAATTTGTCGCAAATGCCAGTTCTCTAAACCTTCTCGTCAGCTTCTCGTGAAAAGAACTGGGGTTTGCGTTTGAGTTCACTGGGCACTCCCGTAATGTTAACGAGTCAATCGAGGCTACCAGTATCAAATATAGCAGCACACCTCAGAACTGCTTCAATGTCTTCATTTAATTAGATCTGGTGTGAATCCCAAACACTCCAGCTATACTCAAAAAAGCGTCATGCAAGTGTTGGGTCCGCGATGTGTTTTACAGACGAGCTACACTTTCCTAGAATTCTCCCAAGAAAACGAAATCGCCTTCCCTACAACCGACCCTACGTGCTAGGGTGGAGTCTATTCAGTGAGAAATATTATCAAAACTACATTGACCTAAGAAGCGACAGCGTAAATAAAAACCGTCATCAGGCTGAGAACTTTCCACCTGGTCCTCATACTACGATGTAATAAAATTTCAGAGTGTGAGGGTGATAAAGAGCTGTCATGCATCATCCACTCAGAAAATCAGAAAGATTGCTAAATCTAAATGTCGTACACTGTCAAGCTACGCCTCAAAAAGTAATGTGTGAAAAAGTAAGCAGGTTGTATTGTTTGAAGTTTGCTGCTCCATGAAAGTGAGCGAAATAAATTGTGAATAAGGTAATTCATTACAAGTGACGGAAATCTGAAAAAAGAGTAATGTCATCAGAATAAGCTACTCAAAAAAAAAAAAAAAGCTCTGAGCGCTATGGGACTTAACTTCTGAGGTCATCAGTCCCCTAGAACTACTTAAACCTAACTAACCTAAGGACATCACACACATCCATGCCCGAGGCAGGATTCGAACCTGCGACCGTAGCGGTCACGCGGTTCCAGACTGCAGCGCCTTTAACCGCACGGCCACACTGGCCGGCCGACCGTAGCAGTCCGGCGGTTCCGGACTGCAGCGCCTAGAACCTCACGGCCACCGCGGCCGGCTTCAAAATACAAATCTGGGATCCTAAACGAAGGACGGCAGGAACTCTATACAATATAAAGTAGGAAGTTAAAGCTGCTTTGTCACATATTTAGAGCCAGCATATGCTTACCATGGTGGGAGGGAGAAAAAAGGGGCAGAACAGGCCGAGGTGGAATGTCTTCGAAGACCGTCAGTCAATACTAGCAAACTATGAAAAGCTGGAAACCGAACAAAATGCCAAGTCATAGTCTTTTACAACACTGTTTTCTTCCTACAATTTTGTTTCTCTCAGTAGTGACATATTCCAGCTAGTGTGTTGTACTTACACAAATTAATATTTCTTACTTGCCCATGAAACAATCATGAAATAAATCAGAACGATTCTTTTAGTAATGGTTTTTCTCGTATAAAATATTTATCATAAAAAATCACTGAATAAATTCATATATGCTAAGAACACGGAGCTTTGTAATGTAAGAATGGGGTAAGTGGCGCTTAGGTAGTTGGGGGCGATGTGTGTGGTTTGTGGTTTCTGGATGTCAACAGAACGAGCATTTTATTGCTTTGTCGACAGGGTTATGTACGCATGAGAACGTTATGTTACCACACAAATTACGCCTTCTGAATTTATTGAATTACTTAACTCACTTTTGGAGCACTTACAAATCTGCAGTGGACTACAAAAAAGTAACTGTCGGGGTGTGAGGAGGAGGAGGAAGGAGAAATTTAGGAAGTAATGTTGAGGTGGTCGAAGATCATCAGCTCAGCAGGTTAAGGGCGAGGAATAGCTCTCTAGCTCCACCATGAGCTGATTCAGGAAAATATCTTAGCATTCACTTAAGTTATTTAGGAAAACGCAGTAAATTCTACGTAATGACCGCACGGGGATATGAACTCAAGAACGTACCCAAAATTGTGTGTAAGCCAGGACGTCACCTCCAAAAGTGAAGAAAGAGCCACCTGTCAGTATCTGAGAGCGATGATAACATTGAGAGCAGAGTATATTTGAAGAGGATACGTTTATCGGTACCTGACTTTCCAGATAATGTCGGTTGAGAGGAAAGTCTTGGTACTTCAGGAACACACGAAAGCGAGTCGTGATTGTGCCGTTTGTCGGGTAAAAAATGCGAACTTCACCGCACAAACCGGCACGCAGGTGCTCCTCAAGAAATCAAGAAAATCCTTAATAATTTAAAATAATAAGCATCTGGAGTACTAGATCAACATTACTATTTTACATTCAAGTATCAGTTGTCGAAATTGTGTGCTCTGGCATGGATTCACTTCGCTTGGATGCTCCGAAACCTTATTTAGCTCGTAATGTAACCAGAATTCAGAAAAAACTACAAAGATTGTTATGTAGATGATCTGTTGCTTTGAAGGATGATTTTCGTTTTAGAAACAGAAGTACAACTTCAAACAGCCAACATCTATATTGTACAGCATTTATTGTGATGACTGGTTTCAGCAAACTACGCTGCCATCATCAGAACTTCTGCAGTACAGTTCACTGAATCTTAATCAGATGGGTATTGTACAATGTCACATAGGTCGATACATCATGAACATGAGATCAATAGTATATCAGCAAGTCAAGCATAAAAGAACTATTACATAAAATAACGCACAAATTGCACTCATACATGCTCCTGTTCGTACATTAGCAGAATGGAGACTCTCGACTTGCGGACACATGGTTCACGACATGGGGAATTTGGGTCTGACCGTGGAGCATGCTCGGATAGCCTAATGGTAAGGCGACCGCTAGCGATAAGCGGGAAATCCGGGTTCGAGTCTCTGACTGGCACAAATTTTCGTTGTCATTCCATATGGTGAGTCCATATTCACAATTGCGAATACATTTCGTGTAATGAGGATGAAGTGTCATAGTGACAAAAAAATAAACACTCGTCTTTGGCGTTTTGAAGAACGGCCGTGGAATAGATGCACAAAATTATAGAACTGTATCTCTGACGTCTATTCGAAGAGAAGATAAGCAAATAAGTAAAACAAAGACAGTAGAAATGACCAACAGGCAAGGAACAACCTCAAATACATTTCTAGAAGAAGTCAAACTAGAATCTGTTTCCCATTTCAACTACCTAGGAAGAATAAGATTAAGCAGGAAATACTCAGGACACAGAAAGAATCCATTTTTTACAGTCAAATCAGAAATCCTGTCTTGAAGGATAAAAATTCCACGAAAAGCAAAAGCGACCATGTACCACACCTGTTCCGTACCATATGGTTTATGAACATGTGTCTTACCTCGGCAGAATTCAGGCAACAAATGTATTCATTAGAACTATGACCCAAAAAACTAGAAAGGCCAAAATCAGGAATGAGGAATAGAAAAGTAGCTGGTATTGAGATTCCTGTTACCAGTGTCAAAGAAATGCAGGCTTCAGTGGTAATGGGCGCATAATGAGAATGAACAGCGAAAGACCAGCCAAAAGGTATTTCAAGCTGAACGTCGTAGGAAGAAGACCACGGGGAAGACCAAACGCTGATACAGACTGCAAGATCAGATGTGGAGGAGAAAGTACACAAATGGGAAGTTGGCATGGAACATAGGATGTCTGAAGACATAGGAGATGACGAGCGCTTCCACACCACATACGGGAAAACGGAGCTCGACGTCGACGACAATGATATCTGTGATTGCGGTCTGTTGTTGAATTTTCAAACACGTTTTATATTCTCATATTTCTCGAGATTAAAAATCTCCTGTGTAGGAAAACGCAACGCTTCCCGCAAACAAGAATCGTTTGAAATCCAACCAGCTCGCCCCGTTCGTCCACGAGAGAGAGAGAGAGAACAGTAGAAACCGTTTCGAGTAATTGTTCCCAGACTTTCGAAATACTTTCAATAGTGTTCCCGCACTGCCGCCTAATTAAAATACGAGCGCATGTAGTATCACATCAGCAGTGTGATTCGACTGAGGAGTTCCTGGCAAACAGAAGGCAGCGTTTTATTCGTAACGGAGAGAGGTATCTTCTGACGTAAAAGTAGCTTTAGGCGTACGCCGAGGGAGTGTTACTGAACAAATAATTTTCACAATACATATAAATCACCTAGTATATAATGAGCTTCCATGAGGATTTCGTAAATGATGCCGTTGTACAGAGAGAAATCGTAAAGCTAGAAAATTGTTGTGAAAAGCATCGTGTACAAATAGGTGTGATGACCCAGTACTGTTCGATTACAGGATTGTGGGTAACAGGAAACGTACATCCATTAAAATATCTAAGTATGCGTACGGAAGTCAAACGACGATATAAATTAATCCCAGGGAAGGCAGATGCCACGTAGATTCATCGGGAGAATCTCTAAGAGAAAGATGTAGCTTACAAGACTCTCCTTCGACGAATACCTTAATATTTCTCGTCTATCTGCGATCCATACCGGATAGGATTCACAGAGGAAATAGAGAAGATCGAAAGAAGATTAGCGCGTTCCTTGAAGGTTCATTCAGCAAGAAAGAAAGCGCCCGTGCCATGTTTATCCAACGCCAATGGCAGACGGTACAAGAGTGGCATTCTGCATGTGTGGATTACTGTTAAAATTCTGAGAGCTTACGCCTCTAGAAAAGGAAGCCAACATATTGCTTCCTCCTACGTATGTTCCTTGAAAGACCATGGGAGTATAATTAGGAAGATTCGAGCTTGCACGGATGTTTACCAACATTTTTCTTTCCACAGACTACATGCGACTGGAACAGGAAAGGGGGAAGCGACAGTAGTACACAAAGTACTCTCCGCCATTCACCATTAAGCTGGCATCCGAAGCATGGATGTATATATAAAAATCGTAAGAGGTTATACAAACTGCCTAAAATTTGGGGGCAGCTAAATCATGTTCCATACAACACGACGTCTCGCAATCTGGGATGAATACAGTTTTCCGGGTTTGGAGGGATTAGTGATGATCCAACACACTACTCCGAACTAACGCCGAGATCCACAAATTTCCCCAAGTTTTGGAGCCGCTAACAGTATTTCGCTGACAGCCCTGTGTGGAGAAAAAATAAACTTCCACCACAATATCTGATAAAATTCTAAAAATTATTCCATTGCAAGCACTGTGAAACGTCACTATTGTGTTGCATTTCAAAGACGGAAGGTTTGTCACAAAGACAGTAGTTCTAGAAATAATCATATCACCACAGTCTGAGGTGACAAAAGTCATGGGATACTTCTTAATAGCGTATCGGACCTCCTTTTGCCCCACACAGCGAGCAACTCTATATGGCATGGACTCGTTGGAAGGCCCCTCCGGAAATATTGAGCCATGCTGCCTCTACAGCCGTCCATAACTGTGACAGTGTTACCAGTGCAGGATTTTGTGCGCAAATCGACTTCTCGATTATGCCCATAAAGGTTCAATGGGATTCGTGTTCGGCGATATGGGTGGCCAAATCATTCGGTCGTATTGTGCCGAATGTTCTTCAAACCAGTCGCGAACAACTGTGGCCTAGTGACATGGCACATTGCCATTCATAAAAACTCCATCGTTGTTTGGGAACATTAAGTCTTTGACTGGCTGAAAATGGTCTCCAAGTAGCCGAACGCACTCATTTATAGTCAATGATCGGTTCAGGTGGATCAGATGACCAAGTACATTCCACATAAACACTGCTCTCACCGTTCTGGAGCCACCATGCATTTGCACAGTGTCTTGTATGCAACTTGGGGCCAAGGCTTTTTGGGGTCCGCGCCACACACTAATCCTACCATCAGCTCTTGGTAACTGAAATCGGGACTCACCTGAGCAAGACAGTTTTCCAATCGTGTAAGGTGTCCAATCGATATGGTCACGAGCCCAGGAGAAGCGCTGCAGGCGATGTGCTATTAGCAAAGGCACTCGCACCGGTCTTCTGCTGCCATAGTCTATTAACGCCGCTCTGTCCGAACGGATACTTTTATGTCCCAGATTCATTTCTGCGGTTATTTCACACAATGTTGCTTGTCTGTTAGCACTGCCAACTCCACGGAAACGCCGCTGCTCTTGGCTGTTACGTGAAGGCCGTCGGCCACTTCGTTGTCCGTGGTGAGAGGAAACGCC
This sequence comes from Schistocerca americana, assembly GCF_021461395.2. Taxonomy (NCBI): domain Eukaryota; kingdom Metazoa; phylum Arthropoda; class Insecta; order Orthoptera; family Acrididae; genus Schistocerca; species Schistocerca americana. Next base: position 291,685,264 of record NC_060122.1, read on the forward strand.
TGAAATTTGGTATTCTCGGCACACGCTAGATTCTGTGGACATCTCAATTTTTAATTCTCTAACAGTTTCCGAAACAATGCGTCTAGCTCCAACTACCGTTCCGCTTTCGAAGTCCGTTAGATCCCGTCGTGCAGCCATAATCACGGCTGAAACCTTTTGTCATGAATCACCTGAGTGCAAATGACACCACCATTGCACTGCCTTTTTACGCCTTGTGTGCGCGCTACTACCGCCATACGTATGGGTGCATATCGCTATCCCATGACTGGTCACTTTATTGTAATTAACAATATACCAAAAACCGAACAGAGAAAACACACTTCCATCTCAGAGTCCCTCTAAAACTAATGTGCCCATACCGTTTACTCCATGTCAGCAACCTGGATATTATCTGAAAAACTCGTACGAGAGTTACGTTCGTCTTGAACCACGCCACCTATAACTTCTTTCAAAGATTTCCTGAAGGCAAGAGATCATCCCGAGCATTTGTCCGCCCATTCGTAGAAACGACCTCCTTCGAACTTAGTATGGGTAAGAAAAGCAGAGAAGCTAAGGAACTAGTGTTTAACATCTAGCCGACAGCGGCGACGTTTCTGGCAGTTACAAACAAGTGACGTTACAGGACAAACCCCAACTCCGACAACATTTTTCAAGTTCTCCACGGATATTTTCTGAATACTTTGGTGTATTGGATCTGTGGGCTCCGATGGTCCGGTTCAGAGTAACACTGTAATTCCAGTCTGTTCGGTTACCCCAATTACCTCTGTTTCTATGAAAATACGTTACCAACAGTGAAAACGTTTATTTTCAATCACCAAAAGGCTCAATAGAAAACACAGAGTAATGCAACAACCTCAAGAGATGCTGTCGCTGCGTAACAACTCAGCACGGCATCGTGCCGCTCTACCGTCGCATTCAGTGAAATCACACACGAGTTGCACTGATGTGTGTGTTAACGTACAACTAGTACTGCCAGGAAAACAAATCCGAGATTGAACTGAGCAGTAGTCAGTGTAAACTTGAGGGCGAAGAGGAAAATGGATGTTACTGTTGCCAACACCAAATACCGTTACTAAATGGAACAAGTTCATTTCCAAAAAATAGAGCATATATTTTGCATTTGTACTGTTCTGCAGATGCCTACAGTCCAATAAAGATACGAAGTTAAATGGGAACAAGGATAACAGATCAAACGAAATATGCCTATTCTAACGAGTCATCGGAGACAATATGTTCCTGATATCGAAGTACCGAGTAAATATCCTTGAACCATCTCCAGAATTTTGTCAGTGGAATTAGAGTTCGCCTTGTATATGGTTTCCCCTTCAAAACTGACTATGGTATTAAACGGTACGTTTCCTCCACAAACGATCGGTACTGCAAAGTACGGCAACAAGATTTCTGTCACACGAACTCTGTACCAGACGACGTTGTACCGATTCACTAAAGCAGTGGTTTCCGACGTAGAGGTAATTACCCCTGAGGGGTAAAACGTATTTTTATGAGGAGTAAAAACAAACGAGTTCAGTTTTATATCGGTCTCTAAAGTACACTATTACTAAAAAATTATTACTACTATCACTATTTCGTAAGACCGTAATACTGATTTATATAAATTTTCAATATTTGTGTTTTTTTTTAAACACTAACCTTAACGCATGACAATGTGGAGGTTACAGCTTGTGGAACTAATGTATCAAATATATTTTCGACAGATAGTCCGTTGAGATATATATATCACACATCCTAAAATATCTCATGAAAATTCCTGCTCCCAGTCAGTTCGAGCACTGTCAGAAATTACTTCATTATTTGCTCCATTGATAGCAAATCAACTAAATGACCGAACACCACAACCGTGACTGTAAAGGCTACTGCAATGCTGTAGATCCTACATAAAATTACTATTGACAGTGGTCAGATACAAAGCAATAGCAGCCTGGAGTCTTGCAATTTTTGCCACTTCAGAAGTAAGGAGTCCAGCAATCAAGTGATTTGTAAACATTGCGTATAGTGGACACATGTTAACTTGAAATGTGGGTGCAGCGTGTGGGTGAAGCAAGCGTCGCTATGGAGAGGAATGGGGCAGAGGATGTATGTTTCGTATTAAGTGCCTACCCTCCATGTGCATAGATTCCTTTCTTTTCTGGGAAGAAATAGTAAGTAGCAGACGCAGTGCACTCAGAATTACTTTCTCATTGTAGCAAAAAGGTCATTCGAAATAAGTAAAACCAGTTTTCTTTGGCTCATTAGCTCGTGGATTAATAAAGTGCCTACATTTATCTTTCGTCATTTTAAAAAGGTGTTCGAAGACAAGGCTTCTTCATTGTAAAGTTTAGTTAGACACTAATTTTTTATGTAGAGGATACAGAGATCTACTCTATCTGGGAAGAGTGATATCAGAAAGGTTGGGAACCACTGCACTGAAGTGAATAATCGACATTTCCACACTACAGTTACCCTTATAGGTGAAAATCTTTGGAAAAGAGTAGTTCTTGCATACGTTATAAGCAGTAAATGATAACTGTTGAGGTGCTGAATGTGGGAGATACCGGATCATATCCTTTACAGCCATAAACTGGCGCTTCTGGCCACTCAAAGATACTAGCGAGGTTTTCAACAACTTCAGGCGAATGCTGGGCTGATTGTTTATACCGACCACATCTTTTATGGGTCCCAAGCATTCTCTAAACAACGCTCCACCTACACTCACTCCGACAACACAGTAACTAGTTATAGTTCCTTTGGATCTTAGTGGAGATGACGGTGGTGAATTGACTGTTGACAGATACTTTACCGGGTGCAGCCAATATGTCGAAGTAAACCACTTCTCTCTTTATCAGAGAGATATCTGTGAAATTATGGTAATGCTACACGTCACATGAATGCAACCATCAGTATGACTATGTACCTGATATATTCTGGTAAAACCTGTATCAATTTTTGGCGGATAAGGAGGGAAGAGAAGAGTTAGCTACTCCAATGTGCATAATATTCAGGATTATTAGACCCTCTCCACTTTCCTCAAACTTTGACATCAGAAAGGTACGTAGGGCCAGTATGTCCAATCTTCCCTAGTGTTTATTGTAGACGGTATTTTGGCAAATGTGGTGGAAAGCTTTCGCTTGTACCTGACATGTTTATTGTGCGCACTGGGTCCAAGCGTTGCACCATTAGTTGATGTTCAGTGTAAACAACCAATGCTGGCAAGTATTTTTCATTCTCTTCTCACTACCGCAGACCACAGGTTCTGATTTCAAGTGAAATGGAACAGCAAGTGGATATTTCTAAACGAACAAGCGCACCAAAGCCGTTTTCAATGGCTGTGAGCGTATTGTTGATGTTTCAGGTGATAAAACTACGAACTTATTTGCAGATTTCACTAAAGCGGATGATAATCCATCATATTTGTCTACCAGTTCAGGTTAGTTTAATCATTTCAAGCATCGGTTCGGCGTCCATTGTAATGAAACATGGGGGAGGCAACGTAGATGGCTATACAAAGAGCAAAACTGTAAACATTTTTTACACGTTAAAGCCCATTTTAACCAGTATCAAACGGGTTTATTTTCTGAACTAACAACTAGCCGAACAATCACTTGCATCCGTGAAGAAATTGGTCCTAGTTTTAAGGCTGCTACGAATAGACAAATATTTTCGTAGGAAACGCTTTAGAAAATTTTAACTTGATCCCATTAAATCTTACACTCTTAAAAACAGACGACAATGAAGGGCTCTGATAGAAGTTCACTGTCGGACAACAAAAGCTTGAATGACATTTTCAAATTTCTGAAAGAAAAAATCGGATCCAGATATTCATTACTGATGTCCCTAGCCGTCAAAGTGCCATTGAATGAAATGGAAATATCCAGGCTCAGTTTGAACTGTGTTCTCTAACGCGACAGACCAGGTTAACAAACCAACTATCAACAAACTAACAGCTTTTCCAAAGGAAGTTGACGCTTCAAACGAATCCAGAGCGCCTACTTCAACTGCAAATGATTCGGAAAATCAACAAATTGGATTGAACGTAGCAGCAGAAATATTCTGATGCAGATGATCAAGAAACTATTTAGGTTGTTAAACTAGACTTTTGATGACTTAATAAAGCTGCCGTGCTGCGTATGTTAAGAGTGTTGTGTGAATCTTTTCTATCGCTGATTAATTTGTTTTCTGAATAACAACAACTTACAAAACGATGATGCAGGTTATTTTTCGTAAAAGCTGCACAGTGATTGTAGGGCAGGACCCAATATTTCACATATGAGGTAACTAATTTTATCAGTAGTGAGGTGGTATATGCCTTTAAACTGAAGAATAATGAAGTCACTGGTCCGGATGGAGTTTAGTTAAAGTTACTTAAGCTAAGCAGAAGTCGATTGGTCTTAGCCTCCCAACAACGTTGTTCAGTGTTATCTGTGCATCAGTAAAGAAGATATCTTATGACTGGCCGAGATAAATTTCTATACTACTGCCAAAGAAAAACTCCTTACGTCTTGATGACTATCGTAAATTAGTTTGATGTCTCACGTACTCAAAATATTTCTGCGAAAAACACACACACACACACACACACACACACACACACACACACACACACACACACACACACAAGAAATGTGAATCCCATTTTAACGTGACCCGGTTTGGCTACCGAAATGGGGGTTTTAACTCGTGAAGCACTCTTCTTAAAAATACTACTGCTGAGATGCAGAAATACAAATGTCAATGTGTTCGCTTGTTTCAGCGACTATAAAAAAGTCTGACTGCGAGAGACACAAAAAGATGAAGATTTTGGGGTCAAATGCTGTAGACCAAAACGATTTACTTATCAGGAACAGCAGAATTGGCTAAATTAGTGAAGGCTTCGTCAGCGTTGTATACTGTTACCTCGCTTGTTAGCAAGTATTCTGAAGAAAGTTTTGTAGGTAGTGTTGGCGGTAAAAAGCAACGGGATCATTATAAACGGAATGATACACAACAATATTAGGTACGCAGATGACATCGTTGTCAAAGCAAATGATCTTCCTGCACTCCAGCTCATTACAGACGTTTTAGTCCAGCGCAGGGAATAATGTAGCCGAGACCAGTGTTAGTCTTCTTTGAAAGAAGAATCCAAGCAATCTTGTCAAAAGTAAATAAGATTGAACAAGCATCCCCTTTAAGTACTTATGTGTTGGACTAGCAGTGTGACTGCAAGAAAAAGATCAGATCTAGAACAAAACAGGCCAGGAGACAATTTATTAGCATAAAGAACTTTTCTTGAGATCGGATATTAGTCTGCAACTGACAAGGGAACCTCCCCATCGCACCCCCCTCAGATTTAGTTATAAGTTAGCACAGTGGACAGGCCTTGAAACACTGAACACAGATCAATCGAGAAAACAGGAAGAAATTGTGTGGAACTATGAAAAAAATAAGCAAAATATACAAACTGAGTAGTCCACGGGCAACATAGGCAACATCAAGGATAATATGGGCCTGGAGCGCCGTGGTCCCGTGGTTAGCGTGAGCAGCTGCGGAACAAGAGGTCCTAAGTTCAAGTCTTCCCTCCAGTGAAAAGTTCAAATTTTTATTTTCGGACAATTATCAGAGTTCAGGCACTCACACATAATTTCGCTCTCCAAAATTCCAGGACATGTTCAGATTTGCTTGGACATATGCAGGATTTGACGGTCTACACACGGAAAAAATTTGAAAACGTTAAAAACAAATGTTTTGACAGAGCACAGTGAAAACTGTGTGACTGTGAAACTGTTGCAGTCATTTGTTACAGTTTATGTGACAAACTCTTATGTTTTCATCACTTTTTTTGGAGTAATTATCACATCCACAAGAAAACCAAAATCGGGCAAGGTAGAAGAATATTTTTACTCATTCACCAAGTGTAGAAGTTAGGTGGGTCGACAACATATTCCCGTCACGCGACGCACATGCCGTCACCAGTGTCTTATAGAATATATCAGACGAGTTTTCCTGTGGAGGAATCGTAAGACCTTGCGATTAAACGTTTTCGGTTCCCATTGGAGAGGCCCGTCCTTTCGTCTACTAATGGCACGGTTTTGCGGCGCGGTCGCAAAACACAGACACTAAACTTATTTCAGTGAACAAAGACGTCAATGAACGAACGGACAGATCATAACTTTGCGAAAATAAAAAATTAAACTTTTCACCCGAGGAAAGACTTGAACCAAGGACTTTTCGTTCCGCAGCTGCTCACGCTAACCACGGGACCACTGCGCTCCTGAGCTCACGTCCTCCTTGATGTTGCATATGCTACGCATGGATTACTCAATTTGTGTATTTTGTTTATTTTTTTCATAGTTCCACACAACTACTTCCTGTTTTCTCGATTGATCTGTGTTCAGTGTTTCAAGGCCTATCCACTGTGCCAACTTATAACTAAATCTGGCGGGGGTGCGATGGGGAGGTTTCCTTGTGAGAATGCGAATGATTCGTTGCTACGTGTTCATTTTTCTCTATGTGTGCGAAAGCTGGACCATTGACCAATATCTAGAGAAAAGAACTGATGATGCGTTTGACATGTATCTTTATCGCCGTCTATTAGGCATACTTGGATGCTGAGAATTTCAAACTTAGGTCATCGGGTGAAAGAGCAGAAAGAACTGTAGCTCACTGTAAAACAAAGGAGAACTAAATACCCAGGATACATAAGAGGCAAAAGATACCAGGTATTAAGACTCGTCATTGAAGGGAAAATACAAGGAACAGGTCTGCTGGCAGACGAAGGAACTCGAGGCTGAAGGACATGGATGGTACCACTGTCTTCCACGCTGCAACGACACATGCAGATTTGGCTAAGTGGAACGCCAACCTCCGCCAGGAGAAGGCGCCTTGAGAATTTTTACGAGATTTTGTTGGAGTTCTGGCAAATGGTCAAAAGTATTAATTAAAAATGCGCCCCTGCAGGTCTACACTAAAGGGAGAGATCATTTGGTGAACAAATTAACAATAATTTGGGCAAGTATGGAGACAGTTTGAACTTTCCGAGTTCCGGTGTAGTATTAGACTAAAAGTGAACCAGTTCAACTGTTTAAGGGAAAAATGCGTCAGATCAGAGTCCTTATATTCTTTGTGTATTACCCTCGTATTTAAGAGACAGAACGAACAATACAACTGTGTCATACGATACACAAACGGAACTAAAGCTTTTAGTGTGGTTGCGAAATAACCTCGTTTGCATGTTTAAGGTAACTAATTCAGTTTTTATCTCGGCATGGAAGTTCTGTTTAATCATCTGAATGAAAAACATTAGAGAGCGTATGAACCACGCAATTCACTGACATTATATGTAACTTATTAAGTGTTGCTGTGATTCGAGAAATTTGTTCTGTTCCATAGGTACATATGAAAAAAATTAACAGACTACACGATCAGATGCAAATGATTCAAATGTAGAAGCAGAACTGTAACAAATGTCTCATATACGTAGAAGAGTCTAATTTATTGATTGGAGTGAGGGGAAAATGGAGTTCAACACAGGCTCGTTAATGCCCGATGGTTGGTTGATGGATTGATTTTCTTGGGGTGGGGAGGGGAGGGGGGGGGTGACATGTAAGGGACCATACAACAAGGTTATCAGTCCCTCGATCCAAGAGTGGTGCATCCAGAAGTAGAGACGCCCACCAAGAACGTTTTCTTATCTGATAGATTCATAACTTGAAACTGAGAAGGCTAAAAATTACCATTTTTGTAGCGTCAATAATAAAACCAAGAAAAGGAAATCGAAAAGTATGCTGGTGAGTGTCTCCATGCGACAGGAAACGTCCCACCCACAGCTCTCACAACCCTGATCCATTTACAGTCAGGAGCGCCCACTATTCCAACAGAGCTACACCTAGTATAGAAAACTGGGTGTGCCAGGAAGGAGACAAACTGAATCTAAATGTGATTAGAACAAATGAAAGAGGGATAGAAGAGTAGCCTGGTCAAGGAGGTAGTGTCGGGGAACCTACAGACGTAGCATACAGCTGGACGCACCCCATTCTCAATCACCCTGCCTCCGCTCCAGAGCTATATTAGAACCTTATGACAGAGTAAAAACCACTACCACGGAGAAAACTAAGAACCAAGTCAACCGTCCGTGATTCGTCCACCAGTATTAGAGGCACCGATTCCGGAAGTCCATACTTAACACCGAAGGCCAAAAGACGGGAGCATTCCACCAAGATATGTGCTACTGTATGTAAAGCTCCATAACTACAATGTGGGGGTGGCTCGTTACACAAAATGAACCTGGCATGACGAGTTAATGTCCATTACGTTATGTGCAGTGCACTTTCCGGTGGTGCAAGCAGTATTGCTGTCGAATGCAGTATTTTGCTGTGCTGGGGTTCGTGATAAAATCAACAGATTGATGCTATTATATGGCGACACCAATGAAGCTGTTATTTTGTCCCTTGGTACGCGTCTTTAAGTTATCAGTTCTGCCTTTATTAGCTTAATTTCTGAGTGCAGTACAAATTCTAATAGAATCAATTTATATATAAAAGGGAGTCTGTATTGTCAAGTTTTCCATTGTCGCAGAACGATCTATGATTATGATTGTCTCTTATTAGTACGAGCCTCTGTCTTTTTTAATAGTAATAAAACCATAATATGTCCAGAATGATGATTCCGCAAAAAAAATTAATTAAAATAATAATTAAGGAATGGATATGTTACCAAATGGTACCGTTATCTTTCACACATTAAGGACACAACAAAACAACATTACATTCTCGATAGTTTACATAAAAAGAACTGAAATGCCCCACAGGTGTAGAAAACAAAGTGCAAATAATTATTAACGCTGTCATCCTGAATAGTTTTCATTCGACTTTGAGAGCTTCAATAATAACGTGTTTGCCCTCTGTGAGCTTTTATCACTGCCTGACATGATCCGTATATCCGTTGCCGTTCTTCAATAAGAGCCCATGAGAATTGGTTGTTGATTTGGGGGAGGAGCCAAACAGCAAGGTCATTAGTCCCACCACATTATGGAAGGATGGGAAAGGAAATCGGCAGCCCTTTCAAAGGAACTATCCTTGCATTGGTCGTAAGAGATTTAGGAAAATCGCGGGGAACATTAATCAGGATTGCCGGACGCGGGTTTGAACTATTGTCCTCGCGAATGCAAGTCCAGTGTGCTTTCCACTCCGCCACCTCGCTCGGTCCATCGGAGTTCTTGGAAAGTGTGGTGGAATGGGACGACCACAAACACGTCTGTCAAGTATGCTCTACATATGCATAATGGGGCTTAAGGTCAAGACTCTGCCGGCCATTCTATTACTTCACAATGTCCAGGCTTCACAAGCCATCCCTGCTGACTCCCGCCACACAAACCTCGACATTAGAAGCAATTCAGGGCCACCACCGTATGCCGCAGCCACCACATGATCCAACAGGATCTGTTCAATGCACTGCCTGGAAGTAAGGTGACCGTGAACAAAGACAAGATCTGTGTGGCTGCCAACACTGAAGCCTCCCCATTACATCACAGACCCTTAGGAATGTCTATTTCCTGGACAAGATTTGGCACGTACTTCTCACCACGGGGGTCTGCACACGAGCACGACCATCACCTTTCGTCTGGGCATGTATCGACTCACCTGTCAGTAAGACGTTTCGCCACAGACTAAGTTTGCCAGTTCACATGGGAATGGCAGAGCTCATGGCGAGCTACAAGATGTGTAAAGCAGGGTACTCGAACAGGACGTCTGGGTTGTAAGGTCCTTTCTCGTAACCCGTTCATTACAATCTCATAGGACACAGCGGCTCCATTGACCTTTCCGACGCAGTCTTCCAGTCCTCTGGCGGTATTCGTACGACACCCGAATCGCGGATGGTCAGATATCGATCTTCGCGTGCAGTTGTAAAGCATAGGCGACTTTGTCCAACTCGCCTGTCTCCCTGTAGCTTGTCCACAACCTATGGATGAAACTTTGAAAGTCATTGGCATCTGCAGCAACACGACCGGAAGTTCATCCTTTTTGGATAAAACAGACCGCCCTTGCAACTTGCACTGTATCAAGATGTCGCATTGTATGTGCCTAGTTGAATACAACGTCCACAAACGACAACTGCGATCTGTGTGCCTCACTAGAAAACACTGGGACCCCAGTACACCCTACCTTCTGAAGGGTCGCCTTACACTACTGCATAACAAAACCAATAGACACCTAGTAGCTTTAATTGTTACCTACACAGAAAGCGAAGATCAATCCATGCAGTAAGACCACAGGTACCGCCTGAATCAAGAGATTTAACACGCCGGACTTGACGCATGATGCCGGCCGCTGTGGCCGTGCGGTTCTAGGCGCTGCAGTCCGGAACCGCGGGACTGCTACGGTCGCAGGTTCGAATCCTGCCCCGACCATGGATGTGTGTGATGTCCTTAGGTTAGTTAGGTTTAAGTAGTTCTAAGGGACTGATGACCTAAGATATTAAGTCCCATAGTGCTCAGAGTCATTTGAACCTTTTTTTTTTTTTTTTTTTTGACGCGTGTTCCCCTGATTCCTTCGAACAGTGTAGAAGCGTCTCTGAACTGTGACAATACTGTCCTGACCAATTTAGTGACGGATTATGAATCTTGTATTTGCCTCTGAGTGCATACATACAACAAAAGTTTCACATTTTTAGGTCGAAGTTGGGCACGTTATAGCTGTTTATAGCCTCAGTAAATAAAGTGTTTATGTCGTATAAATCTGGAAGCTTCTATAGGCCTTAGATAACTAGCTGTTTACAAAGGTCCTCTACCACACGTTAAATATAACTGCGATCAGCGAATTCCCCCTACACGAAATTTTACTAACATTTTGCAGGCTTACAGGACAAACTAGGAACAAAATATCGCTTCTAACATTCTTTCCCCAGATAACATATTTCCTGATAAAATCATAATATATATTCAGGATCTTGTATTACACAGAAATCTACGAAGAGTACTTCGGTACACGCATACTAATAGTACGTACGTTAAGGAGAAGGAAACAGGGCTGTAAATTGACACTCAGGCACATGTTGGCAGCACGAATTAACTCCCGCTTGATGACATACTGAAACTCGTCATTTCGCTGTCGTCTAGGCACCTAACAAAACATGTCAGATGGTAGCGTAGAAAATTATTTTATTACAGATGGGTCTTGAATAGAGGTAGTGTTACGCTTGTTGCACATTCAAATATATTATGGGGCTGTCACAAATTTAATTAACGAATGTTCGGAAGTGACGCAGGTACGGACAAATGTGTCTGGTTTCCCTCTAGTAGCTTTACTCACGAAAGGTGCTGTAGAATACTTAAGTCTGTATTCCACCAAATGCGACCACCACTTAGTTCGCATTACGGCAATCGTAATATATTTTAAACAAACTATCAGTCTTGCAAGCTTACCATTACGAACAAATTATGCTCCGCTATGTAATTATATCATGTGTTTTGCGTCTCATTTCATTTCATTTTGGGGAAATGCTTTAACGTGTTAAATTTATCAGTCTTCCAAATACAAAATTAATTTTATCTGCAACGCATTTGGTTTAATCCGCTGTTCTGAAAGAATCTGATGGTAATACGCTCATTTATCATCCATTCGGGTTGACAGCAACAACTGTCAGTCCGCACACAGGCATATTTTATGTTTCAGCGTCATTTACTGTATACATGATTTATGGAATTTCGTAAAACGCAAAAAGTTTTTGTTTCGTATAGCAATACAAGTAATTATGGGGTGTGGTCTCTGAGTAACAGACGTTCTTCACTGGCTCCGAAGTATTAAATTTGAGTTTCGACTGATGTTTACGACGGCCGTTATTTACGCTATATTGCAATGAATTACTGTTAATAGAAATGTTTTTAAGTAATAGATATACGTCTTTTGAATATTTTAGAACCACAAATAGGCGTAACAAACGTGCGTAGTGAACTGTGAAGCAATCTGCTCGCTTCCGATACATTCGAAAAGAGAAAATATTTATATTCCGTTTACTTACATCCCTAGCACTCCAACTGATTTGGAAAATTGTTATTTAATTGAGGAAATTTATGAAAACGAATCTTTCACGTCTGAGAACAGTTTCCTTTTCGGCATTCACGTGTTTCCCGAAAAGATGAACCTCTGTGTTCATTATTAAACGCGTTGCTTCAAAGGAACACTTAACGGTATCACGGTCTGTCACAGCACCATATTAAATTTTAACAGTGGGTTTCAACCCTTGTCTTGCAGTCCCCTCCACGTATTACGCTAACAGAAAAATTTATGCTTTAGCTCTTTCTGTAACGAATATTCTACTAGTACACAGTGCAAGTTCCGTTTCGTCAGCATTCTCAAATATTCATACCGATTTCTTTTTTCTTCAGAGAGTCACGAACGATTTCTCTCCTAAGCAGCTGCCTTTTGGTGTATTCTTAACCAACAAGCCGAAGTAACAATAATGCCAAGAAGGAATGCTGATAGCTGTGCAGACATTTAGAATTCCCGTCTACACTTGGTTATCCAATTATTTATTCACTAGCATTTATTACGAATCTCGCGCACATCTTACATGTAAAGCAGCCTCTGCTCTAGTAGACATTTATAACACCGTTAAAAAACAATGACACAAAAATGTGTCTGGAACAACAACCCACACAACAATAGGCAGAAGATGAAAGCCAAACGCAAAGGTCTAATGTTCAGCCACATATAGGGCACTGTCTGTGTCCGTAAAGATGGTCTTGTGCGTAAATGGTCATGATGGAACGGTTCAGGTGGTGTTCAGCGTTCTGATACATAATACACGTGCATTTGTCATTCCTATTAATGAATGCTCATCTAACGAGGTTAGCCTATCAACTTGAAACCTCTGTCAGTCGGCTGAAAGTTCATAGATAGTGTATTGCAGTCTCAGCTAGTCCGCATTCCCTCTGGCAGTTCAGAGAGGATGTAATACTAGTTTATCACAGTTTCAGTCATTGTTCCTCACGAATAACTATATGTTTAGGAACCCCGCTCTTGACCAGTCTCTAAGGCTGCTTTTGTGTCCATAGAGGGCGGCGTTCGTCTGTCATCTACTACTTGTCTCGTATGGAGCTGCTATGCAAATCAGCTATATTTTATCTGTGGGAGTCGTTCTGAGGCGCACTGACAATGCGCTATCGTGATCTTAACTTCGAATTGTATGGCATGAGTATGGTTCTCACAGTTACGTTACGTATTCCGCTTCAGAGAAAGTCACTGCTAGAGCTGATGTTTGCAGCCCCAACGTCTGGCGATCCCACGTTGTGCTTACAGCTGCAGACTGATTTCCGGGCACATATTTTCGTATCTCTGTTCATTCCCTGCTGTTTAAAGGTAAGAACTCTGTCCAATTTCATACTTACGGCAAGTGTTTTACAGTGTCGCTGTACTGTAATTGACGCAAACTCACTGTCTCTTTGCGTCTTGTCTGCTCCTGAGATGAACGGCACACGCATGGGTGTGGTCCGAGATGTTTTTTAGTCATAACGCAACAAGAGATGTTACAAAGCCACGCAAACAGCTTCGCTTTTAATTCTTCAAAAAATGTGTCCCCGGACTGCCACTGTCGTATCACCGGTGTAAGCGATCACCGAATTCTTGAATAGATTAAGTGGTTCTTCGTGTACATACGTTGCAAAGCAGTGGTGCAAGTACGGTCCCCCGAGCTAGTCCATTTTTCTGCGTTTACCTTTGACCATACTGTGTAGCAGAAACGTCTAATTCAGTGCTGATCAGCTATCTCGGCCCTTACAGCAGATTCCAATTTTTTTCCATTCATTCGTAACTCCGCAATAGTGACAAATTTATTTAATATATACTGTAATAATATCTGCAGTTATGTCTAGAGTATGAATCAAATTCGCACACACTGACGTCCCCGCACGATTCCTTGCATACTAACAGTATAAAAATGTCTAACAAGATTTCATGTCCTGCATATTTTCGGAAAAAATAGACGTCAAATAAATGCGATTTGGCAACACTAATATGTAAGGATACCTTGATTGAATTCTGTATAGCTGTTCTCCGAGTTTAGGCGTAATATTTCACTCTAATTTTAGGCTACGTGATATGGTATCTGGCGTCTTAAAGTTATACGGAAAATACAGCAGATCTTATGCAAAACATGTGCAACTATTCAACACTAACAGGGAAATGTGGAAACAAAGGCTTTACTAATCCACTTGTTTACTGTATTGCGCCGATAAATGTGGAAGAAGTGTAGCGCGATTCCACGCTGCTCTTTGCGATGCCGTTATACTGCGAAGCGTTCAGAGTAGCATGATCCAGGGAGATCTAAGAACTTTTGTGAAAGACGTCACCGACACTGTATTTAAAATGTTACAAGTAGCCGCTCTTACTGAAGGTAGTATATATATCTTCTTATTGATAGGTTTTGTAGTTATTCCTGTCCTATGACAGGTAATGTATTTTTAGCTGATGGTCACTCAACATGAGTCTTCCTAATGTGTGACCAATAATTGCTATCACCAATTTTAAAAGAAAAAAAACACAGTAAGCTACAAGCATTTTGGGCTGATCAAAAACGAAAAATGCTGCTAGGCCTGGAATAGAACATTAACTATTCTAAAGCAAAACCAACCATGCGCTAACTAGGGAGCGCAGTGACAGTATTAAACCAAAGTACTTTTTCGCACATGCGATTACAGTGTTGCCAAAACGCCTTAGACGTCCGTATTATACCAAAAATATGCACGGGACCAAATTTTGCCAACAGACCTTTTTGTACTGCTAGTATGTAAGGAGTCAAAGTCCATCAAGCTTTATTCGTCGTGTATAACAAAACGGTTATTCCCAAACTGGCGTGCAGTGTAGACTGAATGGAACCCGTGGATTTTCAACGTTGAGGAAATTTAAGACTCCTGCATGCGATGATATTTGTTGAGGACCTACAAATTTCTAGCACTCTCCAGCAAATGGAAATCCTACCTTCGTTCTCTCTTGAACAGCTTTTACGTATTCCACATCAAATCGCTTCATAGCACCCAAGCTACTCAATTGAAACGACGGCTCATAAATGTATCTGCAATTCATTAACCAAATACGATATTTATTCCTCCATATTACGCGTAGGCTACTTATCAGCAATGAATTTTAACTGGGTACACTCCGTTGCTAGGAAGTTACATCAGCAAAGACTCAAATTGGTACTCCTAAGAACCGTGACGCGAGATGAAGTAGAACTTATTACAACACATAATTACACTTAATGCTGTCTTTCGAGACACGTGGCGACAGAGATGTCATCAAAGCTGTATCCACCACACAAGCCCACAAATTTCAGGTTATTAGGCAGCGTAGGCCACAAATAGCAAACCTTAGTCCCGCTCAACATTAAACCTATAGGATACAATTTGTAACACTGAGGCAGTATACTACGGTGTTTGCAGCCAACCTAATTCAGTTCTCAGTTGTGTTAACTGCCAAGTAGTAATCCTTGGTTTGGTTGCGGTTTGCGAAAGTTTTGCTATCTCTTTAACTTTATACTCGTATGTGTGTATCGGTAGTCATACTGCGTTGCGGGTTCGTCCTGTTTAGTGGCTGGTGTTATATTTCAAGGGAGAAACCACTTTCACAATCTGATATGAACACTCAGGTTCTAAAAAGGGCAGCGACGTCAGCGTCGACAACCATCAACCGTCTCTCTCCCTCCTTCCCCCCCTCCCCTCCCCTCCCTCCAAGCATCCACCGCTGTTTTTGTTTCATTAAAAACTTCCTTGCTCCATCAAACAGCTATTCGCATACCTCAATGTTCCACCCACAAACATTTCATTTTCATTACCATCATAATTACGTCCTCCAATCTTGTCTGGTGCGCAATCCATTTGTTTGCCTGGAATTAACAACATACATCTCCCATGTTGCTTACTGAGTAATCCCTAGTTTCTGATTCATCACTGAAAATCCGTCTACCGTCGGCAAAAAATTCATAACATACACCTGCTTCAAATTTTCCTCTTTAGACACATCTCAAGCTTAGTTTTGGTAACCCTGTTTAATTTACCAGAAGCATTCTAGTAGATTTTACTAAATTTCTGTTCCTTCCCATTCAGATAATTGCCACTAATTCAAAATACTCATATGGTTCTATTAATTGACTGATAACTTACGAGCACATCGAAAAGAAAGTGCCATTCCAAATCTTAGTTATAACCGAGATTGAGTCCCATTTTAAATGTGTTGAATTATCTTCTTTCAATCAGCGTAAAAATATCTGTACTATAGAAACAGTATCACCGTCCTTAGTGAGACAGCCAGCCCGTTTATGTTCCACTGAAACGTAACCCAGTTTAATGATCTGGAAAGTGCTACCAGAACTGATAACAGTTTTTGTGATACCGAATTTCTCTGCCTCATTCGTCTATTTTCTCGCTATCGTCATGACATTGATTGACCTGAGTCACATAATTACATTCTTCAATATACTAAGATCAGTGCTTTGTTTCTCACGTGCTGTCAGCACAAATTTTATTGAAACTTAGTTAAAAACTTTCTGGAGATTATGAATCCCAGGGAGGCTTGTTAATCGTACTGTTTCGTTTATAGTAATAAACGTACGTACTTAAACTTCCTGTACTGCACTCATAGGTAGCACACCGCGCCTTGTAGACGTCCACCGCGGCGCACAAGGGGCACAGCACCAAGTTATAACACCTGAAGACGGACTTATAGGAGCCCGAAACCGGTCGTGTCATGATAAAAGAACATTACAACTGAAGCGCTATTTTCAACCTCTGGTATAATGCTCAGCTGCGAATGTTCATCCAACAGGATTATTTGTAAAACTAAGTTTCATTTGCTGCTAAACATCCTTTCTTCCCAATAACTATTAATTGGAGAGAGAGAGAGAGAGAGAGAGAGAGAGAGAGAGAGAGAGAGAAAGCGCTATAGTTCTATTTGCGCCACGAAGAATCAGAGCAAGAGGGCAAGGACGCCAAGACGAGTCTCCTAATGCAATGGCCTGATAAGCCCATTTCTGTGACCCAGTTCTTGTAGGTTACGCTTTACTCGACTTCGTGTGATCGCAGGTTTTCGCGACCGCAATCAGATTCCATAAAATTGACTCTCGGTTGTAAGCCGCTCGTGTAGTGAAATGTTGAACTAACATTTCCGTCCAGTGCCGTAATTGATCTCGTTACGCTCGTATGTGAAGGCTGCATTCGAACAAATATTTTAGCACTGCGCCATTGTGCAGGAACTGTACTGAGAGTTACAGGGAATATACTGAACGTAATTTAACTGGAACATATCACAAAACCAGAATGTATTTAGCTGATGTGAGCGTGACTCAGGACCGGCTCCAGGGATTATAGCACCCCGTGCGAAGATTTCAAGCGCCGCCACTCTAGACACGCAAAACGATATTGCCAATCTTGCTCCAGTTGCGAAGTACTGCTACGAACGTGATGTAGACACTGAGTTACGTTGGCAACCATAGATGATAACTGAGCAGCGAAGAGCAACAAAGTTATGATCTTTGCTTTGGACCCATATCTAAGTATCAGAGAAATCGTTGAGCCAGCTTTTAGTAAAATTTGCCATACAGGGTGGCCGAGGAGGAATGGTCAATATTCAGGGACGACAGGAACGATGATTCGACACAAAAATATCTGGTAAACATAGGCTCTAAATGCATACCTTACGAGATATGAGCCATATTTTTCGAATTTTTATCTGAAGATGCCATGAAACGTGCCTAGCTAGAGAAGCATTGCGGCAACATAGCGTGCACTGGAAGCCCACCAAATGCTTTCGAGGGTCATATTACAGTGCCCGAATCAATAAGTCTGCTGTTGGAGTTTGATTAGTGTCGTCGATGAGTTCAACAACGACGTTTTCTTTGCCAACATCAGGCCTGTTCACTCGTGTTTCACCAACGCATCTATGAAGTTTTATTGGTGTTTCAGTGTAATACCAGTGGCGAACCTTTGGTGTCGTCGACGTACGTAAACTGCATCTCCGATATGCGGCAAACTGTGATACACACTGCTCAGTATAGGCGTGTTTTTGCAGCGTCATAATTTATCTTACTACCGAGTTGCAAAGCGGATGAATGTCTTAACAGCTTTCTGCCACATGATGTTGCTGTTTTAGCAGTTTTAACGTGCATCTAGGTTAGTTCATTTGAGCATAGAAACCCGAAGAGGTTATCACCACCAAAAAATCAATTATTGTACTTAACGATATAAGATTAAAGTGAAAATTACTTAATTGCAGTGACGAGACAAAATTTTATTCTTGAGCCAATGCATAGGTAGCGGACAAGATATTCTCTGCCTTACCCTTCTGTCTTCGGGCTCCAATAATACACAGGAGGCAGTCTTAAACACGACACTAAAAAGGAGCTATCGTAGTACAAAGCTTTCAGTCTGGGAACTGGGTACGCTAAAACGGTTCGAGTGGTAGAGCAATGCACGCTACAGGCGTTTGGGCCCGATTTCCAGTCCATGCAATGAAATTTCATCGTCCCGTTTACTTTTAAAATGCGGATCCTAGTTAAGAGCGCCAGAATCCTTCGCTTACTCAAAATACATCCTAACAAATATTTCAACCGTAACTAAAGTGTGGTTCAAGATATCCAAATATCCCAGAATTTGGAAACCATTGCCAGAATATTGTTCAGTGTCCTAACTCCGCTATTAATGTCTGTAGCACAGAGAAATAACGTATGGATTCTTTCATAACACGAGGACAAGTGCAATTGAATCTCTGCTGATGCTAACATAGAATTCTGAGTGACGTCTTTGGAGAATTAGTACGTCATATTCTGAATTATTTGCACTGTTAAAACCCACGCGCCCATTGTATACATATACGAAGATCCGGCCCTATTCTCGTGATTTATTTGGTCGAATTTCCTCACTTTAAAGTTTTCTTCAGTAAATCAAATATTTTGATCTCATTCGCTTAAACTACTACTAGTAGATAACCAGCAGCACGTGCCGTCCAGTTCAGTACTAGTCCTTCCTGATCACTCAGTTACACAAAAGTCAGGTACGAAAATACATGTATTTTATCCATCACACCATGAACGAACGCCGGTTAAAATTACGTTGTGTGCAAATAATGAAATCCCTCGAAGGAACGTAAGAACTTCAGGAAGTCGTCACATGTTGTCCACGATAAGACGACTGCGCAAGAAAGAGTGACGCATTGTCAGTTTTCTGTGCACAGTTCTGGATCGGTACGGATAGAAGGTGATCACAAGGGGAAGTGTGGGGGAGGAGTGACATGGCGCGTTAACTGGAAACATACTGCAGAGCTGAACTACGCGGGGCAGTAAGGAGATTCTGGGCAAAATGTCTCAATTGCACACAGATTCACCTTGAAATTCTGGTGACTTATGGACGAAATGTCGCGCCCTAGCGATAGTGAAAGGGTGCCAACAATGTTATCAGAGCCACACACACGTGGATGATGCTGATTGTGAAGATAGGCCATCGACATCGACCATAGGCGACAATGTCCAGCCAATCGAGAAACAGATTCGCAGCAATCACAGAATGACTATCGCGGCCACAGCTCACAAGGGAAGCTCTCCACCGCTCCCCCGTAAGATTTTGTGGTAAGACGGCACAGTGGACAGCCTGTCAAAAACTGACCACAGGTCAACCATTAGAACAGAAAGAAGGTCCACTGAACTGTGAAAAAAGCAAAATAGAAACAGCGAACAGTCCAAGGTAAAGAGGTGCATCGTAGAGATGGGCAAACTCTTTCATTCTTGGGAACTGGTTCACTGGTGATCGCTCTTTTTTGGAATTGAAAATTAGTAGCATAGGTGACTGAAGATGTAAGCCGCCACGAGGGAGCACTTGCGTCCCCCCTGGAGTACAGAGTTTTTGTTCATAACAATTTTCACACACTTTTCGTGATTCTGCAAAACCTCTTATTTAGCCAACTGTAGCGTTATGTGGCTGATCACGAGTACAGACTGCTCTTCAATTGCGCGCGATTTGTTGACCGCTACGAGCAGAATAGATAAATAAGTAATAATTAAGCAGCGAAGAAATAAATAAGCTAACGCAAACAACAACTTCGAACAACGCATGAGGATTGGTGGGCAATAATGAGCAGTCTAATACTCGGGGCCGATTTTTCGTGCGCCACCCTGTACTACTGAAATGACGTAGAAGTTACTATATTCTCTTTACAAAATGTGACACAAGACACTATTATGGAGCGCGGGCTTCATTCGATTGTAAGTTGGTCTGCCTTCCATAACAATGAACATGCTCTTTTACCTTGGATCATAAAAAGGAAAATGGCCACTCGTGTATGCCTTGCCAACTTCCTTTGCATGTGCAATAAGAAAAATCTTGCCTTTTTACTAGTATTTCTTCCGCTGTTTATCGAAATAATGAAGTAAGGTGATATGCCGTTTTGTTACCTGAAAAGATATATGTATTGCATACCACGTGATTTTTATGTAATGTACGTAATTATAAAATACATTTTAATTACCTGTCATGGGCGCTGAATAGAATATGAAAACAACCAGAAGTTCGGATTTCAGGAAAGGTTTGAAACAGATCTAGAATGGGCGTGCGCAGTGAACGAAACGAGTAACAACTCGATACTGAACTATGAGCAGTCGGCAGTGGCACTGCGACGAGTGGCCACGCGAAGGACGAGTTCGGCCAAGCGAGACCGAGACAGAGAGAGACGGGAACGGGACCGACCGTACCCCGTTCCCGGAAACTATAACCCATTACCGCCGGAATTCATTTTTTCGTGATTTTTTAAAGAATTTGCGTTATGTCTGTAAAAGGCATAAATTACACAACAGAGTTGTTTCGACGAAAGTCATTACCGTCATTAGCGAGATATTTGATGTTGCCATATGGCAACGCTATGCGCTTTCAGTACCTAAATTTATATGGATTACAACTTCAACTAAAGTAGGTTATTGAAATTTCTTATTACATATACAAGTTTTGTGCAAATTTATTATTCAGTCTTCATCATACAGTTGATACCTTATAACAGTACAATTAATAATCAAAAATTATATCTTGAACTCAGCATTATTTTGCATGAAGTGGAATAAAACAGTCAATACACAGTCCCACATTACACTTTGAACACGTTCTCACAATAGATTTACAGTCCTTGTGTGCACACCTTTTCTTCTTCCCTTCTGTGTGCTGGACGAGGTGGTCAATCTTATCAAACCTAATTGAATCTGATATGTGGCTGTCGGATCATGCCCTTGATGCAGATGGTCTCCCGGCTCCTTTTGGTAAAGCTTGGTGTCTTTGCAAGTACACTGTTGCTACTTCTCTCTTGAAATCAAGCTGAGAAATAGTTTGGTTTCTTGCTTTATTATACAAAATCCTACTGTTTTTTATGGCGACATCTAACATCCATGTGAAAAGACACCAGTACCATTTCTTGCTTGTTATTGCAATGCGATAGCATATAGCATGCTAGATTCTGATCCATCTGATCAGTACCTCCCATAAATGTATTATATTTGGCTACCAGTTTTGGTCTGGGAATCATTATATTTCGCATTTTTAGTTGCGAGAATCTCTTGAGTTGGCCAACTTCTTGTGCACCACAAGAAGAAGAGATCATTGTAACAACTGAGTTGTCCAGCCACCGCACATACACAATCTTCATCTGTGTCTACATTCGGATCTGGGGGCTCAACAAACACATAACGTTCAATATCGTCATTATAAAGAATCTCCAGCGCCTCAGCAAGCGAGAAACCTCTTCTAAAACAAAGAGAAAATTCGTCCTTTTACTGAATACAAGCGCCTAGCGTTGCCATATGGCAACACCGACGTTCAAACGGCCTAAATGAACGCAGTTTATTTCACAGGAAGTAGTAAATTCCAAAGAATATATATATATATATATATATTATATTTCCAACGCTGCTTACGCCGCAGAATTTAAATATATTGTTAAAACTACTGCGTTGCAGTGATCTTTATAGTCTTGCAGAACGGAATCCAGTGCTTCCAACACACTCGCTTCGTTGATGTCGTGGGATCAACGATTTTTAAAAAAGTGTTACAAACGTTGCCATATGGCAACGCACGGCCGCAATCGAAGTGAACTATGAAAGACCGTTCCTTAGAATTCGTTCCTCGCTCGTTCCGTTCATTTTTATGAATCGTTCCTTTGGTTCCGTTAGTTCGCGAACGACATCTCTAGTGCATCGAGCAAAGTGTCGGTGTCGTGGTTGTGTGGTCACAGTGCTGGAAGGGGGGGGGGGGGGGTTGTGTGTTCAAATTTCCATTTATTTTTTTACATAAAATTATGAACTGTCCGTCCGGTCATTTATGTGTGTGTTCGTCGTGTAACGTCCGCCTGCACCAGCGAGGTGTAAGAAAGAGACCTCCAGACGTACGTACCTCCTATTTGTTGTATCCAGGTACCACGTATTATGACGCTCACCTTCCGTTTTGGAAGTTGTGTCTCTTGCATTATTTTTTGCAACATAGTTCACACCAGTTTGTTTTTTTCATTTTTGTGGCAGGACTATGGAGCATCCCACCTGCTCTCACTATAACATTTAGTTGCGTCGGTAACTATTACATGACTCTTTCTATAACCAATGTATAGTGACAATTCCCAAGACTACAGAAGGAGAAAGTTACGTCAAATGACCGGACGGAAAGTTCATAACTTTGTGAAAACGTGTGGCGTGAGGGAGGTTTGAAAACGGAACTCCCCTTCGCAGACCTGTTTTCATGCTTGATCTGTGTTCAGTTTATGACAGGCTGTCGAATGGTCCATCTTCCCACAAAATCTGAGGGGGTTAGATGTCCATGCCAAATAGTTCTCGTTTCGTCGTGCGCGACCGTCTGCAGTATCGGAAATTTGCACACGCCGGCTTCTGCGTCGCTGTGACCTGCACACAAAGACGCAGTATTTATGGCCATAAGGAACAAGATGCCAGGAAAGTTAAACAAAGAAGGTGTCCCGCGCGACAGTGCAGCACTCGACGCGGCGCGCACAACACTAGCTTTGCTTCAGTGTTTTCTACGGGAGATTCGGAAGCATCCGTCACACAGTTCATATCTTGCACCATGCAATTTCCATCTTTTTCGAGAAGCTGAAAGAACATCTTGGGAAAGTTTTTTAAACGACGATGATGTTCACATACTGGTCTTTGAATTGCTCTATCTTCGAAGAATTGAACGATTGGTAGAACGTTCCGACTGCTGTTCACAAAGACCTGGTAACTGTGTTGATAACTAGTATCATGTATCTGTGTCACTTAAGTTTAGTGCAGCATTCAATAAAAGTTACTTGGCCTGCCATCATTATGTGTAATTTCTTGATGTCCCCTCGTATGTCACTGTAGAGGTACGCAGGGTAATCAGTCCAGACACTAAAAACCAGCGACTGTTTTATATGACCAAAGTGAACGTCGCTCTTTTGTTAACCATGACCATCAAAATTTAACAGGCAATGCCTAACAATTGAACATAAGAGTGCGCCACATTTATGGACTCAGCTAGTCTCACTGACTTCGAGTTTTGGCCGGTACCGAATTCCAACTCGCTGTATAAGAAATCTGAATATAATTAGTGCATAGACTTATTTAAGAATTTAACCAGAAAATGTGCGATACATGAGCAGTCCCTTTATAGTATGTGTTCTCAAGCTCCTCTGTAAGAAGTAACGCAAGGAAAGACAAGGTTCTCTTCCGTATGTACAGTAGTAACACTTCAAGCGCTGACGTCACCAAGACCGCCAGAAACGCCTACAACAGGAATACCTATAAAAACGCATGGCCTTCCAGCCGATTTGTTCACTGTAACAGTGACTGCGTCTCGCCTGAAGTGCAGCACATCCAACGCCCACAGACGAAAACTTGTCCCCATAACTGGGAGTACCGTTACAATAAATCTGCCGTTATCTCTCCCTGTCTCCCGGTTTTACTTCACACCACTTCTCAGAGCATCCTTATATTTTTCAAACTGACACCACGCTCTGTTTTCGCTGACATCCGATTGAAAATGCGTCACAGTTGTCTCAAAACAATTCAGAAGAAAATGCAGTATTTCATTTTAACAAATGAAAATTCCTAGGAGCACCAGCGTGCTCAGAAAGCTCTCGAGAACAACTACAGGTTAACTGTACAAGTGTCAAACGTGCTGCAACTATTTTATGTTGCACACAGTGCATTAGGATAGAACATTCCACAGGTTCAACAATACTAACTCTAGAATAACAACATTTTATTCTACACAACGCATTGCTATAGGCTAAAAGCCTGTTGCAGAGGACGAGTACTATTGTATTATAAGGATTTATTCCAGATCCATTCACGTACGGAACTGGAGAGGATGAGTAACTGTGCATCCCTAAAAGAGCTATTATTTCCTAGTTCCATAGATCATTCGCGCGTTTTATATCCAAACGTTTTTCTGACGATAGATTTATAATGTAGGATTCCAGTACACCATATAATTCCTCACTCTTTTGGCCACAAAACCCTCTTTTTCGACAATCTCCGTTCCATGTGACGGCCTTACGCCACCTCACTGTGGGGTGACGTTGGGGGGGGGGGGGGGGGAGGAGGCTGTATGCCCTCATGGTATCACTTTACTGGTAGACGTCGGAGTCGGCATCTTGCTAATGGGAGTGTGTTTCAGCACTACCAACAGAGCCGTCCAGTTGTGCAGCGAAGTTTCGGAGAGAGTCGCAAATCATCTCCAATGAGTGTCCGCACATTCCAACACTGCAGGAATCACAGTTATGAGAAGCTGGTTAGCACGAGGGAGATCGGGCAGGTTCGTGCGACCTTGTTGCGATGATGACAGACGCCTCGCCCAACGACTCACCGTGCTTTTGTTCACTACCAGATCTCCGTAAACACTTTGCAAGCACCTCTGAATATCTGCGATGCTCTGGTTTTCCGCCAACAAACTCAATGACAGCTCGGCTTGGATAGCACCTGCGTTGTGACGCCATTTCGAAGGCTACGTATAGCGCTGCCACCTATTGGGACTTCATGAAACTATGGGACCTGAAGCGGGAAATTTCATGATGTCCAACAACCAATACCGCATTTTTCCAACCGAAACTGGCACAAAAAGTGCTTCATTATTTATTGAACGCCCCTCGTAAAAACAAATGTTAGGGACTCACTGTAGCTTAAATGTAGTAACATAAGTAAATTTCTACTGAGCTGATCACGAAAGACGACTACTAGATCAAGTATTCTAACGGCTCGGTTTTGTGCAGTCAGATTTGTGCAGTTTGTTACTTTTTACAGAAAATCTTGCCACTAAACAATCAGTGGAAAAAGTAACATATGTTAATTTGTAAATTTAGTAATTTTTGAAACCAGTAATTAAGTGAATAGCACAAGTTAAAGTGTAAGTAGAGCAGTATATATTTGTTCAATTTCAGATGTTTATCAATGTGTGTAATTTTATGTTCACAATATTCTCGTCCTATAAGGGGCTGACGCCGGTTTTTGGAATGTTTTAAGTACGTTTTCGCGAGATAAGCAATTCCCGATTGTCTTTTCCAGTAGTAGTTAGAATCTCCATTTTTGGCAAACCTGTGTGTATTCGCGTCGCCATTTTCTCCGTCCGGAATATTTCAGTACTTATCTTTTGTAGATAAAACCGCGGTTTCCAGTATCATGAAATCTGTCCCTGCCATTTATAATGGAGATTAAGTAATTCCTCTCCATATATCCACAGAAATATAAAAAAAGATGTACGTATGTATGTTCCACATCTCCTCCTAAACCACTGACCGATTTCAAACAAACTTGGTACACATTTACTGTATAGAAAGAATCACCGTGGGGGTTAGAACCACCCACCTGTCAGTCGGGTGGCGGTGGGAGGTGAGAAAGCAATATAGCCCACGACATGCGAATAGCCATACTTTATTTGCCCAATATTTGAGAATGAGAGCACTTAGAGAGTTGCAACAAACTGTGCACATAATTTCAAACCTTTAAGAAACTACTACTCGCTGGCGCTCACATATCACTGAATGTACCAGAAAAATTATGAGATCCGTGTATGACACTTAGTACAAGTCTTACGATGCCAAACACAAAGCGTGAAAAACTGCTGCATATCACAAACTGTTTAAATTTATTACTTTGTTGCTATTAACTACTTTTAACACTTTTCACAGACAGTATCCGTATTTGCCCTTGAATGTACTGACAAAAATTGTATCTGTACTGCACATTGTTCAGGAGATACGACGTCAAACACTGAGATGCAACAAAAAACTACACAATGCATGACGTTTTAGTTTATTACCTCTTTACTACTAATTCTATCACAACTCATTTTGCATACACTAGGCACACATGCCTTTGGATGTACCTGCAAAGTTATAGGCCTATTACTGTACAGCTCATATTTCAGGAGGTATACTATGGAGGTTAAGAACCACCTTTGTATTTGGGTGAGCGTGGTCACATGGAGATAAAAGGGAGGATGAGGACATGGATAGATGGTGAGGGGAAGGAAGAGAAAGGCACAAACAGGTGAAGATGGTTTACAGAGGGGAGAGTGGGAAGGGTCAGACGGGCAGAGCAGGAATGGGGACAGGGGAGAGACTGGTAGAATGTGAGGAGGAGGAGATGTTTTAAGAGAAGATTGGAGTAAATGAATAGCCAGGCAATGCCGGGTCTCTCAGCTAGACTACACATACAGTAACGAAGACTGACTCATCCAGACTACACAGTCACTTAGATTGGTGTTGGGATGCTGAGAAGAACCACAGCTCTACCATGTGCTGGTTATCAAACCACCCTTTTTTTGTGGTTTTAAGGCGCCCAACTACAATGGTCATTAGCGCCCAGACTAAGTTAGGAATGCACCGCGAGGCACAAGGTTAAAACAGCAACTAAAAGGGACAATACTATAAAAGACAGAGGCAGAGGATTAAAAAACAGCATAATCAAATGTCCGTAGACAGGTTTGTCTAGTTGATAAAACGAAGAACGCGATCAGCTGCTCCTGGGTCATCCGCTAAAATGGCATCTAGAGTACATGGCAGGCCAAGATCAAGACGCAGTGTGTTAAAATCCGGACAGGACGTTAAAATGTGGCGGACCGTCAGCAATTGCCCACATGGGCAGAACGGCGCCGGCGCAGCCGTCAGCAGATGGCGATGGCTGAACTGGCAGTGTCCAATT
This sequence comes from Schistocerca americana, assembly GCF_021461395.2. Lineage (NCBI taxonomy): Eukaryota > Metazoa > Arthropoda > Insecta > Orthoptera > Acrididae > Schistocerca > Schistocerca americana. The sequence continues at coordinate 291,712,420 of NC_060122.1, forward strand.
CGTAACCGGGCCAAAACGACCTCCTCCCGCCGAGAAGGGCGTGAGGACGACGGCCAAGCCGCGGGAAGAGTTTTCAAGGCCCGAAGCTTGTTATCCGTAAGTGCAGCCCAATCGGCATGCCACAGCGATAAAATGCGCCGACAAAGGACCCTGCTACAATCTGATGAAGGGACACAACAAGAAGCTGTCCGAGGCTGGAGGACCGCAGCCTTGGCCGCGGCATCTGCAGCTTCGTTCCCAGGGATACCGAAATGGCCAGGAACCCACATAAAGCTAACCGGAGAACCGTCGTCCACCAGCTGCTGAAGAGAGCGTTGGATCCGGTGCACGAAAGGGTGAACCGGATACGGATCACTGAGGCTCTGGAGTGCGCTCAGGCAATCGGAGCAGATGACATAAGCAGAATGTCGGTGGCAGCAGATGTAAAGAACAGCCTGGTAGAGAGCAAAGAGCTCAGCTGTGAAGACCGAACAATGGCCATGGAGCCGGTACTTGAAACTTTGTGCCCCGACAATAAAAGAACACCCGACCCTGTCATTGGTCTTGGAGCCATCTGTATAAATGAAGGTCATATTAATGAACTTCGAACGAAGTTCGACAAAACGGGAGTGGTATACCGAACCGGGGGTAACCTCCTCTGGGAGCGAGCTGAGGTCAAGGTGAACGCGAACCTGAGCCTGGAGCCAAGGTGGCGTGTGGCTCTCGCCCACTCGAAAGGTTGCAGGGAGTGAAAAATCAAGGTGTTAAAGGAGGTGACGAAAGCGAACTCCAAGGGGTAGCAGGGCAGAGACATACAACCCGTATTGACGGTCGAGAGAGTCGTCAAAAAAGGAACGATAAGACGGGTGGTCGGGCATTGACAGTAGCCGACAGGCATACCGACAAAGCAGTATATCGCGCCGGTAGGTCAGTGGCAATTCACCAGCTTCAGCATGAAGACTCTCGACGGGACTAGTATAAAACGCTCCGATCGCAAGACGTAAACCCCGATGTTGTATGGAGTTGAGGCGGCGTAAGATGGATGGCCGTGCAGAGGAGTATACGAAGCTCCCATAATCCAGCTTGGAGCGGACGATCGACCGATATAGGCGAAGTAGGACGGTTCGATCCGCTCCCCACGACATACCACTGAGAACACGGAGGACATTTAGAGAACGGGTACAACGGGCAGCCAAATATGACAAATGTGGAGACCAGCTAAGTTTCCTGTCAAATGTAAGACCTTAAAATTTTGTTGTCTCCACGAATGGGAGAGCAACGGGACCGAGTCGTAAGGACGGTGGGAGAAACTCTTTGTAGCGCCAGAAGTTAATACAGACCGTCTTCTCGGCAGAAAAACGGAAGCCATTGGCGACACTCCAGGAGTAAAGACGGTCAAGACAACGCTGAAGACAGCGCTCCAGGAAACATGTACGCTGCGCGCTGCAATAGATGGTAAAATCGTCCACGAAAAGGGAGCCTGATACTTCAGCTGGGAGGGGCAATCCATTATTGGATTGATCGCTATGGCGAAGAGAGCGACGCTCAAAACTGAGCCCTGTGACACCCCATTCTCCTGGCAAAAGGCGTGTGACAGGACAGAACCCACACGTACCCTGAACTGTCGATCCATTAGAAAGGCACGAATAAAAAGAGTGAGGCGACCGCGTAGGCCCCATGTATGCATGGTGCGGAGAATGCCCGCCCTCCAACAGGTGTCGTAAGCCTTCTCCAAATCAAAGAATACAGCCGCGGTCGGGAGCTTCCGCAATAAGTTATTCATAATGAAAGTCGACAAGGTAACCAGATGATCAACAGCAGAGCGGCGCCTACGAAATCCACATTGTACATTGGTAAGTAGGCGTCGAGATTCGAGCAGCCAAACCAAACGAGAGTTAACCATTCGCTCCATCACCTTACAGACACAGCTGGTAAGCGAGATGGGTCGATAACTGGAAGGCAAGTGCTTGTCCTTCACCGGTTTAGGAATCGGGACAAAAATAGACTCGCGCCAGCATGTGGGAACATGACCCTCAATCCAGATGCGATTATAAGTACGAAGAAGAAAACCCTTACCCGCAAGAGAAAGGTTCTTCAGCATCTAGATATGAATAGAATCAGGCCCTGGAGCGGAGGACCGTGACCGGACAAGAGCATTTTCGAGTTCCCGCACGGTGAATGGGGCATTATAACTTTCACGATACGAGGAGCGGAAGTTAGGTGGCTCAGCCTCCTCTGCCTGTTGGGGTAGGAAGGCAGGGTGGTAATGAGCGGAGCTCGAAACCTCCGCGAAAAAGCGGCCGAAGGCATTGGAGACATCCTCAGGGGCTACAAGGACGTCATTCGCGACAGTCAAACCAGAAACTGGTTAGTGGACCTTAGTGCCAGATAGCCGGCGCAGGCTACCCCAGACAACAGAAGGAGTAAAACTGTTGAAGGTGCTTGTGAAAGCAGCCCAGCTGGCTTTCTTGCTTTCTTTAATAACACGACGACACTACGCACGTAATCGTTTATAATTGATACAATCCGCCACCGTAGGGTGGCGTTTAAAGGTGCGTAAAGCACATCGACGAGCACGTAAAGCGTCTCTACATGCTGCGGTCCACCAGGGGACCGGTACGCGACGTGGAGAAGTAGTGTGAGGGCTGCAATATTCAGCAGCAGTGAGAATGACTTCCGTGAGGTGTGTGACCTGACTATCGCAGCTTGCTAAGGTTTGATCCTGAAACGTCGCCCTGGAATAGAAGAGCCTCCAGTCTGCTTTGGAGACGTCCCAACTAGTTGAGCACGGACAGGGGGTATGATGGAGATGGATAACATACGGGAAGTGGTCGCTCGAATATGTATCAGAAAGTGCATACCACTCAAACTGGCGTGCGAGTTGGGTAGTACAGATAGAGAGGTCTAAATGGGAATAGGTGTGAGATGTGTCCGAAAGTAGGAGCGCCAGTATTGAGGCAGACAAGATTGAGGTGGTTGAAAAGGTCTGCTAACAGGGAAGCCCCTCAGGCAGGATGCTGGAGAGCCCCAAAGGGGATGGTGGGCATTGAAGTCTCCAGTTAAAAATGGTGCAGGTAGCTGAGCAATAATTTGCATCATGTCTGCCCTGGTAACTGCAGACGACGATGGAGTGTAAACAGTACAAATGTAAAATGTAAAAGTGGGGAGAGTAATTCGGAGGCAACTGCCTGCTGGCCAGTGTGCAATGTGATGGGATCATAGTAAATATCATCCCGGACCAGCAACATAACCCCTCCATGAGCCGGAATACCTGCCACAGGGGGTAGGTCAAAACACAGAGGTATAGTGTGCCAAGTCAATTGGATCGTATGGGCGTAGCTTCCTTTCCCTGGAGAGCTACGACGAGCGGACAGTGCAAGCGGAGCAGCAACTTTAGTCCTCTCGGTTGGAGCGAATGCCGCGAATATTCGAAAGAAGAAGTGCCATCGTGAGAAGAAAAAGAAAAAGGAGAAGTAAGAAGGGGTCACGTCGAAGGCCGCTGAGGGCCTGGCTTCGAGCGAGCACTACCGCCGCTATCAATAGGCGGAGAGTCATCATCCATTGGTTCAATAGGTTCATCGGCCATCTTGTTAAGATGGCCGGGAGGGGGAGCATCCTCCGCCGGTGAACGGCCAGATGTTCGGGTACCAGCGGTGCGGCCAGGCGAAACGGATGACGGCCTGGGGCGGCAACTGCTGGGTGGCGCAGGAGAAGAAACGCGCCGTGGCGGAGAAGGAGAACTTTGCTTCCTATGAGCCTTCTTGGAAGGTCGTTTAGTGGAAGTACTGGTCGATGGCTGGGAGTTCGAGGTACGTAGGAAGTCTGCACGGGACGGTTCCTTCTTGAAGGCCCGTGCATCTGACTTCTGGGTCTTCGTCTTGGCAGAAGCTGATGAATGTGCGTGTGTCTTAGGGGTGACGGGAGTAAGAGGAGACGTTGACTGGGCGATCTTAGCACTGGCCGAACGGACGACCGTAGTTCTGAAGGTCAGATCGCATGTCTACATCGCCACCTCCCTGGTAGTCTAAGGAGAGGCGAGGACAGTACTGTATTTCCCTGCTGGGAGCAGCGTGGGCTTCCTACTAGCAAATAGCTTGCGAGCAGCCGAGGTGGACACTTTCTCTTTGACCCGAATTTCCTGTATACAGTGTTCTTCCTTGTAGATGAGACAGTCCCAGGAGGACGCTGCATGGTCACCCTCACAGTTCACACAACGAGGAGACGGAGGTGGACAGTCACCCTCATGGGCATCCCTGCCACAAGTGACACATTTAGCCGCATTAGAACAAGACTGGCGAGTGTGATTAAAACGCCGACTCTAGTAGCAGCGCGTAGGTGTCGTGACATAGGGGCGAACAAAAATAACTTCGTAGCCCGCTTTGATGCGCAACGGCAACTGAACACTATCAAAGGTCAAGAAAAGTGTCCGGGTCGGTACAAGGTCATTGTTGACCTTTTTCATGACCCTATGGACAGCCGTCACGCCCTGCTCAGCGAGGAAAGACTGAATCTCCTCGTCAGTCAATCCGTCGAGTGATCCAGTATATACCACACCACGCGACGAATTCGAAGTGCGGTGAGCCTCCACCCAGACAAGGACGTGTACAGGAGTGTGGCCCGAAGCAGTTTTTGTGCCTGAAAAGCGCTCTCAGTTTCTAGTAACAAGGTACCGTTACACATCATGGTACAAGACTTGACAGATCCGGCTACGGCATCTACGCCCTTCTGGATAACGAAAGGGTTGACAGATGAAAAAACCTTTCCATCCTCGGATCGAGAAACTACGAGGAAGTTTGGGGCAGGCAGTAGTACTTTTGTCACTGGTTGCTGGTCAAGTTTCCGTTTTTGGGCAGAAGTCGAGAGAGAAGAAGAGAAATCCATTGCGGAGGAATCCTCCATGATTGCCAACGTCTCCGATGGTGCGCTCCTTCCTTGTGGGGACCCTCTCAAGGTTCACTCCCGTCTTAGGTGAATGTTTACGCCTCAGGTCACACCTCCCGAGAAACGGATGGAGGGACCAATCGGCATGGTTGGAAGGTGTCAACTCAGGCAATCACCCCTCCGTGGGCAATCCTTTACCAGGGGTACGTGCGTGACTTACTTGTCTACCCAGGGCGGGGAATTACAAGTTACCCCCATCACCGGCTACATGTGCAAACATGTGGCTTGGCCTTAAGGCACGCACAGGCAGGAAAGAAGAAAAAAGGAAGAGAAAAAACAGACTGTCTCGGGGGAGGAGGAGGAGGGGGCAGACGAGGAGGAGAAGGAGGAGGAGGGGGCAGACGAGGAGGAGAAGGAGGAGGAGGGGGGCAGACGAGGAGGAGGAGAAGGAGGAGGAGGGGGCAGACGAGGAGGAGGAGAAGGAGGAGGAGGGGGCAGACGAGGAGGAGAAGGAGGAGGAGGAGGGGGCAGACGAGGAGGAGAAGGAGGAGGAGGGGGCAGACGAGGAGGAGAAGGAGGAGGAGGAGGAGGCAGACGAGGAGGAGAAGGAGGAGGAGGAGGCAGACGAGGAGGAGAAGGAGGAGGAGGAGGCAGACGAGGAGGAGAAGGAGGAGGAGGCAGACGAGGAGGAGAAGGAGGAGGAGGCAGACGAGGAGGAGAAGGAGGCGGAGGCTAGGAGGAGAAGGAGGAGGCTAGGAGGAGAAGGAGGAGGCTAGGAGGAGAAGGAGGAGGCTAGGAGGAGAAGGAGGCTAGGAGGAGGAGAAGGAGGAGAAGGAGGCAAGGAGGAGGAGGAGGAGAAGGAGGCAAGGAGGAGGAGGAGGAGGAGGAGGAGGAGAAGAAGGCAAGGAGGAGGAGGAGGAGGAGGAGGAGGAGAAGAAGAAGGCAAGGAGGAGGAGGAGGAGGAGGAGGAGGAGGAGGAGAAGAAGGCAAGGAGGAGGAGGAGGAGGAGGAGAAGAAGGCAAGGAGGAGGAGGAGGAGAAGAAGGCAAGGAGGAGGAGAAGGAGAAGAAGGCAAGGAGGAGGAGAAGGAGAAGAAGGCAAGGAGGAGGAGAAGGAGAAGAAGGCAAGGAGGAGGAGAAGGAGAAGAAGGCAAGGAGGAGGAGAAGGAGAAGAAGGCAAGGAGGAGGAGAAGGAGAAGAAGGCAAGGAGGAGGAGAAGGAGAAGAAGGCAAGGAGGAGGAGAAGGAGAAGAAGGCAAGGAGGAGGAGAAGGAGAAGAAGGCAAGGAGGAGGAGAAGGAGAAGAAGGCGAGGAGGAGGAGAAGGAGAAGAAGGCGAGGAGGAGGAGAAGGAGAAGAAGGCGAGGAGGAGGAGAAGGAGAAGAAGGCGAGGAGGAGGAGAAGGAGAAGAAGGCGAGGAGGAGGAGAAGGAGAAGAAGGCGAGGAGGAGGAGAAGGAGAAGAAGGCGAGGAGGAGGAGGAGGAGAAGAAGGCGAGGAGGAGGAGGAGGAGGAGAAGAAGGCGAGGAGGAGGAGGAGGAGAAGAAGGCGAGGAGGAGGAGGAGGAGGAGGAGGAGGAGGAGGAGAAGAAGGCAAGGAGGAGGAGGAGGAGAAGAAGGCAAGGAGGAGGAGGAGGACAAGAAGGCAAGGAGGAGGAGGCAAGGGAAAAAGTAAGGAAGACAGTGAGATGGAGAAGGACAAAGAAAGGAACCAAACAAAGGAAAGAAGAAACCAAAATAAGTGAAAAACCAAAATGACTACAAATATAAGTCGTGGAACCGCAGTCTCCGGACGCAGGTGCAAACTACCCCCTTGATGGGGAGGGACTCCTTTTAGTCGCCACTTATGACAGGCAGGAATACCTCGGGCCTATTGTAACCCCCGGACCTGCAGGGGGGATCAAACCACCATCTCTACCCCTTGGAGTAGAGGATGAAATAAAGATGGGTGGTCAGTTAGGGTTACTTAGCGAAACACAGAGCTGATGAGTTCCTCACTCAAAAGGTAGCTGATCTGGAGTTAGTAACATCTGGGAGAAATTTGATCGGATTATGGAAGTATGTAGGAGTGGTAAAATCGAGGTCTCTCCCCAAGGCTCACCTTTGATGAGAGAAACCCCTTCACATATGACCCCTGCAAACCCAATGAAGGACAAAGACCACCTCAGGATAATTCCAGGTGATTCGTCATAATGAAAGTGGGAAGGCTAAAAACGTAACGTATCACATGGAGCGATGATAACAAAATGAGAGATAGTTAGGTCAGTAGGTATGTGGGGCCAAGCAATTATCTTCCAGAACTGCGAGCATGTGGGGTGGGTGGGGGGGGGGGGGGGGGGCAATCCCTTATGCAGGCCCATCACACATCCCACCTCCAACCGGTTGTTGCTGCTGCTACTGCTGCTGTTGCTGTTAAAGAGGGGAACACTACCTATTATTCAGAGTGCAACTCCTAAAATGGAAAATAGTTGATGTCAGAGAAAGGGGGCTATCTGCATTCAGAAGCAATTAAAATAGTAAGAAGGATGACCAACGCAGCTGGTGAGAGGTAGGATCGAGGAGCTCTAGACCCAGCATGCAGTGGGAGGTACCTCAATCCCGACAATATATCTTCCCCCTCCTCCCATTCCGCTAGAAATTTAAAACTTAGTGATTGAGGATGAAAATCACTTATTCATTGAGAAAAAAAGAGATCCAGTTCCACTGTCCACGAGTCATCTGCCAATATTAGAGAAAGAATATGGAAGACCATGCTTCACAGTCATAGTGAGCCAAACAAGAGGGCATTCAATCTAGATATGAGCTACTGTCTGTAATGCTCTACAACCACAACATGGGGGTGACTAATTACAAAGGAGAAAATTAAGTTAAGATAGTATGACTGGTGCAGGGTTGACATGGGATTATGGATTCCTTCTGGGAGGAAAATGAGCTCCTTGTAGCAGCAGCTGATAGTGCAGAGCTTTTTAGAGGAGGCAGTAGCCCACCAGATGTTCCACTTCCAAATGAGGAGAGATCTTATTTGCACCTGCAAATCAACACCCAGAATCGTCGAAGTCAATGGCGGGCGGGTAATCGATTCTCTAGGCATATGGTCGGCCATTTCATTCCCCGGGATACCCACGTGACTTGGGACCAAGAGAATGACTGCTGAGCATATAATACACCTAAGTCAGAGGAAAGGTCATGACTAGCAAATACAACAAGGTTACATGAGTAACGTCAATCAGTAGCCTGTAGACTGCTCACTGAGCCATTACACATTAAATGTGTCTAGAGACGTTGTTTAATAAAATGTAGGGCTTTGTTCATGGCTACCTGCTCTACCATAAAACCGCAACATGTTCCTGGCAACAACATATGTTGCTGACTGGTGGAAGATGTAGAAGCATACTGCATTTTATCCATGGTTTTAGAGCCACCTGTGTGAATAGCAGCAGCACTCATACTCCTGAAGAGCATGGAAAGCACAATCTAAGACGTTAGGCGAATGTTGTGGCAGAGGGCCTCGAGAGGCACTCGATCTGGTAAGGGTGTCAGGAAGGGGAGGAGTCGATGCCCTTACATGGAGAATTCAATAAGTAGAAGGATTAGGAAATTGTTGGACGGTGATGGTACCATCAGAACTGAAGAGCAGATCCCTTGGGCAAGCACAGTGTTTACTGGACTAGACTGGAAGGTGGTCAGTCCCGCTTCACTATAATGGACTGGGTCCAACAATTTACAGCTGAACGTGCCACTCAACCGTGAAAGACAAGGATTAGACAAGGACTTGGTAAATCTGAAGGAGAATAAAGCAATCCATGCCCCCAAATTTGTTGACAAATGAATAGGGGGCAGCCATGCCAGCTTTTTATCAGGTAAGTCCCAAAAAGCGTCTAAAAGCATGTAAAACACTAGAAAGGAATGACCAAGGCAAATGCCGACAAAGGAAGGGTCGAAGGGACTGCAGACCCACCATGCAGCAGGAGACACCTCAATCCCCCCCATATATATATATATATATATATATATATAGTGTGTGTGTGTGTAAGTTTTCTATATGCAAACTGAGGTGACGAATGGAAATTTGTGAGAAGGCTGGGATTCGAACCTAGGTCTGCTACTCACTAGGGAGATGCATTACCACTATGACACACTAGCACAGTGGCTTTTAAGAGCTTCATGGACTAACCTAGCTCACCACCTTCCTCACACCGAATTTCCTCTCACGCATCAGCTCACTTGGTCTCGCTCCCAAACTCGAACAGCACTGCAAAGGCTCTCCAACTGTACAGTAATACCACCTAAGCATAGAAAGAAATAGGTGATCCTGCCTGAAACGCAGGTATATGTGCTGTGAACTATATAGTTCCAGGAACCTTTCCAAGTCTCTAACATCTATGATATATGCAAAGCCACTGTGCAGGGTTAGGTCTGCCTTGTGGAGATCAAGGTTCGAATCCTGGCCTTAGTAAATATTTCCATTAATCACTTCAGTCTGCGTATATACAACACACATTTTTAAGACTTTAAAAGGTTTCTGGAACCACTTACTTCCATAAAACTGGATTTTACTGTTGTGCATATCCAGTGTACTAGGAACAATAAATGATTAAATTTGTAAGTGATTTGGGATATGAAAGCTGTGAAAGTGTACCGTACTTTCACCTTTGGCAGCAACAACGGCTCTAACCCTGGTTGGGAATCGAGTCTACTAAGTCTGAGTGACAGGTAGGGGGCACGTCATTCCTCGCTGTTTCAACTATGCCAGAGTTCATCATTCATCGTAGGTAATAGGTGGTATGCCAGTCCCCCGGCAACAAATGACAATTATGTTTCCAATGGGCGACATCCTGATGTGGGAAACTCCCATCGCAGCCCCCCCCCCCCCCCCCCTCCGATTTAGTGGTAATAGGTCCAGTGGATGATGATGTCGCGGTCTTCAGTCCAGAGATTGGTTTGATGCAGCTCTCCATGCTACTCTATCCTGTGCAAACCTGTGCTGTCCGGTGGATAGCCTGTCAAAGGCTGAACACAGATCAAGCACGAAAACAGGAAGGTATACTGAACTGCGCAAAAACAGCAAAATCGAAACAGTGAATGGTCCAAGAACAGTAAGTGCAATAAAGAGCAGCCTGAAAGAGCAATGACGTTATAGGTAAGTGGTCATGGTGTTGGACAAGCCAGGTTCAAAACTCCATCGTGCGATTTTTAATTTTTTTCACAATATTGTGAACTGTCAGTCCGGTGATTGCAATGTGTGTTCTCTTTCTGTAGTCTTGACATTTGTCGTACTATCCATTGGTTATACACTGAACAGCCAAAGGAACTTTTAAACTTACCTAATATCGTGTAGGGCCCCTGCGAACATGCAGAAGTGCCCCAACACAACATGGCATGGACTCGACTAATATGTGAAGTAGTGCTGCAGGGAAATGACACCATGAATCCTGCAGGGCTGTCCATAAATCCGTAATAGAACAAGGGAGTGGAGATCTGAACAGCACGTTGCAAAGCATCCCAGATATGCTCAATGATGCTCATGTCTGGGGAGTTCGGCAACACGCGAAAGTGTTTCAACTCTAACGTGTGTTCCTGGAACCCCACTAACAATTCTGGACGTATGGGGCGTCGCATTGTCCTGCTGGAATTGCCCGAGTCCGTCTGAATGCACAATGGACACGAATGGATTCAGGTGGTCTGACAGGATGCTTACGTACGTGTCACCTGTCGGTCATACCTATACGTATTAGGGGCCCCACGTCACTCCAACTGCACAAGCTTTACACCATTACAGAGTCTCCATCAGCTTGACCACTCCCTTGCTGACATGCAAGATCCATCGATTCCATACTCGTACACGCCAATCGGCTCGATACAATTTGAAACGAGACTCATCCGACCAGGCAACATGTTCCCAGTCATCAACAGTCCAATGTCAATGTTGACGGGCTCAGGCGAGACAAAGCTGTGTGTTGTGCAGTTGTCAAGGGTACTGAAATGGGACTTCGGTTCCCAAAGCCCGTATCGATGATGCTTTGTTGAATGGTTTGCATCTGACATTTGTTGATGCCCACCAGTGAGATCTGCAGCAATCTGCGGAAGGGTTGCACTTCTGTCACGTTGAACGATTCTATTCAGTCGTCGTTGGTCCAGTTCTAGCAGGAATTTTTTCCGGCCGCAGTGATGGAGATTTGATGTTTTACCAGATTCCTGACATTCACGATACACTCGTGAAATGGTCGTACCGGAAATACCCATTTCATCACTGCCTGGGAGATTCTCTGTCCCATCGCTCGTGCGCGGACTATAACACCAAGTTCAAACTCACGTAAGTCTTGATAACCTGCCGTTGTACCAGCAGTAACCGACGTAACAAATGAGCCAGACACTTGTCTTATATAAGCGTTGCCGACCGCAGCGCCCTATTCTGCCTGTTTACGTATCTCTGTATTTGAAGACGCATTCCTATACCAGTTTCTTTGGCGTTTCAGTGTATGAGTCGTACGGTAAGACTACGTTACCATCACAAGTAAGTGTGATGAATAGTGAGAGCATGCGAGATAACTTATAGACGTCTCACAGAAATGAAAACAAACGAACGAGTGTGAACTATATTACAACAAAGGAATTAAAGGTTCAAAACTTCCAAAACGGAACAGAACTTCAGAAACGTTAAAAACAAATGTTTTGTCAGAGCATAGAGAAACTGTGATTGTGAAACCTGTGCGTTTATTTGTTGCAACTTACATGACAAACTATAATGTTTTCGTCATTTTCTTTGGAGTGATCACATTCACACATACGAACACCTATATCGGGCAAGGAGGCATATCTCATTTACCAGTTGTACAAATTAGGTAAGTCGATAAGCTATTCCTATAATATGACACACCGTCACTAATGCCGTGTATGATACACCAAACGATGGAAGATTCGGTTGGTTTGTCGACTTGTCATCAAACGTTTGCGGTTCCCATTTGAAAGCCACTTCCTTTCGGCTCCTAAATAGAGTAGTTGTGCAGAATCAAATGGTGTTATAGCTCCCTAACATACACATCACTGTTGACAAGGACGTTACACCACGACACTGACAAAAATAAAGCGAACAGCGAAAAGAAAAAAAAAATGACACGAGGGAGGTTAGAACCACCACCACCACCTCTAGGCGGTGGTGTTAGAACCCGGATCGACAGCTTGGCACTACTAGTCTTAGAACCAGAGCAGGATGTGGATCAGGCAGTCCCCAGGCAAGAATATCGATTATTGGCGTCATCTACCAAAACTAGAATACAGTGGATTCAGCTATGATTGCTAGTACGATCCGGAGACTATAAAAAATCCCACGCTGCAAAAAAGTTAGAAACTGGTGTAACGCACCGAAATTTCAAGCTGTGCGGCCAAAATTATTTCAAAAGTTGGCTGGATACTCCTCTTACACCCGTGAGTAGGTGTGATTGTGCATACGTATAATAGGCTCTTTGCGTATTTAACTTACAGAAAAAGCTACAGTCTCTTGGCCTTACTTGAAACACTTTGAACTTCGAAGCCATGAGCCTCGCAGCAACTATTCTTTTAGCAATATCGTTCTACAGAGGACACTTCATTTCCTAGTTCTCATTTCATGCATTTGTCAACTAGTGATGAACCGAATGAAAGATTGAAATGTTTCCTAAAATATTTGGCGTAGTATTATTCCAGAAATGGGATTTATTTTTTGAGACAAGCCATAAGTACCCTGAATTGTATGCCTGGAGTCCAAATATCTAAATTCACGTGAGATTTACGTGACCCTTGTTCAGGAAATAATTGTGCGATCATGTATGAGTTTCACTTGTGCAAGTGCTATAACACGGTTCTTATTACCAATACCCCGCACTTCTTGCGGACAACTGCCGAAACAATTAAGTATACGTAGTAATTTCCTTGTTACACCAAAGAGAGAAACTAAAGCTGTATGGGACACTACGTCGTCCATTGTTTACTGGGAGAAAAATCAGACATTTGACCATTTCCTAGAAGGCTCATCCTCCATGGACGTCGTCCTACGTATTGGTTTTGCAACAAGGAAACCAATTAAAAATGCGTCCTGTTCATTTTTGTGTTAAACTCTTGAAAGCACTGCAGTATACCTATATAGTCATTTCCTGTAAGCTTTTCGAGACTCTTGGCATGGCAACTAAAAAAGTAAAACGAAAACACTTTTCATCTTATTTTCAGAGGCAATATGCACCGATAAACGTAATATACGAGGTGCATTTAAGTTCTAAGGCCTACGATTTTTTTTCTAATTAACTACTCACCCGAAATTGATGAAACTGGCGTTACTTCTCGACGTAATCGCCCTGCAGACGTACACATTTTTCACAACGCTGACGCCATGATTCCATGGCAGCGGCGAAGGCTTCTTTAGGAGTCTGTTTTGACCACTGGAAAATCGTTGAGGCAATAGCAGCACGGCTGGTGAATGTGCGGCCACGGAGAGTGTCTTTCATTGTTGGAAAAAGCCAAAAGTCACTAAGAGCCAGGTCAGGTGAGTAGGGAGCATGAGGAATCACGTCAAAGTTGTTATCACAAAGAAACTGTTGCGTAACGTTAGCTCGATGTGCGGGTGCGTTGTCATGGTGAAACAGCACACGCTTAGCCCTTCCCGGACGTTTTTGTTGCAGTGCAGGAAGGAATTTGTTCTTCAAAACATTTTCGTAGGATGCACCTGTTACTGTAGTGCTCTTTGGAACGCAATGGGTAAAGATTACACCATCGCTGTCCCAGAACATGGACACAATCATTTTTTCAGCACTGGCGGTTACGCGAAATTTTTTTGGTGGCGGTGAATCTGTGTGCTTCCATTGAGCTGACTGGCGCTTTGTTTCTGGATTGAAAAATGGCATCCACGTCTCATCCATTGTCACAACCGACGAAAAGAAAGTCCCATTCATGTTGTCGTTGCGCGTCAACATTGCTTGGCAACATGCCACACGAGCAGCCATGTGGTCGTCCGTCAGCATTCGTGGCACCCACCTGGATGACACTTTTCGCATTTTCAGGTCATGCAGGATTGTGTGCACAGAACCCACAGAAATGCCAACTCTGGAGGTGATCTGTTCAACAGTAATTCGGCGATCCCCCAAAACAATTCTCTCCACTTTCTCGATCATGTCGTCAGACCGGCTTGTGCGAGCCCGAGGTTGTTTCGGTTTGTTGTCACACGATGTTCTGCCTTCATTGAACTGTCGCACCCACGAACGCACTTTCGACACACCCATAACTTCATCACCACATGTCTCCAACTGTCGAATTTCAATTGGTTTCACACCACGCAAATTCAGAAAACGAATGATTGCACGCTGTTCAAGTAAGGGAAACGTCGCCATTTTAACTATTTAAAACAGTTCTCATTCTTGCCGCTGGCGGTAAAATTCCATCTGGCGTACAGTGCTGCCATCTCTGGGACGTATTGACAATGAATGCGGCCTCATTTTAAAACAATGCGCATGTTTCTATCTCTTTCCAGTCTGGAGAAAAAAATCGGAGGCCTTAGAACTTGAATGCACCTCGTATTTTGATACAGCTATGAAAGCGTTGTACTGACATTCGTCGTTATCAACCTTTCTTTCTGCAACGTTTCCCTGTGTGGGTAGTATAATCAAGACTTTTTTTGCAAAATTCTGTTCGAAAGTTCCAACATTATGTTCTACTTTTCTAGATACTGTCGGTACGTTTCAGATCAATACTTGACGCCATTTTACATCTCGCAACACTTTTTCAGAAATAACATCTGAACTACAAAAAGCGAAACGTAATGCACAGTGCTTTAGGAATTCGTTTAGTGTCATGCGAAGAAGATCAATGATCACCGCTGAAAGGGCATTATTCCAGTAGTAAATGGCTCCAAAGATGATGTCGCTGTACCGAAGTCGCAAAAACGTTTACAGAGTGTAGAATAAAGCCCTTTTCATGTACAAAGATGTTTTTGTGTCCATAGAATCTGGTGCCGTTGTTAATCTTTGCCAAAATTTGGAGGAAGGCCCTTTCAAAACCCTATTATCAATTACAGTTTTGTGAACTATTTTTCCTGCAAACATGTCGTACGGAGCCTATTAACTGCATCCTTCGGTGTTACCTGCGGTTAACCAATTATTTACAAAGAAATGTTACTGCAGTAACTCACTAACCACGTAATTGCGCTATCACAAAAGTTCTCTTGAAGAAACTGAGTCACGAGACATTTGTGCCCCAGCATACCGTGCGAAAAAAAAAACTATGGGAGAAGCTGACAATACACATCGCTTACAATTCATTCGTTTACTTAATGAAAAAAAAATTATACGACCGATTATCGAATTACAAAATGTGCCTGGGAAGGGAGTAAATTTCGCAACTGTTTGCGACATGCCTAGAATGGAAAAGATAATTGTCTTGGTGCATACGGAGAGCCAGAAATCCACAGTAAAAAGTGTTTGTAGATCTTTCCCTGAATTTTTGTTCTCTGCATATATTTAGAGATTTCAGGCTTTCGCTAGAAGCGTGCAGGCAATAAAGAGCTGCTCGTGCAAAAAACATCTTGTCCCCAGATGAATCTCTGCCACTTAACGTTGTCCTTGACTCATTTACAAGGCCACTTTCAAAGGGAACTGCGAGCGCTTGAACTGGAAAGGAAAGTTTGTTGGAACGATAGGAATTTGTGGTATCTATACAGTTTCTCCATTGGCTCTGCCGGTGATGGTGGCCTGCATGGTATGCTTTCTCAGCTCCGTTGTGCCCTACCTGGCGCCAGCACACAATCTTAGCGCATCCAAGTGCTGTGAAATATTTTCATCAGTATATGTTACACTTTC